>NW_027211871.1:0-300000 GCF_036971445.1 Narcine bancroftii | reverse complement strand
CCCCACATTTTCCAAACTGTTCCCCCTGCTCGCTTTGGTTTTATACTGTTCTGCAGTGTTCCCCACGGTTCACCACTTTTTTACAATCTGTTCGCCCTGCTCCCTTTGGTTCCCCTCTGTCCTGCAGTGTCCTCCACGGTTCCCCACTTTTTCCAACCTGTACATCCTGCTCCCTTTGGTTCCCCTCTGTCATGCAGTGTTTTCACAGTTCCCCAATTTTTTCCTATCTGTTCGCCCTGCTCCCTTTGGTTCCCCTCTGTTCTGCAGTGTCCTCCACGCTTACCAACTTTTTGCAATCCATTCCCCCTGCTCTTTTTGTTTCCCCTCTGTCCTGCATTGTCCTCCACGGTTACCAACTTTTTGCAATCCATTCCCCCTGCTCCATTTGTTTGCCCTCAGTTTTGCAGTGTTCCCCACAGTTCCCCACTTTTTCCAATCATTTCCCCCTGCTCCCTTTGATTCCCCTCTGTCCTACAGTGTTCCCCATCGGCCCAACTTTTTACAATACGTTCCCCCTGCTTCCTTTGGTTCACTCTGTCGTGCAGTATTCCCCACGGTTCCCCACTTTTTCCAATGCATTCCCTCTACTCCCTTTGGTGCCCCTCTGTTCTGCAGTGTTCCCCACGGTTCCCAACTTTTTCCAATCTGTTTCCCCTGCTACCTCTGGTTCCCCTCTGTTCTGCATTTTTCCACACTGTTCCCCACTTTTTCCAATCCGATCCCCCTACATCCTTTGGTTCACCTCTGTTCTGCAGAACTCCCCACGATTCCCCACTTTTTCCAATCTGTTCCCCCTGCTCCCTTTGGTTCCCCTCTGTTCTGCATTGTTCCCCACGGTTCCCCACTTTTCCGAACTGTACCCCCTGCTCCCTTTGGTTCCTCACTGTTCTGCAGTTTTCCTCACGGTTCTCCACTTTTTTCCAAACTGTACCCCCTACTCCCTATGGTTCCCCTCTGCCCTGCAGTGTCCCCCATGGTTCCCCACTTTTTCCAATCCGTTCCCCCTGTTCCCTTTGGTTCGCCTCTGTTCTGCAGTGTTCCCGACGCTTCTCCACTTTTTCCAATCCGTTCCCCCTGCTCCCTTTGGTTCCCCTCTATTCTGCAGTGTTCCCCACGATTCTCCTCATTTTTTTCCAACCTGTACCTCCTGCTCCCTTTGGTTGCCCTCTGTCATGCAGTGTTTTCACAGTACCCCAATTTTTTCCTATCTGTTCCCCCGATCCCTTTCGTTCTCCTCTGTCGTGCAGTGTTCCCCACGGTTCCCCACTTTTTCCAATCCGTTCTCTCTGCTCCCTTTGGTTCCCCTCTGTTCTGCATTGTTCCCCACAGTTCTCCACCTTTTCCAATTCGTTCCCCCTACTCCCTTTGGTTCCCCACCTTTCTGCATTTTTCCACACGGTTCCCCACTTTTTCCAATCTGTTCCCCCTGCTCCCTTTGGTTCCTCACTGTTCTGCAGTGTTCCTCAGGGTTCTCCACATTTTTTCCAACCTGTAGCCCCTCCTCCCTATGGTTCCCCTCTGCCCTGCAGTATTCCCCATGGTTCCCCACTTTTTCCAATCCGTACCCCCTGCTTCCTTTCGTCCACCTCTTTTCTGCAGAGTTCCCCACCGTCCACTTTTTCGAATCCTTTCCCCCTGCTCCCTTTGGGTCCCCACTGTTCTGCAGAACTCCCCACGATTCCCCACTTTTTCCAATCTGTTCCCCCTGCTCCCTTTCGTTCTCCTCTGTTCTGCAGTGTTCCCGACGCTTCCCCACTTTTTACAATCCGTTTCCCCTGCTGTCTTTGGTTCCCCTCTATTCTGCAGTGTTCCCCACGATTCTCCACATATTTTTACATACTGTACCCCCTGCTTCCTATGGTTCACCTCTGCCTTGCAGTGTTACTCATGGGACACCACTTTTTCCAACCTGTTTCCCTTGTTCCCTTTGGTTCCCCTCTGTCCTTCCGTGTTCTCCACGGTTCCCAACTTTTTGCAATCCGTTGCCCGTGCTCCGTTTGGTTCCCCTCTGTTCTGCAGTTGTTCCCCACGGTTCCCCACTTCTTCCAATTTGTTCCCCCTGCTCCTTTGTCTCCACTCTGTTCTGCAGTTTTCCCCACGGTTCCCCACATTTTCCAAACCATTCCCCCGGCTCGCTTTGGTTTCATACTGTTCTGCAGCATTCCCCACGGTTCCCCACTTTTTTACAAACTGTTTGTCCTGCTCCCTTTGGTTTCCCCTGTTCTGCATTGTCCTCCACGGTTCCCAACTTTTTGCAATACATTCCCCCTGTTCCGTTTGTTTGCCCTCTGTTCTGCAGTGTTCCCCACATTTCCCCACTTTTTCCAATCAGTTCCCCCTGCTCCCTTTGATTCCCCTCTGCCCTACAGTGTTCCCCATCGGCGCAACTTTTTATAATCCGTTACCCCTGCTTCCTTTGGTTCCCCTCTGTCGTGCAGTGTTCCCCACGGTTCCCCACTTTTTCCAATGCATTCCCTCTTCTCCCTTTGGTGCCGCTCTGTTCTGCAGTGTTCCCCACGGTTCACCACTTTTTCCAATCTGTTGCCCCTGCTACCTCTGGATCCCCTCTGTTCTGCATTTTTCCACACTGTTCCCCACTTTTCCAATCCGATCCCCCTGCTCCCTTTGGTTCCCCTCTGTTCTGCATTGTTCCCCACGGTTCCCCACTTTTCCGAACTGTATCCCCTGCTCCCTTTGATTCCCCTCTGTTCTGCAGTGTTGCCCACTGTTCTCAACTTTTTCCAATCTGTTCCTCCTGCTCCCTTTGGTTCCCCACTGTTCTGCATTTTTGCACACGGTTCCCCACTTTTTCAAAACTGTTCCCCCTGCTCCCTTTGGTTCCTCACTGTTCTGCAGTTTTCCTCACGGTTCTCCACTTTTTTCCAACCTGTACCCCCTACTCCCTGTGGTTCCCCTCTGCCCTGCAGTGTCCCCCATGCTTCCCCAATTTTTCCAATCCGTTCCCACTGTTCCCTTTGGTTCGCCTCTGTTCTGCAGTGTTCACGACGCTTCCCCACTTTTTCCAATCCGTTCCCCCTGCTCCCTTTGGTTCCCCTCTATTCTGCAGTGTTCCCCACGATTCTCCACATTTTTTTCCATCCTGTACCTCCTGTTCCCTTTGGTTCCCCACTGTTGTGCATTTTTGCACACGGTACCCCACTTCTTCTAATCTGTTCCTCCTGCTCCCTTTGTTTCCCCACTGTTCTGCATTTTTCCACACTGTTCCCCACTTTTTCCAATCTGTTCCCCCTGCTCCCTTTGGTTCCTCACTGTTCTGCAGTGTTCCCCACGGTTCCCCACATTTTCCAATGCGTTCCCCTGCTCCCTTTGGTTCCCCTCTGTTCTGCAGTGATCCACACGGTTCCCCACATTTTCCAAACTGTTCCCCCTGCTGTCTTTGGTTTCATACTGTTCTGCAGTGTTCCCCACGGTTCCCCACTTTTTTACAATCTGTTCGCCCTGCTCCCTTTGGTTCCCCTCTGTCCTGCAGTGTCCTCCACGGTTCCCCACTTTTTCCAACCTGTACCTCCTGCTCCCTTTGGTTCCCCTCTGTCATGCAGTGTTTTCACAGTTCCCCAATTTTTTCCTACCTGTTCCCCCTGCTCCCTTTGGTTCCCCTCTGTTCTGCAGTGTCCTCCACGCTTACCAACTTTTTGCAATCCATTCCCCCTGCTCTGTTTGTTTCCCCTCTGTCCTGCATTGTCCTCCACGGTTACCAACTTTTTGCAATCCATTCCCCCTGCTCCATTTGTTTGCCCTCAGTTTTGCAGTGTTCCCCACAGTTCCCCACTTTTTCCAATCAGTTCCCCCTGCTCCCTTTGATTGCCCTCTGTCCTACAGTGTTCCCCATCGGCCCAACTTTTTACAATACGTTCCCCCTGCTTCCTTTGGTTCCCTCTGTCGTGCAGTGTTCCCCACGGTTCCCCACTTTTTCCAATGCATTCCCTCTACTCCCTTTGGTGCCCCTCTGTTCTGCAGTGTTCCCCACGGTTCCCCACTTTTTCCAATCTGTTTCCCCTGCTCCCTTTGGTTCACCTCTGTTCTGCAGTTTTTCCTCACGGTTCCCCACTTTTTCCAATCTGTTCCCCCTGCACCCTTTGATTCCCCTCTGTTCTGCAGTGTTGCCCACTGTTCTCAACTTTTTCCAATCTGTTCCTCCAGCTCCCTTTGGTTCCCCACTGTTCTGCATTTTTCCACACGGTTCCCCACTTTTTCCAACCTGTACCCCCTGATCTGTTTGGTTCTCCTCTGTCGTGCAGTGTTCCCCACGGTTCCCCACTTTTTCCAATCCGTTCCGTCTGCTCCCTTTGGTTCCCCTCTGTTCTGCATTGTTCCCCACAGTTCTCCACCTTTTCCAATTCGTTCCCCCTGCTCCCTTTGGTTCCCCACCTTTCTGCATTTTTCCACACGGTTCCGTACTTTTTCCAATCGGTTCCCCACTTTTTCCAATCTGTTCCCCCTGCTCCCTTTGGTTCTGCTCTGTTCTGCAGTGTTTCCCACAGTTCCCCAATTTTTCCAATCTGTTCCCCCTGCTCCCTTTGGTTCTGCTCTGTTCTGCAGTTTTCCCCACAGTTCCCCACTTTTTCCAATCTGTTCCCCCTGCTCCTTTGGCTCCACTCTGTTCTGCAGTTTTCCCCAAGGCTCCCCACATTTTCCAAACCATTCCCCCGGCTCGCTTTGGTTTCATACTGTTCTGCAGCGTTCCCCACGGTTCCCCACTATTTTACAATCTGTTCGCCCTGCTCCCTTTGGTTCCCCTCTGTTCTGCAATGTCCTCCACGCTTCCCAACTTTTTGCAATCCATTCCCCCTGCTCTGTTTGTTTCCCCACTGTTCTGCATTTTTCCACACTGTTCCCCACTTTTTCCAATCTGTTCCCCCTGCTCCCTTTGGTTCCTCACTGTTCTGCAGTGTTCCTCACGGTTCTCCACATTTTTTGCAACCTGTAGCCCCTGCTACCTATGTTTCCCCTCTGCCCTGCTGTATTCCCCATGCTTCCCCACTTTTTCCGATCTGTTCCCCCTGTTCCCTTTGGTTCCCCTCTGTCCCGCAGTGTTCTGTACGATTCCCCACTTTTTCCAATCAGTTCCCCCTGCTCCCTTTGATTCCACTCTGTCCTCCAGTGTTCCCCATGGGCCCCACTTTTTGCAATCCGTTCCCCCTGCTCCCTTTTCTTCCCCTCTGTTCTGCAGTGTTCCCCACGGTTCCCCACATTTTCCAATGCGTTCCCCTGCTCCCTTTGGTTCCCCTCTGTTCTGCAGTGATCCACACGGTTCCCCACATTTTCCAAACTGTTCCCCCTGCTCGCTTTGGTTTTATACTGTTCTGCAGTGTTCCCCACGGTTCACCACTTTTTTACAATCTGTTCGCCCTGCTCCCTTTGGTTCCCCTCTGTCCTGCAGTGTCCTCCACGGTTCCCCACTTTTTCCAACCTGTACATCCTGCTCCCTTTGGTTCCCCTCTGTCATGCAGTGTTTTAACAGTTCCCCAATTTTTTCCTATCTGTTCGCCCTGCTCCCTTTGGTTCCCCTCTGTTCTGCAGTGTCCTCCACGCTTACCAACTTTTTGCAATCCATTCCCCCTGCTCTGTTTGTTTCCCCTCTGTCCTGCATTGTCCTCCACGGTTACCAACTTTTTGCAATCCATTCCCCCTGCTCCATTTGTTTGCCCTCTGTTTTGCAGTGTTCCCCACAGTTCCCCACTTTTTCCAATCAGTTCCCCCTGCTCCCTTTGATTCCCCTCTGTCCTACAGTGTTCCCCATCGGCCCAACTTTTTACAATACGTTCCCCCTGCTTCCTTTGGTTCACTCTGTCGTGCAGTATTCCCCACGGTTCCCCACTTTTTCCAATGCATTCCCTCTACTCCCTTTGGTGCCCCTCTGTTCTGCAGTGTTCCCCACGGTTCCCAACTTTTTCCAATCTGTTTCCCCTGCTACCTCTGGTTCCCCTCTGTTCTGCATTTTTCCACACTGTTCCCCACTTTTTCCAATCCGATCCCCCTACATCCTTTGGTTCACCTCTGTTCTGCAGAACTCCCCACGATTCCCCACTTTTTCCAATCTGTTCCCCCTACTCCCTTTGGTTCCCCTCTGTTCTGCATTGTTCCCCACGGTTCCCCACTTTTCCGAACTGTACCCCCTGCTCCCTTTGGTTCACCTCTGTTCTGCAGTGTTCCTCACGGTTCCCCACTTTTTCCAATGTGTTCCCCCTGCACCCTTTGATTCCCCTCTGTTCTGCAGTATTGCCCACTGTTCTCAACTTTTTCCAATCTGTTCCTCCAGCTCCCTTTGGTTCCCCACTCTTCTGCATTTTTCCACACGGTTCCCCACTTTTTCCAATCTGTTCCCCCTGCACCCTTTGATTCACCTCTGTTCTGCAGTGTTGCCCACTGTTCTCAACTTTTTCCAATCTGTTCCTCCAGCTCCCTTTGGTTCCCCACTGTTCTGCATTTTTCCACACGGTTCCCCCCTTTTTCCAACCTGTACCCCCTGATCCGTTTGGTTCTCCTCTGTCGTGCAGTGTTCGTGCATTTTTCCACACGGTTCCCTACTTTTTCCAATCGGTTCCCCACTTTTTCCAATCTGTTCCCCCTGCTCCCTTTGGTTCTGCTCTGTTCTGCAGTGTTCCCCACAGTTCCCCACTTTTTCCAATCTGTTCCCCCTGCTCCCTTTGGTTCTGCTCTGTTCTGCAGTTTTCCCCACAGTTCCCCATTTTTTCCAATCTGTTCCCCCTGCTCCTTTGGCTCCACTCTGTTCTGCAGTTTTCCCCAAGGTTTCCCACATTTTCCAAACCATTCCCCCGGCTCGCTTTGGTTTGATACTGTTCTGCAGCGTTCCCCACGGTTCCCCACTATTTTACAATCTGTTCGCCCTGCTCCCTTTGGTTCCCCTCTGTTCTGCAATGTCCTCCACGCTTCCCAACTTTTTGCAATCCATTCCCCCTGCTCTGTTTGTTTCCCCACTGTTCTGCATTTTTCCACACGGTTCCCCACTTTTTCCAATCTGTTCCCCCTGCTCCCTTTGGTTCCTCACTGTTCTGCAGTGTTCCTCACGGTTCTCCACATTTTTTGCAACCTGTAGCCCCTGCTACCTATGTTTCCCCTCTGCCCTGCTGTATTCCCCATGCTTCCCCACTTTTTCCGATCTGTTCCCCCTGTTCCCTTTGGTTCCCCTCTGTCCCGCAGTGTTCTGCACGATTCGCCACTTTTTCCAATCAGTTCCCCCTGCTCCCTTTGATTCCACTCTGTCCTCCAGTGTTCCCCATGGGCCCCACTTTTTGCAATCCGTTCCCCCTGCTCCCTTTTCTTCCCCTCTGTTCTGCAGTGTTCCCCACGTTTCCCCACATTTTCCAATGCGTTCCCCTGCTCCCTTTGGTTCCCCTCTGTTCTGCAGTGATCCACACGGTTCCCCACATTTTCCAAACTGTTCCCCCTGCTCGCTTTGGTTTCATACTGTTCTGCAGTGTTCCCCACGGTTCCACACTTTTTTACAATCTGTTCGCCCTGCTCCCTTTGGTTCCCCTCTGTCCTGCAGTGTCCTCCACGGTTCCCCACTTTTTCCAACCTGTACCTCCTGCTCCCTTTGGTTCCCCTCTGTTCTGCAGTGTCCTCCACGCTTACCAACTTTTTGCAATCCATTCCCCCTGCTCTGTTTGTTTCCCCTCTGTCCTGCATTGTCCTCCACGGTTACCAACTTTTTGCAATCCATTCCCCCTGCTCCATTTGTTTGCCCTCTGTTTTGCAGTGTTCCCCACAGTTCACCACTTTTTCCAATCAGTTCCCCCTGCTCCCTTTGATTCCCCTCTGTCCTCCAGTGTTCCCCATCGGCCCAACTTTTTACAATACGTTCCCCCTGCTTCCTTTGGTTCACTCTGTCGTGCAGTATTCCCCACGGTTCCCCACTTTTTCCAATGCATTCCCTCTACTCCCTTTGGTGCCCCTCTGTTCAGCAGTGTTCCCCACGGTTCCCCACTTTTTCCAATCTGTTTCCCCTGCTACCTCTGGTTCCCCTCTGTTCTGCATTTTTCCACACTGTTCCCCACTTTTTCCAATCCGATCCCCCTACATCCTCTGGTTCACCTCTGTTCTGCAGAACTCCCCACGATTCCCCACTTTTTCCAATCTGTTCCCCCTGCTCCCTTTGGTTCCCCTCTGTTCTGCATTGTTCCCCACGGTTCCCCACTTTTCCGAACTGTACCCCCTGCTCCCTTTGGTTCACCTCTGTTCTGCAGTGTTCCTCACGGTTCCCCACTTTTTCCAATGTGTTCCCCCTGCACCCTTTGATTCCCCTCTGTTCTGCAGTGTTGCCCACTGTTCTCAACTTTTTCCAATCTGTTCCTCCAGCTCCCTTTGGTTCCCCACTCTTCTGCATTTTCCACACGGTTCCCCACTTTTTCCAACCTGTACCCCCTGATCCGTTTGGTTCTCCTCTGTCGTGCAGTGTTCGTGCATTTTTCCACACGGTTCCCTACTTTTTCCAATCGGTTCCCCACTTTTTCCAATCTGTTCCCCCTGCTCCCTTTGGTTCTGCTCTGTTCTGCAGTGTTCCCCACAGTTCCCCACTTTTTCCAATCTGTTCCCCCTTCTCCCTTTGGTTCTGCTCTGTTCTGCAGTTTTCCCCACAGTTCCCCACTTTTTCCAATCTGTTCCCCCTGCTCCTTTGGCTCCACTCTGTTCTGCAGTTTTCCCCAAGGTTTCCCACATTTTCCAAACCATTCCCCCGGCTCGCTTTGGTTTGATACTGTTCTGCAGTGTTCCCCACGGTTCCCCACTATTTTCCAATCTGTTGCCCCTGCTCCCTTTGGTTCCTCACGGTTCTGCAGTGCTCCTCATGGTTCTCCACATTTTTTCCAACCTGTAGCCCCTGCTACCTATGGTTCCCTCTGCCCTGCAGTATTCCCCATGCTTCCCCACTTTTTCCAATCCGTTCCCCCTGTTCCTTTTGGTTCCCCTCTGTCCCGCAGTGTTCTGCACAATTCCCCACTTTTTCCAATCAGTTCCCACTGCTCCCTTTGATTCCGCTCTGTCCTCCAGTGTTCCCCATGGGCCCCACTTTTTGCAATCCGTTCCCCCTGCTCCCTTTGCTTCCCCTCTGTTCTGCAGTGTTCCCCAGAGTTCTCTATTTTTCCAATCCATTCCTCCTGCTCCCTTTGGTTCCTCACTGTTCTGCAGTGTTCCCCACGGTTCTCCAAATTTTTTCTAATCTGTTCCCCCTTCTCCCTCTGGTTCGCCTCTGTTCTACATTTTTCCACACGGTTCCCCATTTTTTCAAATCCGTTCCCTCTGCTTCCTTTGGTCCACCTCTTTTCTGCAGAGTTCCCCACGGTCCACTTTTTCGAATCCTTTCCCCCTGCTCCCTTTGGGTCCCCACTGTTCTGCAGAACTCCCCACGATTCCCCACTTTTTCCAATCTGTTCACCCTTCTCCCTTTGGTTCCTCTCTGTTCTGCATTGTTCCCCACGGGTCCGCACTTTTCCGATCTGTTCCCCCTGCTCCCTTTGGTTCCGCTCTGTTCTGCAGTTTTCCCCACGGTTCTCCAAATTTTTTCTAATCTGTTCCCATGCTCCCTTTGGTTCCCCTCTGCCCTGCAGTGTCCCCCATGGTTCCTCACTTTTTCCAATCCGTTCCCCCTGCTACCTTTGGTTCCCTCTGTTCTGCAGTGTTCCCCACAGTTCCCCACTTTTTCCAATCCGGTTCCCCTCTGTGCTGCAGTGTTCTCCACGGTTCCCCACTTTTTCCAACCTGTACCTCCTGCTACCTTTGGTTCCCCTCTGTCATGCAGTGTTCCCCACGGTTCCCCACTTTTTCCAATCAGTTCCCCCTGCTCCCTTTGATTCCCCTCTGTCCTACAGTGTTCCCCATCGGCCCAACTTTTTACAATACGTTCCCCCTGCTTCCTTTGGTTCTCTCTGTCGTGCAGTGTTCCCCACGGTTCCCCACTTTTTCCAATGCATTCCCTCTACTCCCTTTGGTGCCCCTCTGTTCTGCAGTGTTAACCACGGTTCCCCACTTTTTCCAATCTGTTTCCCCTGCTACCTCTGGTTCCCCTCTGTTCTGCATTTTTCCACACTGTTCCCCACTTTTTCCAATCCGATCCCCCTGCATCCTTTGGTTCACCTCTGTTCTGCAGAACTCCCCATGATTCCCCACTTTTTCCAATCTGTTCCCCCTGCTCCCTTTGGTTCCCCTCTGTTCTGCATTGTTCCCCACGGTTCCCCACTTTTCCGAACTGTACCCCCTTCTCCCTTTGGTTCACCTCTGTTCTGCAGTTTTTCCTCACGGTTCCCCACTTTTTCCAATCTGTTCCCCCTGCACCCTTTGATTCACCTCTGTTCTGCAGTGTTGCCCACTGTTCTCAACTTTTTCCAATCTGTTCCTCCAGCTCCCTTTGGTTCCCCACTGTTCTGCATTTTTCCACACGGTTCCCCCCTTTTTCCAACCTGTACCCCCTGATCTGTTTGGTTCTCCTCTGTCGTGCAG
Source organism: Narcine bancroftii (assembly GCF_036971445.1). Classification (NCBI taxonomy): domain Eukaryota; kingdom Metazoa; phylum Chordata; class Chondrichthyes; order Torpediniformes; family Narcinidae; genus Narcine; species Narcine bancroftii. Next base: position 289,524 of record NW_027211871.1, on the reverse strand, counting down.
TGTTCCCCACGGTTCCCCACTTTTTCCAATCCGTTCCGTCTGCTCCCTTTGGTTCCCCTCTGTTCTGCATTGTTCCCCACAGTTCTCCACCTTTTCCAATTCGTTCCCCCTGCTCCCTTTGGTTCCCCACCTTACTGCATTTTTCCACACGGTTCCGTACTTTTTCCAATCGGTTCCCCACTTTTTCCAATCTGTTCCCCCTGCTCCCTTTGGTTCTGCTCTGTTCTGCAGTGTTCCCCACAGTTCCCCACTTTTTCCAATCTGTTCCCCCTGCTCCCTTTGGTTCTGCTCTGTTCTGCAGTTTTCCCCACAGTTCCCCACTTTTTCCAATCTGTTCCCCCTGCTCCTTTGGCTCCACTCTGTTCTGCAGTTTTCCCCAAGGTTCCCCACATTTTCCAAACCATTCCCCCGGATCGCTTTGGTTTCATACTGTTCTGCAGCGTTCCCCACGGTTCCCCACTATTTTACAATCTGTTCGCCCTGCTCCCTTTGGTTCCCCTCTGTTCTGCAATGTCCTCCACGCTTCACAACTTTTTGCAATCCATACCCCCTGCTCTGTTTGTTTCCCCACTGTTCTGCATTTTTCCACACGGTTCCCCACTTTTTCCAATCTGTTCCCCCTGCTCCCTTTGGTTCCTCACTGTTCTGCAGTGTTCCTCACGGTTCTCCACATTTTTTGCAACCTGTAGCCCCTGCTACCTATGTTTCCCCTCTGCCCTGCTGTATTCCCCATGCTTCCCCACTTTTTCCGATCTGTTCCCCCTGTTCCCTTTGGTTCCCCTCTGTCCCGCAGTGTTCTGCACGATTCGCCACTTTTTCCAATCAGTTCCCCCTGCTCCCTTTGATTCCACTCTGTCCTCCAGTGTTCCCCATGGGCCCCACTTTTTGCAATCCGTTCCCCCTGCTCCCTTTTCTTCCCCTCTGTTCTGCAGTGTTCCCCACGTTTCCCCACATTTTCCAATGCGTTCCCCTGCTCCCTTTGGTTCCCCTCTGTTCTGCAGTGATCCACACGGTTCCCCACATTTTCCAAACTGTTCCCCCTGCTCGCTTTGGTTTCATACTGTTCTGCAGTGTTCCCCACGGTTCCACACTTTTTTACAATCTGTTCGCCCTGCTCCCTTTGGTTCCCCTCTGTCCTGCAGTGTCCTCCACGGTTCCCCACTTTTTCCAACCTGTACCTCCTGCTCCCTTTGGTTCCCCTCTGTTCTGCAGTGTCCTCCACGCTTACCAACTTTTTGCAATCCATTCCCCCTGCTCTGTTTGTTTCCCCTCTGTCCTGCATTGTCCTCCACGGTTACCAACTTTTTGCAATCCATTCCCCCTGCTCCATTTGTTTGCCCTCTGTTTTGCAGTGTTCCCCACAGTTCACCACTTTTTCCAATCAGTTCCCCCTGCTCCCTTTGATTCCCCTCTGTCCTCCAGTGTTCCCCATCGGCCCAACTTTTTACAATACGTTCCCCCTGCTTCCTTTGGTTCACTCTGTCGTGCAGTATTCCCCACGGTTCCCCACTTTTTCCAATGCATTCCCTCTACTCCCTTTGGTGCCCCTCTGTTCAGCAGTGTTCCCCACGGTTCCCCACTTTTTCCAATCTGTTTCCCCTGCTACCTCTGGTTCCCCTCTGTTCTGCATTTTTCCACACTGTTCCCCACTTTTTCCAATCCGATCCCCCTACATCCTCTGGTTCACCTCTGTTCTGCAGAACTCCCCACGATTCCCCACTTTTTCCAATCTGTTCCCCCTGCTCCCTTTGGTTCCCCTCTGTTCTGCATTGTTCCCCACGGTTCCCCACTTTTCCGAACTGTACCCCCTGCTCCCTTTGGTTCACCTCTGTTCTGCAGTGTTCCTCACGGTTCCCCACTTTTTCCAATGTGTTCCCCCTGCACCCTTTGATTCCCCTCTGTTCTGCAGTGTTGCCCACTGTTCTCAACTTTTTCCAATCTGTTCCTCCAGCTCCCTTTGGTTCCCCACTCTTCTGCATTTTCCACACGGTTCCCCACTTTTTCCAACCTGTACCCCCTGATCCGTTTGGTTCTCCTCTGTCGTGCAGTGTTCGTGCATTTTTCCACACGGTTCCCTACTTTTTCCAATCGGTTCCCCACTTTTTCCAATCTGTTCCCCTTGCTCCCTTTGGTTCTGCTCTGTTCTGCAGTGTTCCCCACAGTTCCCCACTTTTTCCAATCTGTTCCCCCTTCTCCCTTTGGTTCTGCTCTGTTCTGCAGTTTTCCCCACAGTTCCCCACTTTTTCCAATCTGTTCCCCCTGCTCCTTTGGCTCCACTCTGTTCTGCAGTTTTCCCCAAGGTTTCCCACATTTTCCAAACCATTCCCCCGGCTCGCTTTGGTTTGATACTGTTCTGCAGTGTTCCCCACGGTTCCCCACTATTTTCCAATCTGTTGCCCCTGCTCCCTTTGGTTCCTCACGGTTCTGCAGTGCTCCTCATGGTTCTCCACATTTTTTCCAACCTGTAGCCCCTGCTACCTATGGTTCCCTCTGCCCTGCAGTATTCCCCATGCTTCCCCACTTTTTCCAATCCGTTCCCCCTGTTCCTTTTGGTTCCCCTCTGTCCCGCAGTGTTCTGCACAATTCCCCACTTTTTCCAATCAGTTCCCACTGCTCCCTTTGATTCCGCTCTGTCCTCCAGTGTTCCCCATGGGCCCCACTTTTTGCAATCCGTTCCCCCTGCTCCCTTTGCTTCCCCTCTGTTCTGCAGTGTTCCCCAGAGTTCTCTATTTTTCCAATCCATTCCTCCTGCTCCCTTTGGTTCCTCACTGTTCTGCAGTGTTCCCCACGGTTCTCCAAATTTTTTCTAATCTGTTCCCCCTTCTCCCTCTGGTTCGCCTCTGTTCTACATTTTTCCACACGGTTCCCCATTTTTTCAAATCCGTTCCCTCTGCTTCCTTTGGTCCACCTCTTTTCTGCAGAGTTCCCCACGGTCCACTTTTTCGAATCCTTTCCCCCTGCTCCCTTTGGGTCCCCACTGTTCTGCAGAACTCCCCACGATTCCCCACTTTTTCCAATCTGTTCACCCTTCTCCCTTTGGTTCCTCTCTGTTCTGCATTGTTCCCCACGGGTCCGCACTTTTCCGATCTGTTCCCCCTGCTCCCTTTGGTTCCGCTCTGTTCTGCAGTTTTCCCCACGGTTCTCCAAATTTTTTCTAATCTGTTCCCATGCTCCCTTTGGTTCCCCTCTGCCCTGCAGTGTCCCCCATGGTTCCTCACTTTTTCCAATCCATTCCCCCTGCTACCTTTGGTTCCCCTCTGTTCTGCAGTGTTCCCCACAGTTCCCCACTTTTTCCAATCGGTTCTCCCTGCTCCCTTTGATTACCGTCTGTCATGCAGTGTTCGCCATGGGCCCCACTTTTTGCAATCCATTTCCCCTGCTCACTTTTGTTCCCCTCTGTGCTGCAGTGTTCTCCACTGTTCCCCACTTTTTCCAACCTGTACCTCCTTCTCCCTTTGGTTCCCCTCTGTCATGCAGTGTTCCCCACGGTTCCCCACTTTTTCCAATCCGTTCCCTCTGCTCCCTTTGGTTCCCCTCTGTTCTGCTGTGTTCCCCACAGTTCTCCACCTTTTCCAATTCGTTCCCCCTGCTCTCTTTGGTTCCCCACCTTTCTGCATTTTTCCACACGGTTCCGTACTTTTTCCAATCGGTTCCCCACTTCTTGCAATCTGTTCCCCCTGCTCCCTTTGGTTCTCCTCTCTTCTGCAGTGTTCCCGACGCTTCCCCACTTTTTCCAATCCATTCCCCCTGCTCCCTTTACTTCCCCTCTATTCTGCAGTGTTCCCCACGATTCTCCACATTTTTTTCCATCCTGTACCCCCTGCTCCCTATGGTTCCCCTCTGCCTTGCAGTGTTACCCATGGGACACCACTTTTTCCAACCTGTTCCCCTTGTTCCCTTTGGTTCCCCTCTGTCCTGCCGTGTTCTCCACAGTTATCAACTTTTTGCAATCCGTTCCCCCTGCTCCGTTTGTTTCCCCTCTGTTCTGCAGTGTTCCCCACGGTTCCCCACTTTTTCCTATCTGTTCCCCCTGCTCCTTTGGCCCCACTCTGTTCTGAAGTTTTCCCCACGGTTCCCCACATTTACCAAACCATTCCCCCGGCTCGCTTTCTTTTCACACTGTTCTGCAGCGTTCCCCACGGTTCCCCACTTTTTTATAATCTGTTCGCCCTGCTCCCTTTGGTTCCCCTCTGTTCTGCAGTGTCCTCCACGCTTACCAACTTTTTGCAATCCATTCCCCCTTCTCTGTTTGTTTCCCCTCTGTCCTGCATTGTCCTCCACGGTTCCCAACTTTTTGCAATCCATTCCCCCTGCTCCGTTTGTTTGCCCTCTGTTCTGCAGTGTTCCCCACAGTTCCCCACTTTTTCCAATCTGTTCCCCCTGCTCCCTTTGGTTCCCCTTTGTTCTGCATTTTTCACACGGTTCCCCAATTTTTCCAATCTGTTCCCCCTGCTCGCTTTGGTTCCTCTCTGTTCTGCATTGTTCCCCACGGTTCCCCACTTTTTCCAATCCGTTCCCTCTGCTCCCTTTGGTTCACCTCTGTTCTGCATTGCTCCCCACAGTTCTCCACCTTTTCCAATTTGTTCCCCCTGCTCCCTTTGGTTCCCCACCTTTCTGCATTTTTCCACACGGTTCCCTACTTTTTCCAATCGGTTCCCCACTTTTTTCAATCTGTTCCCCCTGCTCCCTTTGGTTCTGCTCTGTTCTGCAGTGTTCCCCACAGTTCCCCACTTTTTCCAATCTGTTCCCCCTACTCCTTTGGCTCCACTCTGTTCTGCAGTTTTCCACACGGTTCCCCACTTTTTCCAATCTGTTCCCCCTGCTCCCTTTGGTTCCTCACTGTTCTGCAGTGTTCCTCACGGTTCTCCACATTTTTTCCAACCTGTAGCCCCTGCTACCTATGGTTCCCCTCTGCCCTGCTGTATTCCCCATGCTTCCCCACTTTTTCCAATCCGTTCCCCCTGTTCCCTTTGGTTCCCCTCTGTCCCGCAGTGTTCTGCACGATTCCCCACTTTTTCCAATCAGTTCCCCCTGCTCCCTTTGATTCCGCTCTGTCCTCCAGTGTTCCCCATGGGACCCACTTTTTGCAATCCGTTCCCCCTGCTCCCTTTGCTTCACCTCTGTTCTGCAGTGTTCCCCAGAGTTCTCTATTTTTCCAATCCATTCCCCCTGCTCCCTTTGGTTCCTCACTGTTCTGCAGTGTTCCCCACGGTTCTCCAAATTTTTTCTAATCTGTTCCCCCTTCTCCCTCTGGTTCGCCTCTGTTCTACATTTTTCCACACGGTTCCCCATTTTTTCAAATCCGTTCCCTCTGTTTCCTTTGGTCCACCTCTTTTCTGCAGAGTTCCCCACGGTCCACTTTTTCGAATCCTTTCCCCCTGCTCCCTTTGGGTCCCCACTGTTCTGCAGAACTCCCCACGATTCCCCACTTTTTCCAATCTGTTCACCCTTCTCCCTTTGGTTCCTCTCTGTTCTGCATTGTTCCCCACGGGTCCGCACTTTTCCGATCTGTTCCCCCTGCTCCCTTTGGTTCCGCTCTGTTCTGCAGTTTTCCCCACGGTTCTCCAAATTTTTTCTAATCTGTTCCCATGCTCCCTTTGGTTCCCCTCTGCCCTGCAGTGTCCCCCATGGTTCCTCACTTTTTCCAATCCGTTCCCCCTGCTACCTTTGGTTCCCCTCTGTTCTGCAGTGTTCCCCACAGTTCCCCACTTTTTCCAATCGGTTACCCCTGCTCCCTTTGATTACCCTCTGTCATGCAGTGTTCGCCATGGGCCCCACTTTTTGCAATCCATTTCCCCTGCTCACTTTTGTTCCCCTCTGTGCTGCAGTGTTCTCCACGGTTCCCCACTTTTTCCAACCTGTACCTCCTACTACCTTTGGTTCCCCTCTGTCATGCAGTGTTCCCCACGGTTCCTCACTTTTTCCAATCCGTTCCCTCTGCTCCCTTTGGTTCCCCTCCGTTCTGCTGTGTTCCCCACAGTTCTTCACCTTTTCCAATTCGTTCCCCCTGCTCCCTTTGGTTCCCCACCTTTCTGCATTTTTCCACACGGTTCCCTACTTTTTCCAATCGGTTCCCCACTTTTTGCAATCTGTTCCCCCTGCTACCTTTGGTTCTCCTCTCTTCTGCAGTGTTCCCGACGCTACCCCACTTTTTCTAATCCATTCCCCCTGCTCCCTTTGGGTCCCCTCTATTCTGCAGTGTTCCCCACGATTCTCCACATTTTTTTCCATCCTGTACCTCCTGCTCCCTATGGTTCCCCTCTGCCTTGCAGTGTTACCCATGGGACACCACTTTTTCCAACCTGTTCCCCTTGTTCCCTTTGGTTCCCCTCTGTCCTGCCGTGTTCTCCACAGTTATAAACTTTTTGCAATCCGTTCCCCCTGCTCCGTTTGTTTCCCCTCTGTTCTGCAGTGTTCCCCACGGTTCCCCACTTTTTCCAATCTGTTCACCCTGCTCCTTGGCTCCACTCTGTTCTGCAGTTTTCCCCACGGTTCCCCACATTTTCCAAACCATTCCCCCGGCTCGCTTTCTTTTCACACTGTTCTGCAGCGTTCCCCACGGTTCCCCACTTTTTTTACAATCTGTTCGCCCTGCTCCCTTTGGTTCCCCTCTGTTCTGCAGTGTCCTCCACGCTTACCAACTTTTTGCAATCCATTCCCCCTGCTCTGTTTGTTTCCCCTCTGTCCTGCATTGTCCTCCACGGTTACCAACTTTTTACAATTATATTCCCCTGCTCCGTTTGATTCCCCTCTGTTCCGCAGTTTTCCCCACGGTTCTCCAAATTTTTTCTAATCTGTTCCCATGCTCCCTTTGGTTCCCCTCTGCCCTGCAGTGTCCCCCATGGTTCCTCACTTTTTCCAATCCGTTCCCCCTACTACCTTTGGTTCCCCTCTGTTCTGCAGTGTTCCCCACAGTTCCCCAGTTTTTCCAATCGATTCCCCCTGTTCCGTTTGTTTGCCCTCTGTTCTGCAGTGTTCCCCACAGTTCCCCACTTTTTCCAATCAGTTCCCCCTGTTCCCTTTGGCTCCACTCTGTTCTGCAGCTTTCCCCACGTTTCCCAACATTTTCCAAACCATTCCCCCAGCTCGCTTTTTTTTCATACTGTTCTGCAGCGTTCCCCACGGGCCCCACTTTTTTACAATCTGTTCGTCCTGCTCCCTTTGGTTCCCCTCTGTCCTGCATTGTCCTTCACTGTTCTCTACTTTTTGCTATCCATTCCCCCTGCTCCGTTTGTTTGCCCTCTGTTCTGCAGTGTTCCCCACAGTTCCCTACTTTTTCCAATCAGTTCCCCCTGCTCCCTTTGATTCCCCTCTGTCCTACAGTGTTCCCCATGGGCCCAACTTTTTACAATCCGTTCCCCCTGCTCCCTTTGGTTCCCCTCTGTTCTGCATTGTTCCCCACGGTTCTCCAATTCTCCAAACTGTACCCCCTGCTCTCTTTGGTTCCCCTCTGTTCTGCAGTGTTCCTCACGGTTCCCCACTTTTTCTAATCTGTTCCCCCTTCTCCCTCTGGTTCGCCTCTGTTCAACATTTTTCCACACGGTTCCCCACTTTTTCCAATCCGTTGCTCCTGCTTCCTTTGCTCCACCTCTTTTCTGCAGAGTTCCCCACCGTCCACTTTTTCAAATCCTTTCCCCCTGCTCCCTTTGGGTCCCCACTGTTCTGTAGAACTCCCCACGATTCCCCACTTTTTCCAATCTGTTCCTCCTTCTCCCTTTGGTTCCTCTCTGTTCTGCATTGTTCCCCACGGGTCCCCACTTTTCCGAGCTTTTCCCCCTGCTCCGTTTGGTTCCGCTCTGTTCTGCAGTTTTCCCCACGGTTCTCCAAATTTTTTCTAATCTATTCCCATGCTCCCTTTGGTTCCCCTCTGCCCTGCAGTGTCCCCCATGGTTCCCCACTTTTTCCAATCCGTTCCCCCTGCTACCTTTGGTTCCCCTCTGTTCAGCAGTGTTCGCCACAGTTCCCCACTTTTTCCAATCGGTTCCGCCTGTTCCCTTTGATTACCCTCTGTCATGCAGTGTTCGCCATGGGCCCTACTTTTTGCAATCTGTTTCCCCTGCTCCCTTTGTTTCCCCTCTGTGCTGCAGTGTTCTCCACGGTTCCCCACTTTTTCCAACCTGTACCTCCTGCTCCCTTTGGTTCCCCTCTGTCATGCAGTGTTCCCCACGGTTCCCCACTTTTTCCTATCCGTTCCCTCTGCTCCCTTTGGTTCCCCTCTGATCTGCAGTCTTCCCCACAGTTCTCCACCTTTTCCAATTCGTTCCCCCTGCTCCCTTTGGTTCCCCACCTTTCTGCATTTTTCCACACGTTTCCCTGCTTTTTCAAATCGGTTCCCCACTCTTTCCAATCTGTTCCCCCTGCTCCCTTTGGTTCTCCTCTGTTCTGCAGTGTTCCCGACGCTTCCCCACTTTTTCCAATCCATTCCCCCTGCTCCCTTTGGTTCCCCTCTATTCTGCAGTGTTCCCCACGATTCTCCACATTTTTTTCCATCCTGTAACCCCCGGTTCCCTATGGTTCCCCTCTGCATTGCAGTGTTACCCATGGGACCTACACTTTTTCCAACCTGCTGCACTTGTTCCCTTTGGTTCCCCTCTGTCCTGCTGTGTTCTCCACTGTTATCAACTTCTTGCAATCCGTTCCCCCTGCTCCGTTTGATTCCCTCTGTTCTGCAGTGTTCCCCACGGTTCCCCACTTTTTGCAATCTGTTCCCCCTGCTCCTTTGGCTCCACTCTGTTCTGCAGTTTTCCACACGTTTCCCCACATTTTCCAAACCATTCCCCTGGCTCGCTTTGTTTTCATAGAGTTCTGCAGGGTTCCCCACGGTTCCCCACTTTTTTATACTCTGTTCGTCCTTTGGTTCCCCTCTGTTCTGCAGTGCCCTCCACGCTTACCAACTTTTTGCAATCCATTCCTCCTGCTCTGTTTGTTTCCCCTCTGTTCTGCATTTTTCCACACGGTTCCCCACTTTTTCCAATCTGTTCCCCCTGCTCCCTTTGGTTCCTCACTGTTCTGCAGTGTTCCTCACAGTTCTCCACATTTTTTCCAACCTGTAGCCCCTGCTGCCTATGGCTCCCCTCTGCCCTGCAGTATTCCCCATGGTTCCCCACTTTTTCCAATCAGTTCCCCCTGCTCCCTTTGATTCCGCTCTGTCCTGCAGTGTTCCCCATGGGCCCCACTTTTTGCAATCCGTTCCCCCTGCTCCTTTGGCTCCACTCTGTTCTGCAGTTTTCCGCATGGTTCCCCACATTTTGCAATCCATTCCCCTTGCTCCATTTGTTTCCCCTCTGTTCTGCAGTGTTCCCCACAGTACCCCACTTTTTCCAATCAGTTCCCCCTGCTCCCTTTGATTCCCCTCTGTCCTGCAGTGTTCCCCATGGGCCCCACGTTTTACAATCCGTTTCCCCTGGTTCCTTTGGTTCCCCTCTGTCGTGCAGTGTTCCAAACGATTCCCCACTTTTTCCAATCTGTTGCCCCTGCTCCTTTGGCTCCACTCTGTTCTGCAGTTTTCCCCACGGTTCCCCACATTTTCCTAACCATTCCCCCGGCTCGCTTTCTTTTCACACTGTTCTGCAGCGTTCCCCACGGTTCCCCACTTTTTTACAATCTGTTCGCCCTGCTCCCTTTGGTTCCCCTCTGTTCTGCAGTGTCCTCCACGCTTACCAACTTTTTGCAATCCATTACCCCTGCTCTGTTTGTTTCCCCTCTGTCCTGCATTGTCTTCCACGGTTCCCAACTTTTTGCAATCAGTTTCCACTGCTCCCTTTGATTCCCCTCTGTCCTGCAGTGTTCCCCATGGGCCCAACTTTTTACAATCTGTTCCCCCTGCTTCCTTTGGTTCCCCTCTGTCGTGCAGTATTCCCCACAGTTCCCCACTTATTCCAATGTGTTCCCTCTGCTCCCTTTGGTGCCCCTCTGTTCTGCAGTGTTCCCCTCGGTTCCCCACTTTTTCCAATCTGTTGCCCCTACTACCTCTGGTTCTCCTCTGTTCTGCATTTTTCCACACTGTTCCCCACTTTTTCCAATCTGTTCCCCCCGCTCCCTTTGTTTCTCCTCTGTTCTGCAGTGTTTCCGATGCTTCCCCACTTTTTCCAATCCGTTCCCCCTGCTCCCTTTGGTTCCCCTCTATTCTACAGTGTTCCCCACGATTCTCCACATTTTTTTACATACTGTACCCCCTGCTCCCTATGGTTTCCCTCTGCCTTGCAATGTTACCCATGGGACACCACTTTTTCCAACCTGTTCCCCTTGTTCCCTTTGGTTCCCCTCTGTCCTTCCGTGTTCTCCTCGGTTCCAAAATTTTTGCAATCCGTTGCCCCTGCTCCGTTTGGTTCCCCTCTGTTCTGCAGTGTTCCCCACGGTTCCCCACTTTTTCCAATCTGTTCCCCCTGCTCCTTTGTCTCCACTCTGTTCTGCAGTTTTCCCGACGGTTCCCCACATTTTCCAATCCATTCCCCCGGCTTGCTTTGGTTCCTCACTGTTCTGCAGTGTTCCTCACGGTTCTCCACATTTTTTCCAACCTGTAGCCCCTGCTACCTATGGTTCCCCTCTGCCCTGCAGTATTCCCCATGCTTCCCCACTTTTTCCGATCCGTTCCCCCTGTTCCCTTTGGTTCCCCTCTGTCCCGCAGTGTTCTGCACGATTTCCCACTTTTTCCAATCAGTTCCCCCTGCTCCCTTTGATTCCGCTCTGTCCTCCAGTGTTCCCCATGGGCCCCACTTTTTGCAATCCGTTCCCCCTGCTCCCTTTGCTTCCCCTCTGTTCTGCAGTGTTCCCCAGAGTTCTCTATTTTTCCAATCCATTCCCCCTGCTCCCTTTGGTTCCTCACTGTTCTGCAGTGTTCCCCACTGTTCTCCAAATTTTTTCTAATCTGTTCCCCCTTCTCCCTCTGGTTCGCGTCTGTTCTACATTTTTCCACACGGTTCCCCATTTTTTCAAATCCGTTCCCTCTGCTTCCTTTGGTCCATCTCTTTTCTGTAGAGTTTCCCACGGTCCACTTTTTCGAATCCTTTCCCCCTGCTCCCTTTGGATCCCCACTGCTCTGCAGAACTCCCCACGATTCCCCACTTTTTCCGATCTGTTCCCCCTGCTCCCTTTGGTTCCGCTCTCTTCTGCAGTTTTCCCCACGGTTCTCCAAATTTTTTCAAATCTGTTCCCATGCTCCCTTTGGTTCCACTCTGCCCTGCAGTGTCCCCCATGGTTCCTCACTTTTTCCAATCCGTTCACCCTGCTACCTTTGGTTCCGCTCTGGTCTGCAGTGTTCCCCACAGTTCCCCACTTTTTCCAATCGGTTCCCCCTGCTCCCTTTGATTACCCTCTGTCATGCAGTGTTCGCCATGGGCCCCACTTTTTGCAATCCGTTTCCACTGCTCACTTTTGTTCCCCTCTGTGCTGCAGTGTCCTCCACGGTTCCCCACTTTTTCCAACCTGTACCTCCTGCTCCCTTTGGTTCCCCTCTGTCATGCAGTGTTTTCACAGTTCCCCAATTTTTCCTCTCTGTTCCCCCTGATCCCTTTGGTTCCCCTCTGTCGTGCAGTGTTCCCCAAGGTTCCCCACTTTTTCAAATCTGTTTCCTCTGCTCCCTTTGGTTCCCCTCTGTTCTGCATTGTTCCCCACACTTCTCCACCTTTTCCAATTCGTTCCACCTGCTCCCTTTGGTTCCCCACCTTTCTGCATTTTTCCACACGATTCCCTACTTTTTCCAATTGGTTCCCCCTGCTCCCTTTGATTCCTCACTGTTCTCCACATTTTTTCCAACCTGCACCCCCTGCTCCCTATGGTTCCCCTCTGCATTGCAGTGTTCCCCATGGGACCCCACTTTTTCCAATCTGTTCCCCCTGCTCCTTTTGCTCCACTCTGTTCTGCAGTGTTCCCCACGGTTCCCCACTTTTTCCAATGCGTTCCCCTGCTCCCTTTGGATTCTCTCTGTTCTTCAGTGATCCCCACGGTTTCCCACATTTTCCAATCTGTTCCACCTGCTCCCTTTGGTTCCTCACTGTTCTGCAGTGTTCCCCACGGTTCTCTAAAATTTTTCTAATCTGTTCCCCCTTCTCCCTCTGGTTCGCCTCTGTTCTACATTTTTCCACACGGTTCCCCACATTTTCCAATCCGTTCCCCCTGCTTCCTTTGGTCCACCTCTTTTCTGCAGAGTTCCCCACGGTCCACTTTTTCGAATCCTTTCGCCCTGCTCCCTTTGGGTCCCCACTGTTCTGCAGAACTCCCCACGATTCCCCACTTTTTCCATCTGTTCCCCCTTTTCCCTTTGGTTCCTCTCTGTTCTGCATTGTTCCCCACGGGTCCGCACTTTTCCGAGCTGTTCCCCCTGCTCCCTTTGGTTCCGCTCTGTTCTGCAGTTTTCCCCACGGTTCTCCAAATTTTTTCTAATCTGTTCCCATGCTCCCTTTGGTTCCCCTCTGCCCTGCAGTGTCCCCCATGGTTCCCCACTTTTTCCAATCCGTTCCCCCTGCTACCTTTGGTTCCCCTCTGTTCTGCAGTGTTCCCCACAGTTCCCCACTTTTTCCAATCGGTTCCCCCTGCTCCGTTTGATTACCCTCTGTCATGCAGTGTTCGCAATGGGCCCCATTTTTTGCAATCCGTGTCCCCTGCTCCCTTTGTTTCCCCTCTGTGCTGCAGTGTTCTCCACAGTTGCCCACTTTTTCAAATCTGTTCCCCCTGCTCCCTTTGGTTCTCCTCTGTTCTGCAGTGTTCCCGACGCCTCCCCAATTTTTCCAATATGTTCCCCCTGCTCCCTTTGGTTCCCCTCTATTCTACAGTGTTCCCCACGATTCTCCACATTTTTTTACATACTGTACCCCCTGCTCCCTATGGTTCCCCTCTGCCTTGCAGTGTTACCCATGGGACACCACTTTTTCCAACCTGTTCCCCTTGTTCCCTTTGGTTCCCCTCTGTCCTTCCGTGTTCTCCACGGTTCCCAACTTTTTGCAATCCGTTGCCCCTGCTCCGTTTGGTTCCCCTCTGCCCTGCAGTGTTCCCCACGGTTCCCCACTTTTTCCAATCTGTTCCCCCTGCTCCTTTGTCTCCACTCTGTTCTGCAGTTTTCCCCACGGTTCCCCACATTTTCCAAACCATTCCCGTGGCTTGCTTTGGTTTCATACTGTTCTGCAGCGTTCCCCACGGTTCGCCACATTTTTGCAAACTGTTTGCCCTGCTCCTTTTGTTTCCCCTCTGTCCTGCATTGTCCTCCACGGTTCCCAACTTTTTGCAATCCATTCCCCCTGTTCCGTTTGTTTTCCCTCTGTTCTGCAGTGTTCCCCACAGTTCCCCAATTTTTCCAATCAGTTTCCCCTGCTCTCTTTGGCTCCACTCTGTCCTGCAGCTTTCCCAACGTTTCCCCACATTTTCCAAACCATTCCCCCAGCTCGCTCTGTTTTCATACTGTTCTGCAGCGTTCCCCACGGGCCCCACTTTTTTACAATCTGTTCGTCCTGCTCCCTTTGGTTCCCCTCTGTCCTGCATTGTCCTTCACTGTTCCCAACTTTTTGCAATCCATTCCCCCTGCTCCGTTTGTTTGCCCTCTGTTCTGCAGTGTTCCCCACAGTTCCCCACTTTTTCCAACCTGCACCCCCTGCTCCATATGGTTCCCCTCTGCCTTGCAGTGTTCCCCATGGGACCCCACTTTTTCCAATCTGTTCCCCCTGCTCCTTTTGCTCCACTCTGTTCTGCAGTGTTCCCCACGGTTCCCCACTTTTTCCAATGCGTTCCCCTGCTCTCTTTGTTTCCCCTATGTTCTGCAGTGTTCCTCACGGTTCCCCACTTTTTCTAATCTGTTCCCCCTTCTCCCTCTGGTTCGCCTCTGTTCAACATTTTTCCACACGGTTCCCCACTTTTTCCAGTCCGTTCCTCCTGCTTCCTTTGGTCCACCTCTTTTCTGCAGAGTTCCCCACCGTCCACTTTTTCAAATCCTTTCCCCCTGCTTCCTTTGGGTCCCCACTGTTCTGCAGAACTCCCCACGATTCCCCACTTTTTCCAATCTGTTCCCCCTTCTCCCTTTGGTTCCTCTCTGTTCTGCATTGTTCCCCACGGGTCCGCACTTTTCCGATCTGTTCCCCCTGCTCCCTTTGGTTCCGCTCTGTTCTGCAGTTTTCCCCACGGTTCTCCAAATTTTTTCTAATCTGTTCCCATGCTCCCTTTGGTTCCCCTCTGCCCTGCAGTGTCCCCCATGGTTCCTCACTTTTTCCAATCCATTCCCCCTGCTACCTTTGGTTCCCCTCTGTTCTGCAGTGTTCCCCACAGTTCCCCACTTTTTCCAATCGGTTCTCCCTGCTCCCTTTGATTACCGTCTGTCATGCAGTGTTCGCCATGGGCCCCACTTTTTGCAATCCATTTCCCCTGCTCACTTTTGTTCCCCTCTGTGCTGCAGTGTTCTCCACTGTTCCCCACTTTTTCCAACCTGTACCTCCTGCTCCCTTTGGTTCCCCTCTGTCATGCAGTGTTCCCCACGGTTCCCCACTTTTTCCAATCCGTTCCCTCTGCTCCCTTTGGTTCCCCTCTGTTCTGCTGTGTTCCCCACAGTTCTCCACCTTTTCCAATTCGTTCCCCCTGCTCTCTTTGGTTCCCCACCTTTCTGCATTTTTCCACACGGTTCCGTACTTTTTCCAATCGGTTCCCCACTTCTTGCAATCTGTTCCCCCTGCTCCCTTTGGTTCTCCTCTCTTCTGCAGTGTTCCCGACGCTTCCCCACTTTTTCCAATCCATTCCCCCTGCTCCCTTTACTTCCCCTCTATTCTGCAGTGTTCCCCACGATTCTCCACATTTTTTTCCATCCTGTACCCCCTGCTCCCTATGGTTCCCCTCTGCCTTGCAGTGTTACCCATGGGACACCACTTTTTCCAACCTGTTCCCCTTGTTCCCTTTGGTTCCCCTCTGTCCTGCCGTGTTCTCCACAGTTATCAACTTTTTGCAATCCGTTCCCCCTGCTCCGTTTGTTTCCCCTCTGTTCTGCAGTGTTCCCCACGGTTCCCCACTTTTTCCTATCTGTTCCCCCTGCTCCTTTGGCCCCACTCTGTTCTGAAGTTTTCCCCACGGTTCCCCACATTTACCAAACCATTCCCCCGGCTCGCTTTCTTTTCACACTGTTCTGCAGCGTTCCCCACGGTTCCCCACTTTTTTATAATCTGTTCGCCCTGCTCCCTTTGGTTCCCCTCTGTTCTGCAGTGTCCTCCACGCTTACCAACTTTTTGCAATCCATTCCCCCTTCTCTGTTTGTTTCCCCTCTGTCCTGCATTGTCCTCCACGGTTCCCAACTTTTTGCAATCCATTCCCCCTGCTCCGTTTGTTTGCCCTCTGTTCTGCAGTGTTCCCCACAGTTCCCCACTTTTTCCAATCTGTTCCCCCTGCTCCCTTTGGTTCCCCTTTGTTCTGCATTTTTCACACGGTTCCCCAATTTTTCCAATCTGTTCCCCCTGCTCGCTTTGGTTCCTCTCTGTTCTGCATTGTTCCCCACGGTTCCCCACTTTTTCCAATCCGTTCCCTCTGCTCCCTTTGGTTCACCTCTGTTCTGCATTGCTCCCCACAGTTCTCCACCTTTTCCAATTTGTTCCCCCTGCTCCCTTTGGTTCCCCACCTTTCTGCATTTTTCCACACGGTTCCCTACTTTTTCCAATCGGTTCCCCACTTTTTTCAATCTGTTCCCCCTGCTCCCTTTGGTTCTGCTCTGTTCTGCAGTGTTCCCCACAGTTCCCCACTTTTTCCAATCTGTTCCCCCTACTCCTTTGGCTCCACTCTGTTCTGCAGTTTTCCACACGGTTCCCCACTTTTTCCAATCTGTTCCCCCTGCTCCCTTTGGTTCCTCACTGTTCTGCAGTGTTCCTCACGGTTCTCCACATTTTTTCCAACCTGTAGCCCCTGCTACCTATGGTTCCCCTCTGCCCTGCTGTATTCCCCATGCTTCCCCACTTTTTCCAATCCGTTCCCCCTGTTCCCTTTGGTTCCCCTCTGTCCCGCAGTGTTCTGCACGATTCCCCACTTTTTCCAATCAGTTCCCCCTGCTCCCTTTGATTCCGCTCTGTCCTCCAGTGTTCCACATGGGACCCACTTTTTGCAATCCGTTCCCCCTGCTCCCTTTGCTTCACCTCTGTTCTGCAGTGTTCCCCAGAGTTCTCTATTTTTCCAATCCATTCCCCCTGCTCCCTTTGGTTCCTCACTGTTCTGCAGTGTTCCCCACGGTTCTCCAAATTTTTTCTAATCTGTTCCCCCTTCTCCCTCTGGTTCGCCTCTGTTCTACATTTTTCCACACGGTTCCCCATTTTTTCAAATCCGTTCCCTCTGTTTCCTTTGGTCCACCTCTTTTCTGCAGAGTTCCCCACGGTCCACTTTTTCGAATCCTTTCCCCCTGCTCCCTTTGGGTCCCCACTGTTCTGCAGAACTCCCCACGATTCCCCACTTTTTCCAATCTGTTCACCCTTCTCCCTTTGGTTCCTCTCTGTTCTGCATTGTTCCCCACGGGTCCGCACTTTTCCGATCTGTTCCCCCTGCTCCCTTTGGTTCCGCTCTGTTCTGCAGTTTTCCCCACGGTTCTCCAAATTTTTTCTAATCTGTTCCCATGCTCCCTTTGGTTCCCCTCTGCCCTGCAGTGTCCCCCATGGTTCCTCACTTTTTCCAATCCGTTCCCCCTGCTACCTTTGGTTCCCCTCTGTTCTGCAGTGTTCCCCACAGTTCCCCACTTTTTCCAATCGGTTACCCCTGCTCCCTTTGATTACCCTCTGTCATGCAGTGTTCGCCATGGGCCCCACTTTTTGCAATCCATTTCCCCTGCTCACTTTTGTTCCCCTCTGTGCTGCAGTGTTCTCCACGGTTCCCCACTTTTTCCAACCTGTACCTCCTACTACCTTTGGTTCCCCTCTGTCATGCAGTGTTCCCCACGGTTCCTCACTTTTTCCAATCCGTTCCCTCTGCTCCCTTTGGTTCCCCTCCGTTCTGCTGTGTTCCCCACAGTTCTTCACCTTTTCCAATTCGTTCCCCCTGCTCCCTTTGGTTCCCCACCTTTCTGCATTTTTCCACACGGTTCCCTACTTTTTCCAATCGGTTCCCCACTTTTTGCAATCTGTTCCCCCTGCTACCTTTGGTTCTCCTCTCTTCTGCAGTGTTCCCGACGCTACCCCACTTTTTCTAATCCATTCCCCCTGCTCCCTTTGGGTCCCCTCTATTCTGCAGTGTTCCCCACGATTCTCCACATTTTTTTCCATCCTGTACCTCCTGCTCCCTATGGTTCCCCTGTGCCTTGCAGTGTTACCCATGGGACACCACTTTTTCCAACCTGTTCCCCTTGTTCCCTTTGGTTCCCCTCTGTCCTGCCGTGTTCTCCACAGTTATAAACTTTTTGCAATCCGTTCCCCCTGCTCCGTTTGTTTCCCCTCTGTTCTGCAGTGTTCCCCACGGTTCCCCACTTTTTCCAATCTGTTCACCCTGCTCCTTGGCTCCACTCTGTTCTGCAGTTTTCCCCACGGTTCCCCACATTTTCCAAACCATTCCCCCGGCTCGCTTTCTTTTCACACTGTTCTGCAGCGTTCCCCACGGTTCCCCACTTTTTTTACAATCTGTTCGCCCTGCTCCCTTTGGTTCCCCTCTGTTCTGCAGTGTCCTCCACGCTTACCAACTTTTTGCAATCCATTCCCCCTGCTCTGTTTGTTTCCCCTCTGTCCTGCATTGTCCTCCACGGTTACCAACTTTTTACAATTATATTCCCCTGCTCCGTTTGATTCCCCTCTGTTCCGCAGTTTTCCCCACGGTTCTCCAAATTTTTTCTAATCTGTTCCCATGCTCCCTTTGGTTCCCCTCTGCCCTGCAGTGTCCCCCATGGTTCCTCACTTTTTCCAATCCGTTCCCCCTACTACCTTTGGTTCCCCTCTGTTCTGCAGTGTTCCCCACAGTTCCCCAGTTTTTCCAATCGATTCCCCCTGTTCCGTTTGTTTGCCCTCTGTTCTGCAGTGTTCCCCACAGTTCCCCACTTTTTCCAATCAGTTCCCCCTGTTCCCTTTGGCTCCACTCTGTTCTGCAGCTTTCCCCACGTTTCCCAACATTTTCCAAACCATTCCCCCAGCTCGCTTTTTTTTCATACTGTTCTGCAGCGTTCCCCACGGGCCCCACTTTTTTACAATCTGTTCGTCCTGCTCCCTTTGGTTCCCCTCTGTCCTGCATTGTCCTTCACTGTTCTCTACTTTTTGCTATCCATTCCCCCTGCTCCGTTTGTTTGCCCTCTGTTCTGCAGTGTTCCCCACAGTTCCCTACTTTTTCCAATCAGTTCCCCCTGCTCCCTTTGATTCCCCTCTGTCCTACAGTGTTCCCCATGGGCCCAACTTTTTACAATCCGTTCCCCCTGCTCCCTTTGGTTCCCCTCTGTTCTGCATTGTTCCCCACGGTTCTCCAATTCTCCAAACTGTACCCCCTGCTCTCTTTGGTTCCCCTCTGTTCTGCAGTGTTCCTCACGGTTCCCCACTTTTTCTAATCTGTTCCCCCTTCTCCCTCTGGTTCGCCTCTGTTCAACATTTTTCCACACGGTTCCCCACTTTTTCCAATCCGTTGCTCCTGCTTCCTTTGCTCCACCTCTTTTCTGCAGAGTTCCCCACCGTCCACTTTTTCAAATCCTTTCCCCCTGCTCCCTTTGGGTCCCCACTGTTCTGTAGAACTCCCCACGATTCCCCACTTTTTCCAATCTGTTCCTCCTTCTCCCTTTGGTTCCTCTCTGTTCTGCATTGTTCCCCACGGGTCCCCACTTTTCCGAGCTTTTCCCCCTGCTCCGTTTGGTTCCGCTCTGTTCTGCAGTTTTCCCCACGGTTCTCCAAATTTTTTCTAATCTATTCCCATGCTCCCTTTGGTTCCCCTCTGCCCTGCAGTGTCCCCCATGGTTCCCCACTTTTTCCAATCCGTTCCCCCTGCTACCTTTGGTTCCCCTCTGTTCAGCAGTGTTCGCCACAGTTCCCCACTTTTTCCAATCGGTTCCGCCTGTTCCCTTTGATTACCCTCTGTCATGCAGTGTTCGCCATGGGCCCTACTTTTTGCAATCTGTTTCCCCTGCTCCCTTTGTTTCCCCTCTGTGCTGCAGTGTTCTCCACGGTTCCCCACTTTTTCCAACCTGTACCTCCTGCTCCCTTTGGTTCCCCTCTGTCATGCAGTGTTCCCCACGGTTCCCCACTTTTTCCTATCCGTTCCCTCTGCTCCCTTTGGTTCCGCTCTGATCTGCAGTCTTCCCCACAGTTCTCCACCTTTTCCAATTCGTTCCCCCTGCTCCCTTTGGTTCCCCACCTTTCTGCATTTTTCCACACGTTTCCCTGCTTTTTCAAATCGGTTCCCCACTCTTTCCAATCTGTTCCCCCTGCTCCCTTTGGTTCTCCTCTGTTCTGCAGTGTTCCCGACGCTTCCCCACTTTTTCCAATCCATTCCCCCTGCTCCCTTTGGTTCCCCTCTATTCTGCAGTGTTCCCCACGATTCTCCACATTTTTTTCCATCCTGTAACCCCCGGTTCCCTATGGTTCCCCTCTGCATTGCAGTGTTACCCATGGGACCTACACTTTTTCCAACCTGCTGCACTTGTTCCCTTTGGTTCCCCTCTGTCCTGCTGTGTTCTCCACTGTTATCAACTTCTTGCAATCCGTTCCCCCTGCTCCGTTTGATTCCCTCTGTTCTGCAGTGTTCCCCACGGTTCCCCACTTTTTGCAATCTGTTCCCCCTGCTCCTTTGGCTCCACTCTGTTCTGCAGTTTTCCACACGTTTCCCCACATTTTCCAAACCATTCCCCTGGCTCGCTTTGTTTTCATAGAGTTCTGCAGGGTTCCCCACGGTTCCCCACTTTTTTATACTCTGTTCGTCCTTTGGTTCCCCTCTGTTCTGCAGTGCCCTCCACGCTTACCAACTTTTTGCAATCCATTCCTCCTGCTCTGTTTGTTTCCCCTCTGTTCTGCATTTTTCCACACGGTTCCCCACTTTTTCCAATCTGTTCCCCCTGCTCCCTTTGGTTCCTCACTGTTCTGCAGTGTTCCTCACAGTTCTCCACATTTTTTCCAACCTGTAGCCCCTGCTGCCTATGGCTCCCCTCTGCCCTGCAGTATTCCCCATGGTTCCCCACTTTTTCCAATCAGTTCCCCCTGCTCCCTTTGATTCCGCTCTGTCCTGCAGTGTTCCCCATGGGCCCCACTTTTTGCAATCCGTTCCCCCTGCTCCTTTGGCTCCACTCTGTTCTGCAGTTTTCCGCATGGTTCCCCACATTTTGCAATCCATTCCCCTTGCTCCATTTGTTTCCCCTCTGTTCTGCAGTGTTCCCCACAGTACCCCACTTTTTCCAATCAGTTCCCCCTGCTCCCTTTGATTCCCCTCTGTCCTGCAGTGTTCCCCATGGGCCCCACGTTTTACAATCCGTTTCCCCTGGTTCCTTTGGTTCCCCTCTGTCGTGCAGTGTTCCAAACGATTCCCCACTTTTTCCAATCTGTTGCCCCTGCTCCTTTGGCTCCACTCTGTTCTGCAGTTTTCCCCACGGTTCCCCACATTTTCCTAACCATTCCCCCGGCTCGCTTTCTTTTCACACTGTTCTGCAGCGTTCCCCACGGTTCCCCACTTTTTTACAATCTGTTCGCCCTGCTCCCTTTGGTTCCCCTCTGTTCTGCAGTGTCCTCCACGCTTACCAACTTTTTGCAATCCATTACCCCTGCTCTGTTTGTTTCCCCTCTGTCCTGCATTGTCTTCCACGGTTCCCAACTTTTTGCAATCAGTTTCCACTGCTCCCTTTGATTCCCCTCTGTCCTGCAGTGTTCCCCATGGGCCCAACTTTTTACAATCTGTTCCCCCTGCTTCCTTTGGTTCCCCTCTGTCGTGCAGTATTCCCCACAGTTCCCCACTTATTCCAATGTGTTCCCTCTGCTCCCTTTGGTGCCCCTCTGTTCTGCAGTGTTCCCCTCGGTTCCCCACTTTTTCCAATCTGTTGCCCCTACTACCTCTGGTTCTCCTCTGTTCTGCATTTTTCCACACTGTTCCCCACTTTTTCCAATCTGTTCCCCCCGCTCCCTTTGTTTCTCCTCTGTTCTGCAGTGTTTCCGATGCTTCCCCACTTTTTCCAATCCGTTCCCCCTGCTCCCTTTGGTTCCCCTCTATTCTACAGTGTTCCCCACGATTCTCCACATTTTTTTACATACTGTACCCCCTGCTCCCTATGGTTTCCCTCTGCCTTGCAATGTTACCCATGGGACACCACTTTTTCCAACCTGTTCCCCTTGTTCCCTTTGGTTCCCCTCTGTCCTTCCGTGTTCTCCTCGGTTCCAAAATTTTTGCAATCCGTTGCCCCTGCTCCGTTTGGTTCCCCTCTGTTCTGCAGTGTTCCCCACGGTTCCCCACTTTTTCCAATCTGTTCCCCCTGCTCCTTTGTCTCCACTCTGTTCTGCAGTTTTCCCGACGGTTCCCCACATTTTCCAATCCATTCCCCCGGCTTGCTTTGGTTCCTCACTGTTCTGCAGTGTTCCTCACGGTTCTCCACATTTTTTCCAACCTGTAGCCCCTGCTACCTATGGTTCCCCTCTGCCCTGCAGTATTCCCCATGCTTCCCCACTTTTTCCGATCCGTTCCCCCTGTTCCATTTGGTTCCCCTCTGTCCCGCAGTGTTCTGCACGATTTCCCACTTTTTCCAATCAGTTCCCCCTGCTCCCTTTGATTCCGCTCTGTCCTCCAGTGTTCCCCATGGGCCCCACTTTTTGCAATCCGTTCCCCCTGCTCCCTTTGCTTCCCCTCTGTTCTGCAGTGTTCCCCAGAGTTCTCTATTTTTCCAATCCATTCCCCCTGCTCCCTTTGGTTCCTCACTGTTCTGCAGTGTTCCCCACTGTTCTCCAAATTTTTTCTAATCTGTTCCCCCTTCTTCCTCTGGTTCGCGTCTGTTCTACATTTTTCCACACGGTTCCCCATTTTTTCAAATCCGTTCCCTCTGCTTCCTTTGGTCCATCTCTTTTCTGTAGAGTTTCCCACGGTCCACTTTTTCGAATCCTTTCCCCCTGCTCCCTTTGGATCCCCACTGCTCTGCAGAACTCCCCACGATTCCCCACTTTTTCCGATCTGTTCCCCCTGCTCCCTTTGGTTCCGCTCTCTTCTGCAGTTTTCCCCACGGTTCTCCAAATTTTTTCAAATCTGTTCCCATGCTCCCTTTGGTTCCACTCTGCCCTGCAGTGTCCCCCATGGTTCCTCACTTTTTCCAATCCGTTCACCCTGCTACCTTTGGTTCCGCTCTGGTCTGCAGTGTTCCCCACAGTTCCCCACTTTTTCCAATCGGTTCCCCCTGCTCCCTTTGATTACCCTCTGTCATGCAGTGTTCGCCATGGGCCCCACTTTTTGCAATCCGTTTCCACTGCTCACTTTTGTTCCCCTCTGTGCTGCAGTGTCCTCCACGGTTCCCCACTTTTTCCAACCTGTACCTCCTGCTCCCTTTGGTTCCCCTCTGTCATGCAGTGTTTTCACAGTTCCCCAATTTTTCCTCTCTGTTCCCCCTGATCCCTTTGGTTCCCCTCTGTCGTGCAGTGTTCCCCAAGGTTCCCCACTTTTTCAAATCTGTTTCCTCTGCTCCCTTTGGTTCCCCTCTGTTCTGCATTGTTCCCCACACTTCTCCACCTTTTCCAATTCGTTCCACCTGCTCCCTTTGGTTCCCCACCTTTCTGCATTTTTCCACACGATTCCCTACTTTTTCCAATTGGTTCCCCCTGCTCCCTTTGATTCCTCACTGTTCTCCACATTTTTTCCAACCTGCACCCCCTGCTCCCTATGGTTCCCCTCTGCATTGCAGTGTTCCCCATGGGACCCCACTTTTTCCAATCTGTTCCCCCTGCTCCTTTTGCTCCACTCTGTTCTGCAGTGTTCCCCACGGTTCCCCACTTTTTCCAATGCGTTCCCCTGCTCCCTTTGGATTCTCTCTGTTCTTCAGTGATCCCCACGGTTTCCCACATTTTCCAATCTGTTCCACCTGCTCCCTTTGGTTCCTCACTGTTCTGCAGTGTTCCCCACGGTTCTCTAAAATTTTTCTAATCTGTTCCCCCTTCTCCCTCTGGTTCGCCTCTGTTCTACATTTTTCCACACGGTTCCCCACATTTTCCAATCCGTTCCCCCTGCTTCCTTTGGTCCACCTCTTTTCTGCAGAGTTCCCCACGGTCCACTTTTTCGAATCCTTTCGCCCTGCTCCCTTTGGGTCCCCACTGTTCTGCAGAACTCCCCACGATTCCCCACTTTTTCCATCTGTTCCCCCTTTTCCCTTTGGTTCCTCTCTGTTCTGCATTGTTCCCCACGGGTCCGCACTTTTCCGAGCTGTTCCCCCTGCTCCCTTTGGTTCCGCTCTGTTCTGCAGTTTTCCCCACGGTTCTCCAAATTTTTTCTAATCTGTTCCCATGCTCCCTTTGGTTCCCCTCTGCCCTGCAGTGTCCCCCATGGTTCCCCACTTTTTCCAATCCGTTCCCCCTGCTACCTTTGGTTCCCCTCTGTTCTGCAGTGTTCCCCACAGTTCCCCACTTTTTCCAATCGGTTCCCCCTGCTCCGTTTGATTACCCTCTGTCATGCAGTGTTCGCAATGGGCCCCATTTTTTGCAATCCGTGTCCCCTGCTCCCTTTGTTTCCCCTCTGTGCTGCAGTGTTCTCCACAGTTGCCCACTTTTTCAAATCTGTTCCCCCTGCTCCCTTTGGTTCTCCTCTGTTCTGCAGTGTTCCCGACGCCTCCCCAATTTTTCCAATATGTTCCCCCTGCTCCCTTTGGTTCCCCTCTATTCTACAGTGTTCCCCACGATTCTCCACATTTTTTTACATACTGTACCCCCTGCTCCCTATGGTTCCCCTCTGCCTTGCAGTGTTACCCATGGGACACCACTTTTTCCAACCTGTTCCCCTTGTTCCCTTTGGTTCCCCTCTGTCCTTCCGTGTTCTCCACGGTTCCCAACTTTTTGCAATCCGTTGCCCCTGCTCCGTTTGGTTCCCCTCTGCCCTGCAGTGTTCCCCACGGTTCCCCACTTTTTCCAATCTGTTCCCCCTGCTCCTTTGTCTCCACTCTGTTCTGCAGTTTTCCCCACGGTTCCCCACATTTTCCAAACCATTCCCGTGGCTTGCTTTGGTTTCATACTGTTCTGCAGCGTTCCCCACGGTTCGCCACATTTTTGCAAACTGTTTGCCCTGCTCCTTTTGTTTCCCCTCTGTCCTGCATTGTCCTCCACGGTTCCCAACTTTTTGCAATCCATTCCCCCTGTTCCGTTTGTTTTCCCTCTGTTCTGCAGTGTTCCCCACAGTTCCCCAATTTTTCCAATCAGTTTCCCCTGCTCTCTTTGGCTCCACTCTGTCCTGCAGCTTTCCCAACGTTTCCCCACATTTTCCAAACCATTCCCCCAGCTCGCTCTGTTTTCATACTGTTCTGCAGCGTTCCCCACGGGCCCCACTTTTTTACAATCTGTTCGTCCTGCTCCCTTTGGTTCCCCTCTGTCCTGCATTGTCCTTCACTGTTCCCAACTTTTTGCAATCCATTCCCCCTGCTCCGTTTGTTTGCCCTCTGTTCTGCAGTGTTCCCCACAGTTCCCCACTTTTTCCAACCTGCACCCCCTGCTCCATATGGTTCCCCTCTGCCTTGCAGTGTTCCCCATGGGACCCCACTTTTTCCAATCTGTTCCCCCTGCTCCTTTTGCTCCACTCTGTTCTGCAGTGTTCCCCACGGTTCCCCACTTTTTCCAATGCGTTCCCCTGCTCTCTTTGTTTCCCCTATGTTCTGCAGTGTTCCTCACGGTTCCCCACTTTTTCTAATCTGTTCCCCCTTCTCCCTCTGGTTCGCCTCTGTTCAACATTTTTCCACACGGTTCCCCACTTTTTCCAGTCCGTTCCTCCTGCTTCCTTTGGTCCACCTCTTTTCTGCAGAGTTCCCCACCGTCCACTTTTTCAAATCCTTTCCCCCTGCTTCCTTTGGGTCCCCACTGTTCTGCAGAACTCCCCACGATTCCCCACTTTTTCCAATCTGTTCCCCCTTCTCCCTTTGGTTCCTCTCTGTTCTGCATTGTTCCCCACGGGTCCCCACTTTTCCGAGCTGTTCCCCCTGCTCCGTTTGGTTCCGCTCTGTTCTGCAGTTTTCCCCACGGTTCTCCAAATTTTTTCTAATCTGTTCCCATGCTCCCTTTGGTTCCCCTCTGCCCTGCAGTGTCCCCCATGGTTCCCCACTTTTTCCAATCCGTTCCCCCTGCTACCTTTGGTTCCCCTCTGTTCAGCAGTGTTCCCCACAGTTCCCCACTTTTTCCAATCGGTTCCCCCTGTTCCCTTTGATTACCCTCTGTCATGCAGTGTTCGCCATGGGCCCTACTTTTTGCAGTCTGTTTCCCCTGCTCCCTTTGGTTCCCCTCTGTCCTACAGTGTTCCCCATCAGCCCAACTTTTTACAATCCGTTCCCCCTGCCTCCTTTGGTTCCCTTCTCTCGTGCAGTGTTCCCCACAGTTCCCCACTTTTTCCAATACGTTCCCTCTGCTCCCTTTGGTGCCCCTCTGTTCTGCAGTTATACCCACGGTTCCCCACTTTTTCCATTCTGTTTCCCCTACTACCTCTGGTTCCCCTCTGTTCTGCATTTTTCCACACTGTTCCCCACTTTTTCCAATCTGTTCCCCCTGCTTCCTTTGGTTCACCTCTGTTCTGCAGAACTCCCCACGATTCCCCACTTTTTCCAATCTTTTCCCCCTGCTCCCTTTGGTTCCCCACTGTTCAGCATTTTTCCACACGGTTCCCCACTTTTTCCAATCTGTTCCCCCTGCTCCCTTTGATTCCCCACTGTTCTCCACATTTTTTTCCAAACAGCACCCCCTGCTCCCTATGGTTCCCCTCTGCCCTGCAGTATCCCTTCATGGTTCCCCACTTTTTCCAATCCGTTCCCCCTGTTCCCTTTTGTTTGCCTCTGTTCTGCAGTGTTCCCGACGCTTCCCGACTTTTTCCAATCCGTTCCCCCTGCTCCCTTTGGTTCCCCTCTATTCTGCATTGTTCCCCACGTTTCTCCACATTTTTTCCATCCTGTACTCCCTGTTCCCTATGGTTCCCCTCTGCCTTGCAGTGTTCCCCATGGGACCCCACTTTTTCCAATCTGTTCCCCCTGCACCTTTCGCTCCACTCTGTTCTGCAGTTTTCGCCATGGTTCTCCACATTTTTTCAAAACTGTTCCACCTGCTCCCTTTGGTTCTGCAGTGTTTCCCACGGTTCCCCTCTTTTTCCAATCCACTTCCCCTGCTCCCTTTGGTTTCCCTCTATTGTTCAGTGTTCCCCACGGTTCCCCACTTTTTCCAATCCGTTCCCGTGCTCCCTTTGGTTCCCCTCTGTTCTGCAGTGATCTCCACGGTTCCCAAAATTTTCCAAACTGTACCCCCGGCTCGCTTTGGTTTCACACTGTTCTGCAGTGTTCCCCACGTTTCCCCACTTTTTCCAACCTGTACCTCCTGTTCCCTTTGGTTCCCCTCTGTCATGCAGTGTTTTCACAGTTCCCCAATTTTTTCCTATCTGTTCCCCCTGATCCCTTTGTTTCCCCTCTGTCATGCAGTGTGCCCCACGGTTCCCCACTTTTTCCAATCCGTTCCCTCTGCTCCCTTTGGTTCCCCTCTGTTCTGCAGTGTTCCCGACGCTTCCCCACTTTTTCCAATCCGTTCCCCCTGCTCCCTTTGGTTCCCCTCTATTCTACAGTGTTCCTCACGATTCTCCACATTTTGTTACATACTGTACCCCCTGCTCCCTATGGTTCCCCTCTGCCTTGCAGTGTTACCCATGGGACACCACTTTTTCCAACCTGTTCCCCTTGTTCCCTTTGGTTCCCCTCTGTCCTTCCGTGTTCCCCACGGTTCCCCACTTTTTCCAATCTGTTCCCCCTGCTCCTTTGTCTCAACTCTGTTCTGCAGTTTTCGCCACGGTTCCTCATATTTTCCAAACCATTCCCCCGGCTCGCTTTCTTTTCATACTGTTCTGCAGAGTTTCCCACGGTTCCCCACTTTTTTTACAATCTGTTTGCCCTGCTCCCTTTGTTTCCCCTCTGTTCTGCTGTGTCCTCCACGCTTACCAACTCTTTGCAATCCATTCCCCCTGCTCTGTTTGTTTCCCCTCTGTCATGCATTGTCCTCCACGGTTCCCAACTTTTTGCAATCCATTTCCCCTGCTCCGTTTGTTTGCCCTCTGTTCTGCAGTGTTCCCCACAGTTCCCCACTTTTTCCAATCTGTTTCCCCTGCTACCTCTGGTTCCCCTCTGTTCTGCATTTTTCCACACTGTTCCCCACTTTTTCCAATCCGTTCCCCCTGATTCCTTTGGTTCACCTCTGTTCTGCAGATCTCTCCACGAATCCCCACTTTTTCCAATCTGTTCCCCCTGCTCCCTTTGGTTCCTCTCTGTTCTGCATTGTTCCCCACGGGTCTCCACTTTTCCGAGCTGTTCCCCCCTGCTCCCTTTGGTTCCGCTCTGCTCTGCAGTTTTCCCCACTGTACTCAACTTTTTCCAATCTGTTCCTCCTGCTCCCTTTTGTTCCCCACTCTTCTGCATTTTTCCACACGGTACCCCACTTCTTCTAATCTGTTCCTCCTGCACCCTTTGTTTCCCCACTGTTCTGCATTTTTCCACACGGTTCCCCACTTTTTCCAATCTGTTCCCCCTGCTCCCTTTGGTTCCTCACTGTTCTGCAGTGTTCCCCACTGTTCCCCACTTTTTCCAATGCGTTCCCCTGCTGCCTTTGGTTCCCCTCTGTTCTGCAGTGATCCCCATGGTTCCCCACTTTTTTACAATCTGTTCCCCCTGCTCCCTTTGGTTCTCCTCTGTTCTGCAGTGTTCCCGACGCCTCCCCAATTTTTCCAATATGTTCCCCCTGCTCCCTTTGGTTCCCCTCTATTCTACAGTGTTCCCCACGATTCTCCACATTTTTTTACATACTGTACCCCCTGCTCCCTATGGTTCCCCTCTGCCTTGCAGTGTTACCCATGGGACACCACTTTTTCCAACCTGTTCCCCTTGTTCCCTTTGGTTCCCCTCTGTCCTTCCGTGTTCTCCACGGTTCCCAACTTTTTGCAATCCGTTGCCCCTGCTCCGTTTGGTTCCCCTCTGCCCTGCAGTGTTCCCCACGGTTCCCCACTTTTTCCAATCTGTTCCCCCTGCTCCTTTGTCTCCACTCTGTTCTGCAGTTTTCCCCACGGTTCCCCACATTTTCCAAACCATTCCCGTGGCTTGCTTTGGTTTCATACTGTTCTGCAGCGTTCCCCACGGTTCGCCACATTTTTGCAAACTGTTTGCCCTGCTCCTTTTGTTTCCCCTCTGTCCTGCATTGTCCTCCACGGTTCCCAACTTTTTGCAATCCATTCCCCCTGTTCCGTTTGTTTTCCCTCTGTTCTGCAGTGTTCCCCACAGTTCCCCAATTTTTCCAATCAGTTTCCCCTGCTCTCTTTGGCTCCACTCTGTCCTGCAGCTTTCCCAACGTTTCCCCACATTTTCCAAACCATTCCCCCAGCTCGCTCTGTTTTCATACTGTTCTGCAGCGTTCCCCACGGGCCCCACTTTTTTACAATCTGTTCGTCCTGCTCCCTTTGGTTCCCCTCTGTCCTGCATTGTCCTTCACTGTTCCCAACTTTTTGCAATCCATTCCCCCTGCTCCGTTTGTTTGCCCTCTGTTCTGCAGTGTTCCCCACAGTTCCCCACTTTTTCCAACCTGCACCCCCTGCTCCATATGGTTCCCCTCTGCCTTGCAGTGTTCCCCATGGGACCCCACTTTTTCCAATCTGTTCCCCCTGCTCCTTTTGCTCCACTCTGTTCTGCAGTGTTCCCCACGGTTCCCCACTTTTTCCAATGCGTTCCCCTGCTCTCTTTGTTTCCCCTATGTTCTGCAGTGTTCCTCACGGTTCCCCACTTTTTCTAATCTGTTCCCCCTTCTCCCTCTGGTTCGCCTCTGTTCAACATTTTTCCACACGGTTCCCCACTTTTTCCAGTCCGTTCCTCCTGCTTCCTTTGGTCCACCTCTTTTCTGCAGAGTTCCCCACCGTCCACTTTTTCAAATCCTTTCCCCCTGCTTCCTTTGGATCCCCACTGTTCTGCAGAACTCCCCACGATTCCCCACTTTTTCCAATCTGTTCCCCCTTCTCCCTTTGGTTCCTCTCTGTTCTGCATTGTTCCCCACGGGTCCCCACTTTTCCGAGCTGTTCCCCCTGCTCCGTTTGGTTCCGCTCTGTTCTGCAGTTTTCCCCACGGTTCTCCAAATTTTTTCTAATCTGTTCCCATGCTCCCTTTGGTTCCCCTCTGCCCTGCAGTGTCCCCCATGGTTCCCCACTTTTTCCAATCCGTTCCCCCTGCTACCTTTGGTTCCCCTCTGTTCAGCAGTGTTCCCCACAGTTCCCCACTTTTTCCAATCGGTTCCCCCTGTTCCCTTTGATTACCCTCTGTCATGCAGTGTTCGCCATGGGCCCTACTTTTTGCAGTCTGTTTCCCCTGCTCCCTTTGGTTCCCCTCTGTCCTACAGTGTTCCCCATCAGCCCAACTTTTTACAATCCGTTCCCCCTGCCTCCTTTGGTTCCCTTCTCTCGTGCAGTGTTCCCCACAGTTCCCCACTTTTTCCAATACGTTCCCTCTGCTCCCTTTGGTGCCCCTCTGTTCTGCAGTTATACCCACGGTTCCCCACTTTTTCCATTCTGTTTCCCCTACTACCTCTGGTTCCCCTCTGTTCTGCATTTTTCCACACTGTTCCCCACTTTTTCCAATCTGTTCCCCCTGCTTCCTTTGGTGCACCTCTGTTCTGCAGAACTCCCCACGATTCCCCACTTTTTCCAATCTTTTCCCCCTGCTCCCTTTGGTTCCCCACTGTTCAGCATTTTTCCACACGGTTCCCCACTTTTTCCAATCTGTTCCCCCTGCTCCCTTTGATTCCCCACTGTTCTCCACATTTTTTTCCAAACAGCACCCCCTGCTCCCTATGGTTCCCCTCTGCCCTGCAGTATCCCTTCATGGTTCCCCACTTTTTCCAATCCGTTCCCCCTGTTCCCTTTTGTTTGCCTCTGTTCTGCAGTGTTCCCGACGCTTCCCGACTTTTTCCAATCCGTTCCCCCTGCTCCCTTTGGTTCCCCTCTATTCTGCATTGTTCCCCACGTTTCTCCACATTTTTTCCATCCTGTACTCCCTGTTCCCTATGGTTCCCCTCTGCCTTGCAGTGTTCCCCATGGGACCCCACTTTTTCCAATCTGTTCCCCCTGCACCTTTCGCTCCACTCTGTTCTGCAGTTTTCGCCATGGTTCTCCACATTTTTTCAAAACTGTTCCACCTGCTCCCTTTGGTTCTGCAGTGTTTCCCACGGTTCCCCTCTTTTTCCAATCCACTTCCCCTGCTCCCTTTGGTTTCCCTCTATTGTTCAGTGTTCCCCACGGTTCCCCACTTTTTCCAATCCGTTCCCGTGCTCCCTTTGGTTCCCCTCTGTTCTGCAGTGATCTCCACGGTTCCCAAAATTTTCCAAACTGTACCCCCGGCTCGCTTTGGTTTCACACTGTTCTGCAGTGTTCCCCACGTTTCCCCACTTTTTCCAACCTGTACCTCCTGTTCCCTTTGGTTCCCCTCTGTCATGCAGTGTTTTCACAGTTCCCCAATTTTTTCCTATCTGTTCCCCCTGATCCCTTTGTTTCCCCTCTGTCATGCAGTGTGCCCCACGGTTCCCCACTTTTTCCAATCCGTTCCCTCTGCTCCCTTTGGTTCCCCTCTGTTCTGCAGTGTTCCCGACGCTTCCCCACTTTTTCCAATCCGTTCCCCCTGCTCCCTTTGGTTCCCCTCTATTCTACAGTGTTCCTCACGATTCTCCACATTTTGTTACATACTGTACCCCCTGCTCCCTATGGTTCCCCTCTGCCTTGCAGTGTTACCCATGGGACACCACTTTTTCCAACCTGTTCCCCTTGTTCCCTTTGGTTCCCCTCTGTCCTTCCGTGTTCCCCACGGTTCCCCACTTTTTCCAATCTGTTCCCCCTGCTCCTTTGTCTCAACTCTGTTCTGCAGTTTTCGCCACGGTTCCTCATATTTTCCAAACCATTCCCCCGGCTCGCTTTCTTTTCATACTGTTCTGCAGAGTTTCCCACGGTTCCCCACTTTTTTTACAATCTGTTTGCCCTGCTCCCTTTGTTTCCCCTCTGTTCTGCTGTGTCCTCCACGCTTACCAACTCTTTGCAATCCATTCCCCCTGCTCTGTTTGTTTCCCCTCTGTCATGCATTGTCCTCCACGGTTCCCAACTTTTTGCAATCCATTTCCCCTGCTCCGTTTGTTTGCCCTCTGTTCTGCAGTGTTCCCCACAGTTCCCCACTTTTTCCAATCTGTTTCCCCTGCTACCTCTGGTTCCCCTCTGTTCTGCATTTTTCCACACTGTTCCCCACTTTTTCCAATCCGTTCCCCCTGATTCCTTTGGTTCACCTCTGTTCTGCAGATCTCTCCACGAATCCCCACTTTTTCCAATCTGTTCCCCCTGCTCCCTTTGGTTCCTCTCTGTTCTGCATTGTTCCCCACGGGTCTCCACTTTTCCGAGCTGTTCCCCCCTGCTCCCTTTGGTTCCGCTCTGCTCTGCAGTTTTCCCCACTGTACTCAACTTTTTCCAATCTGTTCCTCCTGCTCCCTTTTGTTCCCCACTCTTCTGCATTTTTCCACACGGTACCCCACTTCTTCTAATCTGTTCCTCCTGCACCCTTTGTTTCCCCACTGTTCTGCATTTTTCCACACGGTTCCCCACTTTTTCCAATCTGTTCCCCCTGCTCCCTTTGGTTCCTCACTGTTCTGCAGTGTTCCCCACTGTTCCCCACTTTTTCCAATGCGTTCCCCTGCTGCCTTTGGTTCCCCTCTGTTCTGCAGTGATCCCCATGGTTCCCCACTTTTTTACAATCTGTTCGCCCTGCTCCCTTTGGTTCCCCTCTGTCCTGCAGTGTCCTCCACGGTTCCCCACTTTTTCCAACCTGTACCTCCTGCTCCCTATGGTTCCCCTCTGTCATGCAGTGTTTTCACAGTTCCCCAATTTTTTCCTATCTGTTCCCCCGATCCCTTTGGTTCCCCTCTGTCGTGCAGTGTTCCCCACGGTTCCCCACTTTTTCCAATCCGTTCCCTCTGCTCCCTTTGGTTCCCCTCTGTTCTGCAGTGTTCCCCACAGTTCTCCACATTTTCCAATTCTTTCCCCCTGCTCCCTTTGGTTCCCCACCTTTCTGCATCTTTCAACACGTGTCCCTACTTTTTCCAATCGGTTCCCCACTTTTTCCAATCTGTTCCCCCTGCTCCCTTTGGTTCTGCTCTGTTCTGCAGTCTTCCCCACGGTTCCCCACTTTTTCCAATCTGTTCCCCCTGCTCTTTTGGCTCCACTCTGTTCTGCAGTTTTCCCAAAGGTTCCCCACATTTTCCAAACCATTCCCCCGGCTCGCTTTGGTTTCATACTGTTCTGCAGCGTTCCCCACGGTTCCCCACTATTTTACAATCTGTTCGCCCTGCTCCCTTTGGTTCCCCTCTGTTCTGCACTGTCCTCCACGCTTCCCAACTTTTTGCAATCCATTCCCCCTGCTCTGTTTGTTTCCCCACTGTTCTGCATTTTTCCACACGGTTCCCCACTTTTTCCAATCTGTTCCCCTTGCTCCCTTTGCTTCCTCACTGTTCTGCAGTGTTCCTCACGGTTCTCCACATTTTTTCCAACCTGTAGCCCCTGCTGCCTATGGCTCCCCTCTGCCCTGC
This sequence comes from Narcine bancroftii, assembly GCF_036971445.1. Classification (NCBI taxonomy): domain Eukaryota; kingdom Metazoa; phylum Chordata; class Chondrichthyes; order Torpediniformes; family Narcinidae; genus Narcine; species Narcine bancroftii. The sequence goes on along the minus strand of NW_027211871.1, from coordinate 256,852 downwards.
AGTATTCCCCATGGTTCCCCACTTTTTCTAATCCGTTCCCCCTATTCCCTTTGGTTCCCCTCTGTCCCGCAGTGTTCCGCACGATTCCCCACTTTTTCCAATCAGTTCCCCCTGCTCCCTTTGATTCCGCTCTGTCCTGCAGTGTTCCCCATGGGCCCCACTTTTTGCAATCCGTTCCCCCTGCTCCTTTGGCTCCACTCTGTTCTGCAGTTTTCCGCATGGTTCCCCACATTTTGCAATCCATTCCCCCTGCTCCCTTTGTTTCCTCTCTGTTCTGCAGTGTTCCCCACAGTTCCCCACTTTTTCCAATCAGTTCCCCCTGCTCCCTTTGATTCCCCTCTGTCCTGCAGTGTTCCCCATGGGCCCCACTTTTTACAATCCGTTCCCCCTGCTTCCTTTGGTTCCCCTTTGTCGTGCAGTGTTCCAAACGGTTCCCCACTTTTTCCAATCTGTTGCCCCTGCTCCTTTGGCTCCACTCTGTTCTGCAGTTTTCCCCACGGTTCCCCACATTTTCCAAACCATTCCCCCGGCTCGCTTTCTTTTCACACTGTTCTGCAGTGTTCCCCACGGTTCCCCACTTTTTTACAATCTGTTCGCCCTGCTCCCTTTGGTTGCCCTCTGTTCTGCAGTGTCCTCCACGCTTACCAACTTTTTGCAATCCATTACCCCTGCTCTGTTTGTTTCCCCTCTGTCCTGCATTGTCTTCCACGGTTCCCAACTTTTTGCAATCAGTTCCCCCTGCTCCCTTTGATTCCCCTCTGTCCTACAGTGTTCCCCATGGGCCCAACTTTTTACAATCCGTACCCCCTGCTTCCTTTGGTTCCCCTCTGTCGTGCAGTATTCCCCACAGTTCCCCACTTATTCCAATGTGTTCCCTCTGCTCCCTTTGGTGCCCCTCTGTTCTGCAGTGTTCCCCACGGTTCCCCACTTTTTCCAATCTGTTTCCCCTACTACCTCTGGTTCCCCTCTGTTCTGCATTTTTCCACACTATTCCCCACTTTTCCAATCTGTTCCCCCTGCTTCCTTTGGTTCACCTCTGTTCTGCAGAACTCCCCACGATTCCCCACTTTTTCCAATCTTTTCCCCCTTCTCCCTTTGGTTCCCCACTGTTCTGCATTTTTCCACACGGTTCCCCACTTTTTCCAATCTGTTCCCCCTGCTCCCTTTGATTCCTCACTGTTCTCCACATTTTTTCCAACCAGCACCCCCTGCTCTCTATGGTTCCCCTCTGCCCTGCAGTGTCCCCCATGGTTCCCCACTTTTTCCCATCCGTTCCCGCTGTTCCCTTTTGTTTGCCTCTGTTCTGCAGTGTTCCCGACGCTTCCCCACTTTTTCCAATACGTTCCCCCTGCTCCCTTTTGTTCCCCTCTATTCTGCATTGTTCCCCACGTTTCTCCACATTTTTTTCCATCCTGTACTCCCTGCTCCCTATGGTTCCCCTCTGCCTTGCAGTGTTCCCCATGGGACCCCACTTTTTCCAATCTGTTCCCCCTGCTCATTTCGCTCCACTCTGTTCTGCAGTTTTCGCTATGGTTCTCCACATTTTTTCCAAACTGTTCCACCTGCTCCCTTTGGTTCTGCAGTGTTTCCCACGGTTCCCCACTTTTTCCAATCCATTTCCCCTGCTCCCTTTGGTTCCCCTCTATTGTTCAGTGCTCCCCACGGTTCCCCACTTTTTCCAATCCGTTCCCGTGCTCCCTTTGGTTCCCCTCTGTTCTGCAGTGATCTCCACGGTTCCCCACATTTTCCAAACTGTTCCCCCGGCTCGCTTTGGTTTCATACTGTTCTGCAGTGTTGCCCACGGTTCCCCACTTTTTTACAATCTGTTCGCCCTGCTCCCTTTGTTTCCCCTCTGTCCTGCAGTGTCCTCCACGGTTCCCCACTTTTTCCAACCTGTACCTCCTGTTCCCTTTGGTTCCCCTCTGTCATGCAGTGTTTTCACAGTTCCCCAATTTTTTCCTATCTGTTCCCCCTGATCCCTTTGGTTCCCCTCTGTCATGCAGTGTGCCCCACGGTTCCCCACTTTTTCCAATCCGTTCCCTCTGCTCCCTTTGGTTCCCCTCTGTTCTGCAGTGTTCCCCACAGTTCTCCACCTTTTCCAATTCGTTCCCCCTGCTCCCTTTGGTTCTCCTCTGTTCTGCTGTGTTCCCGAAACACCCCCACTTTTTGCAATCCGTTCCCCCTGCTGCCTTTGGTTCCCCTCTATTCTACTGTGTTCCCCACGATTCTCCACATTTTTTTACACACTGTACCCCCTGCTCCCTATGGTTCCCCTCTGCCTTGCAGTGTTACCCATGGGATACCATTTTTTCCAACCTGTACCCCCTGCTCCCTATGGTTCTCCTCTGCCCTGCAGTGTCCCCCATGATTCCCCACTTTTTCCAATCCGTTCCCCCTGTTCCATTTGGTTCGCCTCTGTTCTGCAGTGTTCCCGACGCTTCCCCACTTTTTCCAATCCGTTCCCCCTGCTCCCTTTGGTTCCCCTCTATTCTGCAGTGTTCCCCACGATTCTCCACATTTTTTTCCATCCTGTACCCCCTGCTCCCTTTGGTTCCCCACTGTTATGCATTTTTCCACACGCTACCCCACTTCTTCTAATCTGTTCCTCCTGCACCCTTTGTTTCCCCACTGTTCTGCATTTTTTCACAGGGTTCCCCACTTTTTCCAATCTGTTCCCCCAGCTCGCTTTGGTTTCATACTGTTCTGCAGTGTTCCCCACGGTTCCCCACTTTTTCCAACCTGTACCTCCTGTTCCCTTTGGTTCCCCTCTGTCATGCAGTGTTTTCACAGTTCCCCAATTTTTTCCTATCTGTTCCCCCTGATCCCTTTGGTTCCCCTCTGTCATGCAGTGTGCCCCACGGTTCCCCACTTTTTCCAATCCGTTCCCTCTGCTCCCTTTGGTTCCCCTCTGTTCTGCAGTGTTCCCGACGCTTCCCCACTTTTTCCAATCCGTACCCCCTGCTCCCTTTGGTTCCCCTCTAGTCTACAGTGTTCCCCACGATTCTCCACATTTTTTTACATACTGTACCCCCTGCTCCCTATGGTTCCCCTCTGCCTTGCAGTGTTACCCATGGGACACCACTTTTTCCAACCTGTTCCCCTTGTTCCCTTTGGTTCCCCTCTGTACTTCCGTGTTCCCCACGGTTCCCCACTTTTTCCAATCTGTTCCCCCTGCTCCTAAGTCTCAACTCTGTTCTGCAGTTTTCCCCACGGTTCCTCATATTTTCCAAACCATTCCCCGGCTCGCTTTCTTTTCATACTGTTCTGCAGAGTTCCCCACGGTTCCCCACTTTTTTTTCAATCTGTTCGCCCTGCTCCCTTTGTTTCCCCTCTGTTCTGCAGTGTCCTCCACGCTTACCAACTTTTTGCAATCCATTCCCCCTGCTCTGTTTGTTTCCCCTCTGTCATGCATTGTCCTCCACGGTTCCCAACTTTTTGCAATCCATTTCCCCTGCTCCGTTTGTTTGCCCTCTGATCTGCAGTGTTCCCCACAGTTCCCCACTTTTTCCAATCTGTTTCCCCTGCTACCTCTGGTTCCCCTCTGTTCTGCATTTTTCCACACTGTTCCCCACTTTTTCCAATCCGTTCCCCCTGCTTCCTTTGGTTCACCTCTGTTCTGCAGATCTCTCCACGAATCCCCACTTTTTCCAATCTGTTCCCCCTGCTCCCTTTGGTTCCCCTTTGTTCTGCATTTTTCCACACGGTTCCCCACTTTTTCCAATCTGTTCCCCCTGCTCCCGTTGGTTTCTCTCTGTTCTGCATTGTTCCCCACGGGTCTCCACTTTTCCGAGCTGTTCCCCCTGCTCCCTTTGGTTCCGTTCTGCTCTGCAGTTTTCCCCACTGTTCTCAACTTTTTCCAATTTGTCCCTCCTGCTCCCTTTCCTTCCCCACTCTTCTGTATTTTTCTACACGGTACCCCACTTCTTCTAATCTGTTCCTCCTGCACCCTTTGTTTCCCCACTGTTCTGCTTTTTTCCACACGGTTCCCCACTTTTTCCAATCTGTTCCCCCTGCTCCCTTTGGTTCCTCACTGTTCTGCAGTGTTCCCCACGGTTCCCCACTTTTTCCAATGCGTTCCCCTGCTCCCTTTGGTTCCCCTCTGTTCTGCAGTGATCCCCACGGTTCCCCACATTTTCCAAACTGTTCCCCCTGCTCGCTTTGGTTTCATACTGTTCTGGAGTGTTCCCCACGGTTCCCCACTTTTTTACAATCTGTTCGCCCTGCTCCCTTTGGTTCCCCTCTGTCCAGCAGTGTCCTCCACGGTTCCCCACTTTTTCCAACCTGTACCTCCTGCTCCCTATGGTTCCCCTCTGTCAATCAGTGTTTTCACAGTTCCCCAATGTTTTCCTATCTGTTCCCCCGATCCCTTTGGTTCCCCTCTGTCGTGCAGTGTTCCCCACGGTTCCCCACTTTTTCCAATCCGTTCCCTCTGCTCCCTTTGGTTCCCCTCTGTTCTGCAGTGTTCCCCACAGTTCTCCACATTTTCCAATTCTTTCCCCCTGCTCCCTATGGTTCCCCACCTTTCTGCATCTTTCCACACGTGTCCCTAATTTTTCCAATCGGTTCCCCACTTTTTCCAATCTGTTCCCCCTGCTCCCTTTGGTTCTGCTCTGTTCTGCAGTTTTCCCCACAGTTCGCCACTTTTTCCAATCTGTTCCCCCTTCTCTTTTGGCTCCACTCTGTTCTGCAGTTTTCCCCAAGGTTCCCCACATTTTCCAAACCATTCCCCCGGCTCGCTTTGGTTTCATACTGTTCTGCAGCGTTCCCCACGGTTCCCCACAATTTTACAATCTGTTCGCCCTGCTCCCTTTGGTTCCCCTCTGTTCTGCAGTGTCCTCCACGCTTCCCAACTTTTTGCAATCCATTCCCCCTGCTCTGTTTGTTTCCCCACTGTTCTGCATTTTTCCACACGGTTCCCCACTTTTTCCAATCTGTTCCCCCTGCTCCCTTTGGTTCCTCACTGTTCTGCAGTGTTCCTCACGGTTCTCCACATTTTTTCCAACCTGTAGCCCCTGCTGCCTATGGCTCCCCTCTGCCCTGCAGTATTCCCCAGGGTTCCCCACTTTTTCTAATCCGTTCCCCCTATTCCCTTTGGTTCCCCTCTGTCCCGCAGTGTTCCGCACGATTCCCCACTTTTTCCAATCAGTTCCCCCTGCTCCCTTTGATTCCGCTCTGTCCTGCAGTGTTCCCCATGGGCCCCACTTTTTGCAATCCGTTCCCCCTGCTCCTTTGGCTCCACTCTGTTCTGCAGTTTTCCGCATGGTTCCCCACATTTTGCAATCCATACCCCCTGCTTCCTTTGTTTCCCCTCTGTTCTGCAGTGTTCCCCACAGTTCCCCACTTTTTCCAATCAGTTCCCCCTGCTCCCTTTGATTCCCCTCTGTCCTGCAGTGTTCCCCATGGGCCCCACTTTTTACAATCCGTTCCCCCTGCTTCCTTTGGTTCCCCTTTGTCGTGCAGTGTTCCAAACGGTTCCCCACTTTTTCCAATCTGTTGCCCCTGCTCCTTTGGCTCCACTCTGTTCTGCAGTTTTCCCCACGGTTCCCCACATTTTCCAAACCATTCCCCCGGCTCGCTTTCTTTTCACACTGTTCTGCAGCGTTCCCCACGGTTCCCCACTTTTTTACAATCTGTTTGCCCTGCTCCCTTTGGTTCCCCTCTGTTCTGCAGTGTCCTCCACGCTTACCAACTTTTTGCAATCCATTACCCCTGCTCTGTTTGTTTCCCCTCTGTCCTGCATTGTCTTCCACGGTTCCCACCTTTTTGCAATCAGTTCCCCCTGCTCCCTTGGATTCCCCTCTGTCCTACAGTGTTCCCCATGGGCCCAACTTTTTACAATCCGTTCCCCCTGCTTCCTTTGGTTCCCCTCTGTCGTGCAGTATTCCCTACAGTTCCCCACTTATTCCAATGTGTTCCCTCTGCTCCCTTTGGTGCCCCTCTGTTCTGCAGTGTTCCCCACGGTTCCCCACTTTTTCCAATCTGTTTCCCCTACTACCTCTGGTTTCCCTCTGTTCTGCATTTTTCCACACTGTTCCCCACTTTTTCCAATCTGTTCCCCCTGCTTCCTTTGGTTCACCTCTGTTCTGCAGAACTCCCCACGATTCCCCTCTTTTTCCAATCTTTTCCCCCTGCTCCCTTTTGTTCCCCTCTATTCTGCATTGTTCCCCACGTTTCTCCACATTTTTTTCCATCCTGTACTCCCTGCTCCATATGGTTCCCCTCTGCCTTGCAGTGTTCCCCATGGGACCCCACTTTTTCCAATCTGTTCCCCCTGCTCCTTTCGCTCCACTCTGTTCTGCAGTTTTCGCTATTGTTCTCCACATTTTTTCCAAACAGTTCCACCTGCTCCCTTTGGTTCTGCAGTGTTTCCCACGGTTCCCCACTTTTTCCAATCCATTTCCCCTGCTCCCTTTGGTTCCCCTCTATTGTTCAGTATTCCCCACGGTTCCCCACTTTTTCCAATCCGTTCCCGTGCTCCCTTTGGTTCCCCTCTTTTCTGCAGTGATCTCCACGGTTCCCCACATTTTCCAAACTGTTCCCCCGGCTCGCTTTGGTTTCATACTGTTCTGCAGTGTTGCCCACGTTTCCCCACTTTTTTACAATCGGTTCGCCCTGCTCCCTTTGGTTCCCCTCTGTCCTGCAGTATCCTCCACGGTTCCCCACTTTTTCCAACCTGTACCTCCTGTTCCCTTTGGTTCCCCTCTGTCATGCAGTGTTTTCACAGTTCCCCAATTTTTTCCTATCTGTTCCCCCTGATCCCTTTGGTTCCCCTCTGTCATGCAGTGTGCCCCACGGTTCCCCACTTTTTCCAATCCGTTCCCTCTGCTCCCTTTGGTTCCCCTCTGTTCTGCAGTGTTCCCCACAGTTCTCCACCTTTTCCAATTCGTTCCCCCTGCTCCCTTTGGTTTCCCACCTTTCTGCATTTTTCCACACGGTTCCCTACTTTTTCCAATCGGTTCCCCCCTTTTTCCAATCTGTTTCCCCTGCTCCCTTTGGTTCTCCTCTGTTCTGCAGTGTTCCCGAAACACCCCCACTTTTTCCAATCCGTTCCTCCTGCTGCCTTTGGTTCCCCTCTATTCTACAGTGTTCCCCACGATTCTCCACATTTTTTTACATACTGTACCCCCTGCTCCCTATGGTTCCCCTCTGCCTTGCAGTGTTACCCATGGGATACCACTTTTTCCAACCTGTTCCCCTTGTTCCCTTTGGTTCCCCTCTGTCCTTCCATGTTCTCCACGGTTCCGAACTTTTTGCAATCCGTTGCCCCTGCTCCGCTTGGTTCCCCTCTGTTCTGCAGTGTTCCCCACGGTTCCCCACTTTTTCCAATCTGTTCCTCCTGCTCCTTTGTCTCAACTCTGTTCTGCAGTTTTCCCCACGGTTCCTCACATTTTCCAAACCATTCCCCCGGCACTCTTTCTTTTCATACTGTTCTGCAGCGTTCCCCACGGTTCCCCTCTTTTTTACAATCTGTTCGCCCTGCTCCCTTTGGTTCCCCTCTGTTCTGCAGTGTCCTCCACGCTTACCAACTTTTTGCAATCCATTCCCCCTGCTCTGTTTGTTTCCCCTCTGTCCTGCATTGTCCTCCACGGTTCCCAACTTTTTGCAATCCATTTCCCCTGCTCCGTTTGTTTGCCCTCTGTTCTGCAGTGTTCCCCACAGTTCCCCACTTTTTCCAATCTGTTTCCCCTGCTACCTCTGGTTCCCCTCTGTTCTTCATTTTTCCACACTGTTCCCCACTTTTTCCAATCCGTTCCCCCTGCTTCCTTTGGTTCACCTCTGTTCTGCAGATCTCTCCACGAATCCCCACTTTTTCCAATCTGTTCCCCCTGCTCCCTTTGGTTCCCCTTTGTTCTGCATTTTTCCACACGGTTCCCCACTTTTTCCAATCTGTTCCCCCTGCTCCCTTTGGTTCCTCTCTGTTCTGCATTGTTCCCCACGGGTCTCCACTTTTCCGAGCTGTTCCCCCTGCTTACTTTGGTTCACCTCTGTTCTGCAGATCTCTCCACGAATCCCCACTTTTTCCAATCTGTTCCCCCTGCTCCCTTTGGTTCTGCAGTGTTTCCCACGGTTCCCCACTTTTTCCAATCTGTTCCCCCTGCTCCCTTTGGTTCCCCTTTGTTCTGCATTTTTCCACACGGTTCCCCACTTTTTCCAATCTGTTCCCCCTGCTCCCTTTGGTTCCTCTCTGTTCTGCATTGTTCCCCACGGGTCTCCACTTTTCCGAGCTGTTCCCCCTGCTCCCTTTGGTTCTGTTCTGCTCTGCAGTTTTCCCCACTGTTCTCAACTTTTTCCAATTTGTTCCCCCTGCTCCCTTTGGTTCTGCAGTTTTCCCCATGGTTCCCCACTTTTTCCAATCAGTTCCCCCTGCTGCCTTTGATTCCCCTCTGTTGTGCAGTGTTCCCCATGGGCCCCACTTTTTACAATCCGTTCCCCCTGCTTCCTTTGCTTCACCTCTGTCGTGCAGTGTTCCAAACGGTTCCCCACTTTTTCCAATGCGTTCCCTCTGCTCCCTTTGGTGCCCCTCTGTTCTGCAGTGTTCCCCACAGTTCCCCACTTTTTCCAATCTGTTTCCCCTGCTCCCTCTGGTTCCCCTCTGTTCTGCAGTGTCCTCCACTGTTCCCCACTTTTTCCAACCTGTACCTCCTGTTCCCTTTGGTTCCCCTCTGTCATGCAGTGTTTTCACAGTTCCCCAATTTTTTCCTATCTGTTCCCCCTGATCCCTTTGGTTCCCCTCTGTTCTGCAGTGTTCCCCACAGTTCTCCACCTTTTCCAATTCATTCCCCCTGCTCCCTTTGGTTCCCCACCTTTCTGCATTTTTGCACACGGTTCCCTACTTTTTCCAATCGGTTCCCGACTTTTTCCAATCTGTTCCCCCTGCTCCCTTTGGTTCTCCTCTGTTCTGCAGTGTTCCCGACGCTTCCCCACTTTTTACAATCCGTTCCCCCTGCTCCCTTTGGTTCCCCTCTATTCTACAGTGTTCCCCATGATTCTCCACATTTCTTTACATACTGTACCCCCTGCTCCCTATGGTTCCCCTCTGCCTTGCAGTGTTACCCATGGGACACCACCTTTTCCAACCTGTTCCCGCTGTTCCCTTTGGTTCCCCTCTGTCCTTCCATGTTCTCCACGGTTCCCAACTTTTTGCAATCCGTTGCCCCTGCTCCACTTGGTTCCCCTCTGTTCTGCAGTGTTCCCCACGGTTCCCCACTTTTTCCAATCTGTTCCCCCTGCTCCTTTGGCTCCACTCTGTTCTGCAGTTTTCCGCACGGTTCCTCACATTTTCCAAGCCATTCCCCCGGCTCGCTTTCTTTTCATACTGTTCTGCAGCGTTCCCCACGGTTCCCCACTTTTTTACAATCTGTTCGCCCTGCTCCCTTTGGTTCCCCTCTGTTCTGCAGAGTCCTCCACGCTTACCAACTTTTTGCAATCCATTCCCCCTGCTCTGTTTGTTTCCCCTCTGTCCTGCATTGTCCTCCACGGTTCCCAACTTTTTGCAATCCATTTCCCCTGCTCCGTTTGTTTGCCCTCTGTTCTGCAGTGTTCCCCACAGTTCCCCACTTTTTCCAATCTGTTTCCCCTGCTATCTCTGGTTCCCCTCTGTTCTGCATTTTTCCACACTGTTCCCCACTTTTTCCAATCCGTTCCCCCTGCTTCCTTTGGTTCACCTCTGTTCTGCAGATCTCTCCACGAATCCCCACTTTTTCCAATCTGTTCCCCCTGCTCCCTTTGGTTCTGCAGTGTTTCCCACGGTTCCCCACTTTTTCCAATCTGTTCCCCCTGCTCCCTTTGGTTCCCCTTTGTTCTGCATTTTTCCACACGGTTCCCCACTTTTTCCAATCTGTTCCCCCTGCTCCCTTTGGTTCCTCTCTGTTCTGCATTGTTCCCCACGGGTCTCCACTTTTCCGAGCTGTTCCCCCTGCTCCCTTTGGTTCCGTTCTGCTCTGCAGTTTTCCCCACTGTTCTCAACTTTTTCCAATTTGTTCCCCCTGCTCCCTTTGGTTCTGCAGTTTTCCCCATGGTTCCACACATTTTGCAATCCATTCCCCCTGCTCCATTTGTTTCCCCTCTGTTCTGCAGTGTTCCCCACAGTTCCCCACTTTTTCCAATCAGTTCCCCCTGCTGCCTTTGATTCCCCTCTGTCGTGCAGTGTTCCCCATGGGCCCCACTTTTTACAATCCGTTCCCCCTGCTTCCTTTGCTTCACCTCTGTCGTGCAGTGTTCCAAACGGTTCCCCACTTTTTCCAATGCGTTCCCTCTGCTCCCTTTGGTGCCCCTCTGTTCTGCAGTGTTCCCCACAGTTCCCCACTTTTTCCAATCTGTTTCCCCTGCTCCCTCTGGTTCCCCTCTGTTCTGCAGTGTCCTCCACGGTTCCCCACTTTTTCCAACCTGTACCTCCTGTTCCCTTTGGTTCCCCTCTGTCATGCAGTGTTTTCACAGTTCCCCAATTTTTTCCTATCTGTTCCCCCTGATCCCTTTGGTTCCCCTCTGTTCTGCAGTGTTCCCCACAGTTCTCCACCATTTCCAATTCATTCCCCCTGCTCCCTTTGGTTCCCCACCTTTCTGCATTTTTCCACACGGTTCCCTACTTTTTCCAATCGGTTCCCGACTTTTTCCAATCTGTTCCCCCTGCTCCCTTTGGTTCTCCTCTGTTCTGCAGTGTTCCCGACGCTTCCCCACTTTTTCCAATCCGTTCCCCCTGCTCCCTTTGGTTCCCCTCTATTCTACAGTGTTCCCCATGATTCTCCACATTCCTTTACATACTGTACCCCCTGCTCCCTATGGTTCCCCTCTGCCTTGCAGTGTTACCCATGGGACACCACCTTTTCCAACCTGTTCCCGCTGTTCCCTTTGGTTCCCCTTTTTCCTTCCGTGTTCTCCACGGTTCCCAACTTTTTGCAATCCGTTGCCCCTGCTCCGCTTGGTTCCCCTCTGTTCTGCAGTGTTCCCCACGGTTCCCCACTTTTTCCAATCTGTTCCACCTGCTCCTTTGGCTCCACTCTGTTCTGCAGTTTTCCGCACGGTTCCTCACATTTTCCAAACCATTCCCCCGGCTCGCTTTCTTTTCATACTGTTCTGCAGCGTTCCCCACGGTTCCCCACTTTTTTACAATCTGTTCGCCCTGCTCCCTTTGGTTCCCCTCTGTTCTGCAGTGTCCTCCACGCTTACCAACTTTTTGCAATCCATTCCCCCTGCTCTGTTTGTTTCCCCTCTGTCCTGCATTGTCCTCCACGGTTCCCAGCTTTTTGCAATCCATTCCCCTGCTCCGTTTGTTTGCCTTCTGTTCTGCAGTGTTCCCCACAGTTCCCCACTTTTTCCAATCTGTTTTCCCTGCTAACTCTGGTTCCCCTCTGTTCTGCATTTTTCCACACTGTTCCCCACTTTTTCCAATCCGTTCCCCCTGCTTCCTTTGGTTCACCTCTGTTCTGCAGATCTCTCCACGAATCCCCACTTTTTCCAATCTGTTCCCCCAGCTCCCTTTGGTTCCCCTTTGTTCTGCATTTTTCGACTCGGTTCCCCACTTTTTCCAATCTGTTCCCCCTGCTCCCTTTGGTTCCTCTCTGTTCTGATTGTTCCCCACGGGTCCCCACTTTTCCGAGCTGTTCCCCGTGCTCCCTTTGGTTCCGCTCTGTTCTGCAGTTTTCCCCACTGTTCTCAACTTTTTCCAATCTGTTCCTCCTGCTCCCTTTTGTTCCCCACTGTTCTGCAGTTTTCCTCACGGTTCTCCACATTTTTCCATCCTGTACCCCCTGCTCCCTATGGTTCATCTCTGCCTTGCAGTGTTACCCATGGGACACCACTTTTTCCAACCTGTTCCCCTTGTTCCCTTTGGTTCCCCTCTGTCCTTCCGTGTTCCCCACGGTACCCCACTTTTTCCAATCTGTTCCCCCTGCTCCTTTGTCTCAACTCTGTTCTGCAGTTTTCCCCACGGTTCCTCATATTTTCCAAACCATTCCCCCGGCTCGCTTTCTTTTCATACTGTTCTGCAGAGTTCCCCACGGTTCCCCACTTTTTTTACAATCTGTTCGCCCTGCTCCCTTTGTTTCCCCTCTGTTCTGCAGTGTCCTCCACGCTTACCAACTTTTTGCAATCCATTCCCCCTGCTCTGTTTGTATCCCCTCTGTCATGCATTGTCCTCCACGGTTCCCAACTTTTTGCAATCCATTTCCCCTGCTCCGTTTGTTTGCCCTCTGTTCTGCAGTGTTCCCCACAGTTCCCCACTTTTTCCAATCTGTTTCCCCTGCTACCTCTGGTTCCCCTCTGTTCTGCATTTTTCCACACTGTTCCCCACTTTTTCCAATCCGTTCCCCCTGCTTCCTTTGGTTCACCTCTGTTCTGCAGATCTCTCCACGAATCCCCACTTTTTCCAATCTGTTCCCCCTGCTCCCTTTGGTTCCCCTTTGTTCTGCATTTTTCCACACGGTTCCCCACTTTTTCCAATCTGTTCCCCCTGCTCCCTTTGGTTCCTCTCTGTTCTGCATTGTTCCCCACGGGACTCCACTTTTCCGAGATGTTCCCCCTGCTCCCTTTGGTTCCTCTCTGCTCTGCAGTTTTCCCCACTGTTCTCAACTTTTTCCAATTTGTCCCTCCTGCTCCCTTTGGTTCCCCACTCTTCTGCATTTTTCTACACTGTACCCCACTTCTTCTAATCTGTTCCTCCTGCACCCTTTGTTTCCCCACTGTTCTGCATTTCTCCACACGGTTCCCCACTTTTTCCAATCTGTTCCCCCTGCTCCCATTGGTTCCTCACTGTTCTGCAGTGTTCCCCACGGTTCCCCACTTTTTCCAATGCGTTCCCCTGATCCCTTTGGTTCCCCTCTGTTCTGCAGTGATCCCCACGGTTCCCCACATTTTCCAAACTGTTCCCCCTGCTCGCTTTGGTTTCATACTGTTCTGCAGTGTTCCCCACGGTTCCCCACATTTTTACAATCTGTTGGCCCTGCTCCCTTTGGTTCGCCTCTGACCTGCAGTGCCCTCCACGGTTCCCCACTTTTTCCAACCTGTACCTCCTGCTCCCTTTGGTTCCCATCTGTCATGCAGTGTTTTCACAGTTCCTCAATTTTTCCCTATCTGTTCCCCCTGATCCCTTTGGTTCCCCTCTGTCGTGCAGTGTTCCCCACGGTTCCCCACTTTTTCCAATCCGTTCCCTCTGCTCCCTTTGGTTCCCCTCTGTTCTGCAGTGTTCCCCACAGTTCTCCACATTTTCCAATTCTTTCCCCCTGCTCCCTTTGGTTCCCCACCTTTCTGCATTTTTCCACACGGTTCCCTACCTTTTCCAATCGGTTCCCCACTTTTTCCAATCTGTTCCCCCTGCTCCCTTTGGTTTTGCTCTGTTCTGCAGTGTTCCCGACAGTTCCCCACTTTTTCCAATCTGTTCCCCCTGCTCCTTTGGCTCCACTCTGTTCTGCAGTTTTCCCCAAGGTTCCCCACATTTTCCAAACCATTCCCCCGGCTCGCTTTGGGTTCATACTGTTCTGCAGCGTTCCCCATGGTTCCCCACTATTTTACAATCTGTTCGCCCTGCTCCCTTTGGTTCCCCGCTGTTCTGCAATGTCCTCCACGCTTCCCAACTTTTTGCAATCCATTCCCCCTGCTCCCTTTGGTTCCTCACTGTTCTGCAGTGTTCCTCACGGTTCTCCACATTTTTTCCAACCTGTAGCCCCTGCTCCCTATGGCTCCCCTCTGCCCTGCAGTATTCCCCATGGTTCCCCACTTTTTCTAATCCGTTCCCCCTGCTCCCTTTGGTTCCCCTCTGTCCCGCAGTGTTCTGCACGATTCCACACTTTTTCAAATCAGTTCCCCCTGCTCCCTTTGATTCCGCTCTGTCCTGCAGTGTTCCCCATGGGCCCCACTTTTTGCAATCTGTTCCCCCTGCTCCTTTGGCTCCACTCTGTTCTGCAGTTTTCCCCATGGTTCCACACATTTTGCAATCCATTCCCCCTGCTCCATTTGTTTCCCCTCTGTTCTGCAGTGTTCCCCACAGTTCCCCACTTTTTCCAATCAGTTCCCCCTGCTGCCTTTGATTCCCCTCTGTCCTGCAGTGTTCCCCATGGGCCCCACTTTTTACAATCCGTTCCCCCTGCTTCCTTTGCTTCACCTCTGTCGTGCAGTGTTCCAAACGGTTCCCCACTTTTTCCAATGCGTTCCCTCTGCTCTCTTTGGTGCCCCTCTGTTCTGCAGTGTTCCCCACAGTTCCCCACTTTTTCCAATCTGTTTCCCCTGCTCCCTCTGGTTCCCCTCTGTTCTGCAGTGTCCTCCACGGTTCCCCACTTTTTCCAACCTGTACCTCCTGTTCCCTTTGGTTCCCCTCTGTCATGCAGTGTTTTCACAGTTCCCCAATTTTTTCCTATCTGTTCCCCCTGATCCCTTTGGTTCCCCTCTGTCATGCAGTGTGCCCCACGGTTCCCCACTTTTTCCAATCCGTTCCCTCTGCTCCCTTTGGTTCCCCTCTGTTCTGCAGTGTTCCCCACAGTTCTCCACCTTTTCCAATTCATTCCCCCTGCTCCCTTTGGTTCTCCACCTTTCTGCATTTTTCCACATGGTTCCCTACTTTTTCCAATCGGTTCCCGAATTTTTCCAATCTGTTCCCCCTGCTCCCTTTGGTTCCCCTCTGTTCTGCAGTGATCCCCATGGTTCCCCACTTTTTTACAATCTGTTCGCCCTGCTCCCTTCGGTTCCCCTCTGTCCTGCAGTGTCCTCCACGGTTCCCCACTTTTTCCAACCTGTACCTCCTGCTCCCTATGGTTCCCCTCTGTCATGCACTGTTTTCACAGTTCCCCAATTTTTTCCTATCTGTTCCCCCGATCCCTTTGGTTCCCCTCTGTCGTGCAGTGTTCCCCACGGTTCCCCACTTTTTCCAATCCGTTCCCTCTGCTCCCTTTGGTTCCCCTCTGTTCTGCAGTGTTCCCCACAGTTCTCCACATTTTCCAATTCTTTCCCCCTGCTCCCTTTGGTTCCCCACCTTTCTGCATCTTTCCACACGTGTCCCTACTTTTTCCAATCGGTTCCCCACTTTTTCCAATCTGTTCCCCCTGCTCCCTTTGGTTCTGCTCTGTTCTGCAGTTTTCCCCACAGTTCCCCACTTTTTCCAATCTGTTCCCCCTGCTCTTTTGGCTCCACTCTGTTCTGCAGTTTTCCCCAAGGTTCCCCACATTTTCCAAACCATTCCCCCGGCTCGCTTTGGTTTCATACTGTTCTGCAGCGTTCCCCACGGTTCCCCACTATTTTACAATCTGTTCGCCCTGCTCCCTTTGGTTCCCCTCTGTTCTGCAGTGTCCTCCACGCTTCCCATCTTTTTGCAATCCATTCCCCCTGCTCTGTTTGTTTCCCCACTGTTCTGCATTTTTCCACACGGTTCCCCACTTTTTCCAATCTGTTCCCCCTGCTCCCTTTGATTCCGCTCTGTCCTGCAGTGTTCCCCATGGGCCCCACTTTTTGCAATCCGTTCCCCCTGCTCCTTTGGCTCCACTCTGTTCTGCAGTTTTCCTCATGGTTCCCCACATTTTGCAATCCATTCCCCCTGCTCCCTTTGTTTCCCCTCTGCCCTGCAGTATTCCCCATGGTTCCCCACTTTTTCTAATCCGTTCCCCCTGCTCCCTTTGGTTCCCCTCTGTCCCGCAGTGTTCTGCACGATTCCCCACTTTTTCAAATCAGTTCCCCCTGCTCCCTTTGATTCCGCTCTGTCCTGCAGTGTTCCCCATGGGCCCCACTTTTTGCAATCTGTTCCCCCTGCTCCTTTGGCTCCACTCTGTTCTGCAGTTTTCCCCATGGTTCCACACATTTTGCAATCCATTCCCCCTGCTCCATTTGTTTCCCCTCTGTTCTGCAGTGTTCCCCACAGTTCCCCACTTTTTCCAATCAGTTCCCCCTGCTGCCTTTGATTCCACTCTGTCCTGCAGTGTTCCCCATGGGCCCCACTTTTTACAATCCGTTCCCCCTGCTTCCTTTGCTTCACCTCTGTCGTGCAGTGTTCCAAACGGTTCCCCACTTTTTCCAATGCGTTCCCTCTGCTCTCTTTGGTGCCCCTCTGTTCTGCAGTGTTCCCCACAGTTCCCCACTTTTTCCAATCTGTTTCCCCTGCTCCCTCTGGTTCCCCTCTGTTCTGCAGTGTCCTCCACGGTTCCCCACTTTTTCCAACCTGTACCTCCTGTTCCCTTTGGTTCCCCTCTGTCATGCAGTGTTTTCACAGTTCCCCAATTTTTTCCTATCTGTTCCCCCTGATCCCTTTGGTTCCCCTCTGTCATGCAGTGTGCCCCACGGTTCCCCACTTTTTCCAATCCGTTCCCTCTGCTCCCTTTGGTTCCCCTCTGTTCTGCAGTGTTCCCCACAGTTCTCCACCTTTTCCAATTCATTCCCCCTGCTCCCTTTGGTTCTCCACCTTTCTGCATTTTTCCACATGGTTCCCTACTTTTTCCAATCGGTTCCCGAATTTTTCCAATCTGTTCCCCCTGCTCCCTTTGGTTCTCCTCTGTTCTGCAGTGTTCCCGACGCTTCCCCAGTTTTTCCAATCCGTTCCCCCTGCTCCCTTTGGTTCCCCTCTATTCTACAGTGTTCCCCATGATTCTCCACATTTCTTTACATACTGTACCCCCTGCTCCCTATGGTTCCCCTCTGCCTTGCAGTGTTACCCATGGGACACCACTTTTTCCAACCTGTTCCCGCTGTTCCCTTTGGTTCCCCTCTGTCCTTCCGTGTTCTCCACGGTTCCCAACTTTTTGCAATCCGTTGCCCCTGCTCCGCTTGGTTCCCCTCTGTTCTGCAGTGTTCCCCACGGTTCCCCACTTTTTCCAATCTGTTCCCCCTGCTCCTTTGTCTCAACTCTGTTCTGCAGTTTTCCCCACGGTTCCTCACATTTTCCAAGCCATTCCCCCGGCTCGCTTTCTTTTCATACTGTTCTGCAGCGTTCCCCACGGTTCCGCACTTTTTTACAATCTGTTCGCCCTGCTCCCTTTGGTTCCCCTCTGTTCTGCAGTGTCCTCCACGCTTACCAACTTTTTGCAATCCATTCCCCGTGCTCTGTTTGTTTCCCCTCTGTCCTGCATTGTCCTCCATGGTTCCCAACTTTTTGCAATCCATTCCCCTGCTCCGTTTGTTTGCCCTCTGTTCTGCAGTGTTCCCCACAGTTCCCCACTTTTTCCAATCTGTTTCCCCTGCTAACTCTGGTTCCCCTCTGTTCTGCATTTTTTCACACTGTTCCCCACTTTTTTCAATCCGTTCCCCCTGCTTCGTTTGGTTCACCTCTGTTCTGCAGATCTCTCCACGAATCCCCACTATTTCCAATCTGTTCCCCCAGCTCCCTTTGGTTCCCCTTTGTTCTGCATTTTTCGACTCGGTTCCCCACTTTTTCCAATCTGTTCCCCCTGCTCCCTTTGGTTCCTATCTGTTCTGCATTGTTCCCCACGGGTCCCCACTTTTCCGAGCTGTTCCCCGTGCTCCCTTTGGTTCCGCTCTGTTCTGCAGTTTTCCCCACTGTTCTCAACTTTTTCCAATCTGTTCCTCCTGCTCCCTTTGTTCCCCACTGTTCTGCATTTTTGCCCACGGTTCCCCACTTTTTCAAAACTGTTCCCCCTGCTCCCTTTGGTTCCTCACTGTTCTGCAGTTTTCCTCACGGTTCTCCACATTTTTCCATCCTGTACGCCCTGCTCCCTATGGTTCATCTCTGCCTTGCAGTGTTACCCATGGGACACCACTTTTTCCAACCTGTTCCCCTTGTTCCCTTTGGTTCCCCTCTGTCCTTCCGTGTTCCCCACGGTTCCCCACTTTTTCCAATCTGTTCCCCCTGCTCCTTTGTCTCAACTCTGTTCTGCAGTTTTCCCCACGGTTCCTCATATTTTCCAAACCATTCCCCCGGCTCGCTCTCTTTTCATACTGTTCTGCAGAGTTCCCCACGGTTCCCCACTTTTTTTACAATCTGTTCGCCCTGCTCCCTTTGTTTCCCCTCTGTTCTGCAGTGTCCTCCACGCTTACCAACTTTTTGCAATCCATTCCCCCTGCTCTGTTTGTTTCCCCTCTGTCATGCATTGTCCTCCACGGTTCCCAACTTTTTGCAATCCATTTCCCCTGCTCCGTTTGTTTGCCCTCTGTTCTGCAGTGTTCCCCACAGTTCCCCACTTTTTCCAATCTGTTTCCCCTGCTACCTCTGGTTCCCCTCTGTTCTGCATTTTTCCACACTGTTCCCCAATTTTTCCAATCCGTTCCCCCTGCTTCCTTTGGTTCACCTCTGTTCTGCAGATCTCTCCACGAATCCCCACTTTTTCCAATCTGTTCCCCCTGCTCCCTTAGGTTCCCCTTTGTTCTGCATTTTTCCACACGGTTCCCCACTTTTTCCAATCTGTTCCCCCTGCTCCCTTTGGTTCCTCTCTGTTCTGCATTGTTCCCCACGGGTCTCCACTTTTCCGAGCTGTTCCCCATGCTCCCTTTGGTTCCGCTCTGTTCTGCAGTTTTCCCCACTGTTCTCAACTTTTTCCAATCTGTTCCTCCTGCTCCCTTTGGTTCCCCACTCTTCTGCATTTTTCCACACGGTACCCCACTTCTTCTAATCTGTTCCTCCTGCACCCTTTGTTTTCCCACTGTTCTGCATTTTTCCACACGGTTCCCCACTTTTTCCAATCTGTTCCCCCTGCTCCCTTTCGTTCCTCACTGTTCTGCAGTGTTCCCCACGGTTCCCCACTTTTTCCAATGCGTTCCCCTGCTCCCTTTGGTTCCCCTCTGTTCTGCAGTGATCCCCATGGTTCCCCACTTTTTTACAATCTGTTCGCCCTGCTCCCTTTGGTTCCCCTCTGTCCTGCAGTGTCCTCCACGGTTCCCCACTTTTTCCAACCTGTACCTCCTGCTCCCTATGGTTCCCCTCTGTCATGCACTGTTTTCACAGTTCCCCAATTTTTTCCTGTCTGTTCCCCTGATCCCTTTGGTTCCCCTCTGTCGTGCAGTGTTCCCCACGGTTCCCCACTTTTTCCAATCCGTTCCCTCTGCTCCCTTTGGTTCCCCTCTGTTCTGCAGTGTTCCCCACAGTTCTCCACATTTTCCAATTCTTTCCCCCTGCTCCCTTTGGTTCCCCACCTTTCTGCATCTTTCCACACGTGTCCCTACTTTTTCCAATCGGTTCCCCACTTTTTCCAATCTGTTCCCCCTGCTCCCTTTGGTTCTGCTCTGTTCTGCAGTTTTCCCCACAGTTCCCCACTTTTTCCAATCTGTTCCCCCTGCTCTTTTGGCTCCACTCTGTTCTGCAGTTTTCCCCAAGGTTCCCCACATTTTCCAAACCATTCCCCCGGCTCGCTTTGGTTTCATACTGTTCTGCAGCGTTCCCCACGGTTCCCCACTATTTTACAATCTGTTCGCCCTGCTCCCTTTGGTTCCCCTCTGTTCTGCAGTGTCCTCCACTCTTCCCAACTTTTTGCAATCCATTCCCCCTGCTCTGTTTGTTTCCCCACTGTTCTGCATTTTTCCACACGGTTCCCCACTTTTTCCAATCTGTTCCCCCTGCTCCCTTTGATTCCGCTCTGTCCTGCAGTGTTCCCCATGGACCCCACTTTTTGCAATCCGTTCCCCCTGCTCCTTTGGCTCCACTCTGTTCTGCAGTTTTCCGCATGGTTCCCCACATTTTGCAATCCATTCCCCCTGCTCCCTTTGTTTCCCCTCTGTCCTGCAGTGTTCCCCATGGGCCCCACTTTTTACAATCCGTTCCCCCTGCTTCCTTTGGTTTCCCTTTGTCGTGCAGTGTTCCAAACGGTTCCCCACTTTTTCCAATGCGTTCCCTCTGCTCTCTTTGGTGCCCCTCTGTTCTGCAGTGTTCCCCACAGTTCCCCACTTTTTCCAATCTGTTTCCCCTGCTCCCTCTGGTTCCCCTCTGTTCTGCAGTGTCCTCCACGGTTCCCCACTTTTTCCATCCTGTACCTCCTGTTCCCTTTGGTTCCCCTCTGTCATGCAGTGTTTTCACAGTTCCACAATTTTTTCCTATCTGTTCCCCCTGATCCCTTTGGTTCCCCTCTGTCATGCAGTGTGCCCCACGGTTCCCCACTTTTTCCAATCCGTTCCCTCTGCTCCCTTTGGTTCCCCTCTGTTCTGCAGTGTTCCCCACAGTTCTCCACCTTTTCCAATTCATTCCCCCTGCTCCCTTTGGTTCTCCACCTTTCTGCATTTTTCCACATGGTTCCCTACTTTTTCCAATCGGTTCCCGAATTTTTCCAATCTGTTCCCCCTGCTCCCTTTGGTTCTCCTCTGTTCTGCAGTGTTCCCGACGCTTCCCCAGTTTTTCCAATCCGTTCCCCCTGCTCCCTTTGTTTCCCCTCTATTCTACAGTGTTCCCCATGATTCTCCACATTTCTTTACATACTGTACCCCCTGCTCCCTATGGTTCCCCTCTGCCTTGCAGTGTTACCCATGGGACACCACTTTTTCCAACCTGTTCCCGCTGTTCCCTTTGGTTCCCCTCTGTCCTTCCGTGTTCTCCACGGTTCCCAACTTTTTGCAATCCGTTGCCCCTGCTCCGCTTGGTTCCCCTCTGTTCTGCAGTGTTCCCCACGGTTCCCCACTTTTTCCAATCTGTTCCCCCTGCTCCTTTGTCTCAACTCTGTTCTGCAGTTTTCCCCACGGTTCCTCACATTTTCCAAACCATTCCCCCGGCTCGCTTTCTTTTCATACTGTTCTGCAGCGTTCCCCACGGTTCCGCACTTTTTTACAATCTGTTCGCCCTGCTCCCTTTGGTTCCCCTCTGTTCTGCAGTGTCCTCCACGCTTACCAACTTTTTGAAATCCATTCCCCGTGCTCTGTTTGTTTCCCCTCTGTCCTGCATTGTCCTCCATGGTTCCCAACTTTTTGCAATCCATTCCCCTGCTCCGTTTGTTTGCCCTCTGTTCTGCAGTGTTCCCCACAGTTCCCCACTTTTTCCAATCTGTTTCCCCTGCTAACTCTGGTTCCCCTCTGTTCTGCATTTTTTCACACTGTTCCCCACTTTTTTCAATCCGTTCCCCCTGCTTCGTTTGGTTCACCTCTGTTCTGCAGATCTCTCCACGAATCCCCACTTTTTCCAATCTGTTCCCCCAGCTCCCTTTGGTTCCCCTTTGTTCTGCATTTTTCGACTCGGTTCCCCACTTTTTCCAATCTGTTCCCCCTGCTCCCTTTGGTTCCTATCTGTTCTGCATTGTTCCCCACGGGTCCCCACTTTTCCGAGCTGTTCCCCGTGCTCCCTTTGGTTCCGCTCTGTTCTGCAGTTTTCCCCACTGTTCTCAACTTTTTCAAAACTGTTCCCCCTGCTCCCTTTGGTTCCTCACTGTTCTGCAATTTTCCTCACGGTTCTCCACATTTTTCCATCCTGTACCCCCTGCTCCCTATGGTTCATCTCTGCCTTGCAGTGTTACCCATGGGACACCACTTTTTCCAACCTGTTCCCCTTGTTCCCTTTGGTTCCCCTCTGTCCTTCCGTGTTCCCCACGGTTCCCCACTTTTTCCAATCTGTTCCCCCTGCTCCTTTGTCTCAACTCTGTTCTGCAGTTTTCCCCACGGTTCCTCATATTTTCCAAACCATTCCCCCGGCTCGCTCTCTTTTCATACTGTTCTGCAGAGTTCCCCACGGTTCCCCACTTTTTTTACAATCTGTTCGCCCTGCTCCCTTTGTTTCCCCTCTGTTCTGCAGTGTCCTCCACGCTTACCAACTTTTTGCAATCCATTCCCCCTGCTCTGTTTGTTTCCCCTCTGTCATGCATTGTCCTCCACGGTTCCCAACTTTTTGCAATCCATTTCCCCTGCTCCGTTTGTTTGCCCTCTGTTCTGCAGTGTTCCCCACAGTTCCCCACTTTTTCCAATCTGTTTCCCCTGCTACCTCTGGTTCCCCTCTGTTCTGCATTTTTCCACACTGTTCCCCAATTTTTCCAATCCGTTCCCCCTGCTTCCTTTGGTTCACCTCTGTTCTGCAGATCTCTCCACGAATCCCCACTTTTTCCAATCTGTTCCCCCTGCTCCCTTTGGTTCCCCTTTGTTCTGCATTTTTCCACACGGTTCCCCACTTTTTCCAATCTGTTCCCCCTGCTCCCTTTGGTTCCTCTCTGTTCTGCATTGTTCCCCACGGGTCTCCACTTTTCCGAGCTGTTCCCCATGCTCCCTTTGGTTCCGCTCTGTTCTGCAGTTTTCCCCACTGTTCTCAACTTTTTCCAATCTGTTCCTCCTGCTCCCTTTGGTTCCCCACTCTTCTGCATTTTTCCACACGGTACCCCACTTCTTCTAATCTGTTCCTCCTGCACCCTTTGTTTTCCCACTGTTCTGCATTTTTCCACACGGTTCCCCACTTTTTCCAATCTGTTCCCCCTGCTCCCTTTGGTTCCTCACTGTTCTGCAGTGTTCCCCACGGTTCCCCACTTTTTCCAATGCGTTTCCCTGCTCCCTTTGGTTCCCCTCTGTTCTGCAGTGATCCCCATGGTTCCCCACTTTTTTACAATCTGTTCGCCCTGCTCCCTTTGGTTCCCCTCTGTCCTGCAGTGTCCTCCACGGTTCCCCACTTTTTCCAACCTGTACCTCCTGCTCCCTATGGTTCCCCTCTGTCATGCACTGTTTTCACAGTTCCCCAATTTTTTCCTGTCTGTTCCCCTGATCCCTTTTGTTCCCCTCTGTCGTGCAGTGTTCCCCACGGTTCCCCACTTTTTCCAATCCGTTCCCTCTGCTCCCTTTGGTTCCCCTCTGTTCTGCAGTGTTCCCCACAGTTCTCCACATTTTCCAATTCTTTCCCCCTGCTCCCTTTGGTTCCCCACCTTTCTGCATCTTTCCACACGTGTCCCTACTTTTTCCAATCGGTTCCCCACTTTTTCCAATCTGTTCCCCCTGCTCCCTTTGGTTCTGCTATGTTCTGCAGTTTTCCCCACAGTTCCCCACTTTTTCCAATCTGTTCCCCCTGCTCTTTTGGCTCCACTCTGTTCTGCAGTTTTCCCCAAGGTTCCCCACATTTTCCAAACCATTCCCCCGGCTCGCTTTGGTTTCATACTGTTCTGCAGCGTTCCCCACGGTTCCCCACTATTTTACAATCTGTTCGCCCTGCTCCCTTTGGTTCCCCTCTGTTCTGCAGTGTCCTCCACTCTTCCCAACTTTTTGCAATCCATTCCCCCTGCTCTGTTTGTTTCCCCACTGTTCTGCATTTTTCCACACGGTTCCCCACTTTTTCCAATCTGTTCCCCCTGCTCCCTTTGATTCCGCTCTGTCCTGCAGTGTTCCCCATGGGCCCCACTTTTTGCAATCCGTTCCCCCTGCTCCTTTGGCTCCACTCTGTTCTGCAGTTTTCCGCATGGTTCCCCACATTTTGCAATCCATTCCCCCTGCTCCCTTTGTTTCCCCTCTGTCCTGCAGTGTTCCCCATGGGCCCCACTTTTTACAATCCGTTCCCCCTGCTTCCTTTGGTTTCCCTTTGTCGTGCAGTGTTCCAAACGGTTCCCCACTTTTTCCAATCTGTTGCCCCTGCTCCTTTGGCTCCACTCTGTTCTGCAGTTTTCCCCACAGTTCCCCACATTTTCCAAACCATTCCCCCGGCTCGCTTTCTTTTCACACTGTTCTGCAGCGTTCCCCACGGTTCCCCACTTTTTTACAATCTGTTCGCCCTGCTCCCTTTGGTTCCCCTCTGTTCTGCAGTGTCCTCCACGCTTACCAACTTTTTGCAATCCATTACCCCTGCTCTGTTTGTTTCCCCTCTGTCCTTCATTGTCTTCCACGGTTCCCAACTTTTTGCAATCAGTTCCCCCTGCTCCCTTTGATTCCCCTCTGTCCTACAGTGTTCCCCATGGGCCCAACTTTTTACAATCCGTTCCCCCTGCTTCCTTTGGTTCCCCTCTGTCGTGCAGTATTCCCCACAGTTCCCCACTTATTCCAATGTGTTCCCTCTGCTCCCTTTGGTGCCCCTCTGTTCTGCAGTGTACCCCACGGTTCCCCACTTTTTCCAATCTGTTTCCCCTACTACCTCTGGTTCCCCTCTGTTCTGCATTTTTCCACACTGTTCCCCACTTTTTCCAATCTGTTCCCCCTGCTTCCTTTGGTTCACCTCTGTTCTGCAGAACTCCCCACGATTCCCCACTTTTTCCAATCTTTTCCCCCTGCTCCCTTTGGTTCCCCACTGTTCTGCATTTTTCCACACGGTTCCCCACTTTTTCCAATCTGTTCCCCCTGCTCCCTTTGATTCCTCACTGTTCTCCACATTATTTCCAACCAGCACCCCCTGCTCCCTATGGTTCCCCTCTGCCCTGCAGTGTCCCCCATGGTTCCCCACTTTTTCCAATCCGTTCCCCCTGCTCCCTTTGGTTCCCCTCTATTCTACAGTGTTCCCCATGATTCTCCACATTTCTTTACATACTGTACCCCCTGCTCCCTATGGTTCCCCTCTGCCTTGCAGTGTTACCCATGGGACACCACTTTTTCCAACCTGTTCCCGCTGTTCCCTTTGGTTCCCCTCTGTCCTTCCGTGTTCTCCACGGTTCCCAACTTTTTGCAATCCGTTGCCCCTGCTCCGCTTGGTTCCCCTCTGTTCTGCAGTGTTCCCCACGGTTCCCCACTTTTTCCAATCTGTTCCCCCTGCTCCTTTGTCTCAACTCTGTTCTGCAGTTTTCCCCACGGTTCCTCACATTTTCCAAACCATTCCCCCGGCTCGCTTTCTTTTCATACTGTTCTGCAGCGTTCCCCACGGTTCCGCACTTTTTTACAATCTGTTCGCCCTGCTCCCTTTGGTTCCCCTCTGTTCTGCAGTGTCCTCCACGCTTACCAACTTTTTGCAATCCATTCCCCCTGCTCTGTTTGTTTCCCCTCTGTCCTGCATTGTCCTCCACGGTTCCCAACTTTTTGCAATCCATTCCCCTGCTCCGTTTGTTTGCCCTCTGTTCTGCAGTGTTCCCCACAGTTCCCCACTTTTTCCAATCTGTTTCCCCTGCTAACTCTGGTTCCCCTCTGTTCTGCATTTTTTCACACTGTTCCCCACTTTTTTCAATCCGTTCCCCCTGCTTCGTTTGGTTCACCTCTGTTCTACAGATCTCTCCACGAATCCCCACTTTTTCCAATCTGTTCCCCCAGCTCCCTTTGGTTCCCCTTTGTTCTGCATTTTTCGACTCGGTTCCCCACTTTTTCCAATCTGTTCCCCCTGCTCCCTTTGGTTCCTATCTGTTCTGCATTGTTCCCCACGGGTCCCCACTTTTCCGAGCTGTTCCCCGTGCTCCCTTTGGTTCCGCTCTGTTCTGCAGTTTTCCCCACTGTTCTCAACTTTTTCCAATCTGTTCCTCCTGCTCCCTTTGTTCCCCACTGTTCTGCATTTTTGCCCACGGTTCCCCACTTTTTCAAAACTGTTCCCCCTGCTCCCTTTGGTTCCTCACTGTTCTGCAGTTTTCCTCACGGTTCTCCACATTTTTCCATCCTGTACCCCCTGCTCCCTATGGTTCATCTCTGCCTTGCAGTGTTACCCATGGGACACCACTTTTTCCAACCTGTTCCCCTTGTTCCCTTTGGTTCCCCTCTGTCCTTCCGTGTTCCCCACGGTTCCCCACTTTTTCCAATCTGTTCCCCCTGCTCCTTTGTCTCAACTCTGTTCTGCAGTTTTCCCCACGGTTCCTCATATTTTCCAAACCATTCCCCCGGCTCGCTTTCTTTTCATACTGTTCTGCAGAGTTCCCCACGGTTCCCCACTTTTTTTACAATCTGTTCGCCCTGCTCCCTTTGTTTCCCCTCTGTTCTGCAGTGTCCTCCACGCTTACCAACTTTTTGCAATCCATTCCCCCTGCTCTGTTTGTTTCCCCTCTGTCATGCATTGTCCTCCACGGTTCCCAACTTTTTGCAATCCATTTCCCCTGCTCCGTTTGTTTGCCCTCTGTTCTGCAGTGTTCCCCACAGTTCCCCACTTTTTCCAATCTGTTTCCCCTGCTACCTCTGGTTCCCCTCTGTTCTGCATTTTACCACACTGTTCCCCACTTTTTCCAATCCGTTCCCCCTGCTTCCTTTGGTTCACCTCTGTTCTGCAGATCTCTCCACGAATCCCCACTTTTTCCAATCTGTTCCCCCTGCTCCCTTTGGTTCCCCTTTGTTCTGCATTTTTCCACACGGTTCCCCACTTTTTCCAATCTGTTCCCCCTGCTCCCTTTGGTTCCTCTCTGTTCTGCATTGTTCCCCACGGGTCTCCACTTTTCCGAGCTGTTCCCCATGCTCCCTTTGGTTCCGCTCTGCTCTGCAGTTTTCCCCACTGTTCTCAACTTTTTCCAATCTGTTCCTCCTGCTCCCTTTGGTTCCCCACTCTTCTGCATTTTTCCACACGGTACCCCACTTCTTCTAATCTGTTCCTCCTGCACCCTTTGTTTTCCCACTGTTCTGCATTTTTCCACACGGTTCCCCACTTTTTCCAATCTGTTCCCCCTGGTCCCTTTGGTTCCTCACTGTTCTGCAGTGTTCCCCACGGTTCCCCACTTTTTCCAATGCGTTCCCCTGCTCCCTTTGGTTCCCCTCTGTTCTGCAGTGATCCCCATGGTTCCCCACTTTTTTACAATCTGTTCGCCCTGCTCCCTTTGGTTCCCCTCTGTCCTGCAGTGTCCTCCACGGTTCCCCACTTTTTCCAACCTGTACCTCCTGCTCCCTATGGTTCCCCTCTGTCATGCACTGTTTTCACAGTTCCCCAATTTTTTCCTATCTGTTCCCCCGATCCCTTTGGTTCCCCTCTGTCGTGCAGTGTTCCCCACGGTTCCCCACTTTTTCCAATCCGTTCCCTCTGCTCCCTTTGGTTCCCCTCTGTTCTGCAGTGTTCCCCACAGTTCTCCACATTTTCCAATTCTTTCCCCCTGCTCCCTTTGGTTCCCCACCTTTCTGCATCTTTCCACACGTGTCCCTACTTTTTCCAATCGGTTCCCCACTTTTTCCAATCTGTTCCCCCTGCTCCCTTTGGTTCTGCTCTGTTCTGCAGTTTTCCCCACAGTTCCCCACTTTTTCCAATCTGTTCCCCCTGCTCTTTTGGCTCCACTCTGTTCTGCAGTTTTCCCCAAGGTTCCCCACATTTTCCAAACCATTCCCCCGGCTCGCTTTGGTTTCATACTGTTCTGCAGCGTTCCCCACGGTTCCCCACTATTTTACAATCTGTTCGCCCTGCTCCCTTTGGTTCCCCTCTGTTCTGCAGTGTCCTCCACTCTTCCCAACTTTTTGCAATCCATTCCCCCTGCTCTGTTTGTTTCCCCACTGTTCTGCATTTTTCCGCATGGTTCCCCACATTTTGCAATCCATTCCCCCTGCTCCATTTGTTTCCCCTCTGTCCTGCAGTGTTCCCCATGGGCCCCACTTTTTACAATCCGTTCCCCCTGCTTCCTTTGGTTCCCCTTTGTCGTGCAGTGTTCCAAACGGTTCCCCACTTTTTCCAATCTGTTGCCCCTGCTCCTTTGGCTCCACTCTGTTCTGCAGTTTTCCCCACGGTTCCCCACATTTTCCAAACCATTCCCCCGGCTCGCTTTCTTTTCACACTGTTCTGCAGCGTTCCCCACGGTTCCCCACTTTTTTACAATCTGTTCGCCCTGCTCCCTTTGGTTCCCCTCTGTTCTGCAGTGTCCTCCACGGTTCC
The DNA here is from genome assembly GCF_036971445.1 of Narcine bancroftii. NCBI lineage: Eukaryota > Metazoa > Chordata > Chondrichthyes > Torpediniformes > Narcinidae > Narcine > Narcine bancroftii. Next base: position 229,311 of record NW_027211871.1, on the reverse strand, counting down.
CCACTTTTTCCAACCTGTACCTCCTGTTCCCTTTGGTTCCCCTCTGTCATGCAGTGTTTTCACAGTTCCCCAATTTTTTCCTATCTGTTCCCCCTGATCCCTTTGCTTCCCCTCTGTCATGCAGTGTGCCCCACGGTTCCCCACTTTTTCCAATCCGTTCCCTCTGCTCCCTTTGGTTCCCCTCTGTTCTGCAGTGTTCCCCACAGTTCTCCACCTTTTCCAATTCATTCCCCCTGCTCCCTTTGGTTCTCCACCTTTCTGCATTTTTCCACATGGTTCCCTACTTTTTCCAATCGGTTCCCGAATTTTTCCAATCTGTTCCCCCTGCTCCCTTTGGTTCCCCTCTGTTCTGCAGTGATCCCCATGGTTCCCCACTTTTTTACAATCTGTTCGCCCTGCTCCCTTTGGTTCCCCTCTGTCCTGCAGTGTCCTCCACGGTTCCCCACTTTTTCCAACCTGTACCTCCTGCTCCCTATGGTTCCCCTCTGTCATGCACTGTTTTCACAGTTCCCCAATTTTTTCCTATCTGTTCCCCCGATCCCTTTGGTTCCCCTCTGTCGTGCAGTGTTCCCCACGGTTCCCCACTTTTTCCAATCCGTTCCCTCTGCTCCCTTTGGTTCCCCTCTGTTCTGCAGTGTTCCCCACAGTTCTCCACATTTTCCAATTCTTTCCCCCTGCTCCCTTTGGTTCCCCACCTTTCTGCATCTTTCCACACGTGTCCCTACTTTTTCCAATCGGTTCCCCACTTTTTCCAATCTGTTCCCCCTGCTCCCTTTGGTTCTGCTCTGTTCTGCAGTTTTCCCCACAGTTCCCCACTTTTTCCAATCTGTTCCCCCTGCTCCTTTGGCTCCACTCTGTTCTGCAGTTTTCCCCAAGGTTCCCCACATTTTCCAAACCATTCCCCCGGCTCGCTTTGGTTTCATACTGTTCTGCAGCGTTCCCCACGGTTCCCCACTATTTTACAATCTGTTCGCCCTGCTCCCTTTGGTTCCCCTCTGTTCTGCAGTGTCCTCCACGCTTCCCATCTTTTTGCAATCCATTCCCCCTGCTCTGTTTGTTTCCCCACTGTTCTGCATTTTTCCACACGGTTCCCCACTTTTTCCAATCTGTTCCCCCTGCTCCCTTTGATTCCGCTCTGTCCTGCAGTGTTCCCCATGGGCCCCACTTTTTGCAATCCGTTCCCCCTGCTCCTTTGGCTCCACTCTGTTCTGCAGTTTTCCTCATGGTTCCCCACATTTTGCAATCCATTCCCCCTGCTCCCTTTGTTTCCCCTCTGCCCTGCAGTATTCCCCATGGTTCCCCACTTTTTCTAATCCGTTCCCCCTGCTCCCTTTGGTTCCCCTCTGTCCCGCAGTGTTCTGCACGATTCCCCACTTTTTCAAATCAGTTCCCCCTGCTCCCTTTGATTCCGCTCTGTCGTGCAGTGTTCCCCATGGGCCCCACTTTTTGCAATCTGTTCCCCCTGCTCCTTTGGCTCCACTCTGTTCTGCAGTTTTCCCCATGGTTCCACACATTTTGCAATCCATTCCCCCTGCTCCATTTGTTTCCCCTCTGTTCTGCAGTGTTCCCCACAGTTCCCCACTTTTTCCAATCAGTTCCCCCTGCTGCCTTTGATTCCACTCTGTCCTGCAGTGTTCCCCATGGGCCCCACTTTTTACAATCCGTTCCCCCTGCTTCCTTTGCTTCACCTCTGTCGTGCAGTGTTCCAAACGGTTCCCCACTTTTTCCAATGCGTTCCCTCTGCTCTCTTTGGTGCCCCTCTGTTCTGCAGTGTTCCCCACAGTTCCCCACTTTTTCCAATCTGTTTCCCCTGCTCCCTCTGGTTCCCCTCTGTTCTGCAGTGTCCTCCACGGTTCCCCACTTTTTCCAACCTGTACCTCCTGTTCCCTTTGGTTCCCCTCTGTCATGCAGTGTTTTCACAGTTCCCCAATTTTTTCCTATCTGTTCCCCCTGATCCCTTTGGTTCCCCTCTGTCATGCAGTGTGCCCCACGGTTCCCCACTTTTTCCAATCCGTTCCCTCTGCTCCCTTTGGTTCCCCTCTGTTCTGCAGTGTTCCCCACAGTTCTCCACCTTTTCCAATTCATTCCCCCTGCTCCCTTTGGTTCTCCACCTTTCTGCATTTTTCCACATGGTTCCCTACTTTTTCCAATCGGTTCCCGAATTTTTCCAATCTGTTCCCCCTGCTCCCTTTGGTTCTCCTCTGTTCTGCAGTGTTCCCGACGCTTCCCCAGTTTTTCCAATCCGTTCCCCCTGCTCCCTTTGGTTCCCCTCTATTCTACAGTGTTCCCCATGATTCTCCACATTTCTTTACATACTGTACCCCCTGCTCCCTATGGTTCCCCTCTGCCTTGCAGTGTTACCCATGGGACACCACTTTTTCCAACCTGTTCCCGCTGTTCCCTTTGGTTCCCCTCTGTCCTTCCGTGTTCTCCACGGTTCCCAACTTTTTGCAATCCGTTGCCCCTGCTCCGCTTGGTTCCCCTCTGTTCTGCAGTGTTCCCCACGGTTCCCCACTTTTTCCAATCTGTTCCCCCTGCTCCTTTGTCTCAACTCTGTTCTGCAGTTTTCCCCACGGTTCCTCACATTTTCCAAACCATTCCCCCGGCTCGCTTTCTTTTCATACTGTTCTGCAGCGTTCCCCACGGTTCCGCACTTTTTTACAATCTGTTCGCCCTGCTCCCTTTGGTTCCCCTCTGTTCTGCAGTGTCCTCCACGCTTACCAACTTTTTGCAATCCATTCCCCCTGCTCTGTTTGTTTCCCCTCTGTCCTGCATTGTCCTCCATGGTTCCCAACTTTTTGCAATCCATTCCCCTGCTCCGTTTGTTTGCCCTCTGTTCTGCAGTGTTCCCCACAGTTCCCCACTTTTTCCAATCTGTTTCCCCTGCTAACTCTGGTTCCCCTCTGTTCTGCATTTTTTCACACTGTTCCCCACTTTTTTCAATCCGTTCCCCCTGCTTCGTTTGGTTCACATCTGTTCTGCAGATCTCTCCACGAATCCCCACTTTTTCCAATCTGTTCCCCCAGCTCCCTTTGGTTCCCCTTTGTTCTGCATTTTTCGACTCGGTTCCCCACTTTTTCCAATCTGTTCCCCCTGCTCCCTTTGGTTCCTATCTGTTCTGCATTGTTCCCCACGGGTCCCCACTTTTCCGAGCTGTTCCCCGTGCTCCCTTTGGTTCCGCTCTGTTCTGCAGTTTTCCCCACTGTTCTCAACTTTTTCCAATCTGTTCCTCCTGCTCCCTTTGTTCCCCACTGTTCTGCATTTTTGCCCACGGTTCCCCACTTTTTCAAAACTGTTCCCCCTGCTCCCTTTGGTTCCTCACTGTTCTGCAGTTTTCCTCACGGTTCTCCACATTTTTCCATCCTGTACCCCCTGCTCCCTATGGTTCATCTCTGCCTTGCAGTGTTACCCATGGGACACCACTTTTTCCAACCTGTTCCCCTTGTTCCCTTTGGTTCCCCTCTGTCCTTCCGTGTTCCCCACGGTTCCCCACTTTTTCCAATCTGTTCCCCCTGCTCCTTTGTCTCAACTCTGTTCTGCAGTTTTCCCCACGGTTCCTCATATTTTCCAAACCATTCCCCCGGCTCGCTTTCTTTTCATACTGTTCTGCAGAGTTCCCCACGGTTCCCCACTTTTTTTACAATCTGTTCGCCCTGCTCCCTTTGTTTCCCCTCTGTTCTGCAGTGTCCTCCACGCTTACCAACTTTTTGCAATCCATTCCCCCTGCTCTGTTTGTTTCCCCTCTGTCATGCATTGTCCTCCACGGTTCCCAACTTTTTGCAGTCCATTTCCCCTGCTCCGTTTGTTTGCCCTCTGTTCTGCAGTGTTCCCCACAGTTCCCCACTTTTTCCAATCTGTTTCCCCTGCTACCTCTGGTTCCCCTCTGTTCTGCATTTTTCCACACTGTTCCCCACTTTTTCCAATCCGTTCCCCCTGCTTCCTTTGGTTCACCTCTGTTCTGCAGATCTCTCCACGAATCCCCACTTTTTCCAATCTGTTCCCCCTGCTCCCTTTGGTTCCCCTTTGTTCTGCATTTTTCCACACGGTTCCCCACTTTTTCCAATCTGTTCCCCCTGCTCCCTTTGGTTCCTCTCTGTTCTGCATTGTTCCCCACGGGTCTCCACTTTTCCGAGCTGTTCCCCATGCTCCCTTTGGTTCCGCTCTGTTCTGCAGTTTTCCCCACTGTTCTCAACTTTTTCCAATCTGTTCCTCCTGCTCCCTTTGGTTCCCCACTCTTCTGCATTTTTCCACACGGTACCCCACTTCTTCTAATCTGTTCCTCCTGCACCCTTTGTTTTCCCACTGTTCTGCATTTTTCCACACGGTTCCCCACTTTTTCCAATCTGTTCCCCCTGCTCCCTTTGGTTCCTCACTGTTCTGCAGTGTTCCCCACGGTTCCCCACTTTTTCCAATGCGTTCCCCTGCTCCCTTTGGTTCCCCTCTGTTCTGCAGTGATCCCCATGGTTCCCCACTTTTTTACAATCTGTTCGCCCTGCTCCCTTTGGTTCCCCTCTGTCCTGCAGTGTCCTCCACGGTTCCCCACTTTTTCCAACCTGTACCTCCTGCTCCCTATGGTTCCCCTCTGTCATGCACTGTTTTCACAGTTCCCCAATTTTTTCCTGTCTGTTCCCCCGATCCCTTTGGTTCCCCTCTGTCGTGCAGTGTTCCCCACGGTTCCCCACTTTTTCCAATCCGTTCCCTCTGCTCCCTTTGGTTCCCCTCTGTTCTGCAGTGTTCCCCACAGTTCTCCACATTTTCCAATTCTTTCCCCCTGCTCCCTTTGGTTCCCCACCTTTCTGCATCTTTCCACACGTGTCCCTACTTTTTCCAATCGGTTCCCCACTTTTTCCAATCTGTTCCCCCTGCTCCCTTTGGTTCTGCTCTGTTCTGCAGTTTTCCCCACAGTTCCCCACTTTTTCCAATCTGTTCCCCCTGCTCTTTTGGCTCCACTCTGTTCTGCAGTTTTCCCCAAGGTTCCCCACATTTTCCAAACCATTCCCCCGGCTCGCTTTGGTTTCATACTGTTCTGCAGTGTTCCCCACGGTTCCCCACTATTTTACAATCTGTTCGCCCTGCTCCCTTTGGTTCCCCTCTGTTCTGCAGTGTCCTCCACTCTTCCCAACTTTTTGCAATCCATTCCCCCTGCTCTGTTTGTTTCCCCACTGTTCTGCATTTTTCCACACGGTTCCCCACTTTTTCCAATCTGTTCCCCCTGCTCCCTTTGATTCCGCTCTGTCCTGCAGTGTTCCCCATGGGCCCCACTTTTTGCAATCCGTTCCCCCTGCTCCTTTGGCTCCACTCTGTTCTGCAGTTTTCCGCATGGTTCCCCACATTTTGCAATCCATTCCCCCTGCTCCCTTTGTTTCCCCTCTGTCCTGCAGTGTTCCCCATGGGCCCCACTTTTTACAATCCGTTCCCCCTGCTTCCTTTGGTTTCCCTTTGTCGTGCAGTGTTCCAAACGGTTCCCCACTTTTTCCAATCTGTTGCCCCTGCTCCTTTGGCTCCACTCTGTTCTGCAGTTTTCCCCACAGTTCCCCACATTTTCCAAACCATTCCCCCGGCTCGCTTTCTTTTCACACTGTTCTGCAGCGTTCCCCACGGTTCCCCACTTTTTTACAATCTGTTCGCCCTGCTCCCTTTGGTTCCCCTCTGTTCTGCAGTGTCCTCCACGCTTACCAACTTTTTGCAATCCATTACCCCTGCTCTGTTTGTTTCCCCTCTGTCCTTCATTGTCTTCCACGGTTCCCAACTTTTTGCAATCAGTTCCCCCTGCTCCCTTTGATTCCCCTCTGTCCTACAGTGTTCCCCATGGGCCCAACTTTTTACAATCCGTTCCCCCTGCTTCCTTTGGTTCCCCTCTGTCGTGCAGTATTCCCCACAGTTCCCCACTTATTCCAATGTGTTCCCTCTGCTCCCTTTGGTGCCCCTCTGTTCTGCAGTGTACCCCACGGTTCCCCACTTTTTCCAATCTGTTTCCCCTACTACCTCTGGTTCCCCTCTGTTCTGCATTTTTCCACACTGTTCCCCACTTTTTCCAATCTGTTCCCCCTGCTTCCTTTGGTTCACCTCTGTTCTGCAGAACTCCCCACGATTCCCCACTTTTTCCAATCTTTTCCCCCTGCTCCCTTTGGTTCCCCACTGTTCTGCATTTTTCCACACGGTTCCCCACTTTTTCCAATCTGTTCCCCCTGCTCCCTTTGATTCCTCACTGTTCTCCACATTATTTCCAACCAGCACCCCCTGCTCCCTATGGTTCCCCTCTGCCCTGCAGTGTCCCCCATGGTTCCCCACTTTTTCCAATCCGTTCCCCCTGCTCCCTTTGGTTCCCCTCTATTCTACAGTGTTCCCCATGATTCTCCACATTTCTTTACATACTGTACCCCCTGCTCCCTATGGTTCCCCTCTGCCTTGCAGTGTTACCCATGGGACACCACTTTTTCCAACCTGTTCCCGCTGTTCCCTTTGGTTCCCCTCTGTCCTTCCGTGTTCTCCACGGTTCCCAACTTTTTGCAATCCGTTGCCCCTGCTCCGCTTGGTTCCCCTCTGTTCTGCAGTGTTCCCCACGGTTCCCCACTTTTTCCAATCTGTTCCCCCTGCTCCTTTGTCTCAACTCTGTTCTGCAGTTTTCCCCACGGTTCCTCACATTTTCCAAACCATTCCCCCGGCTCGCTTTCTTTTCATACTGTTCTGCAGCGTTCCCCACGGTTCCGCACTTTTTTACAATCTGTTCGCCCTGCTCCCTTTGGTTCCCCTCTGTTCTGCAGTGTCCTCCACGCTTACCAACTTTTTGCAATCCATTCCCCCTGCTCTGTTTGTTTCCCCTCTGTCCTGCATTGTCCTCCACGGTTCCCAACTTTTTGCAATCCATTCCCCTGCTCCGTTTGTTTGCCCTCTGTTCTGCAGTGTTCCCCACAGTTCCCCACTTTTTCCAATCTGTTTCCCCTGCTAACTCTGGTTCCCCTCTGTTCTGCATTTTTTCACACTGTTCCCCACTTTTTTCAATCCGTTCCCCCTGCTTCGTTTGGTTCACCTCTGTTCTACAGATCTCTCCACGAATCCCCACTTTTTCCAATCTGTTCCCCCAGCTCCCTTTGGTTCCCCTTTGTTCTGCATTTTTCGACTCGGTTCCCCACTTTTTCCAATCTGTTCCCCCTGCTCCCTTTGGTTCCTATCTGTTCTGCATTGTTCCCCACGGGTCCCCACTTTTCCGAGCTGTTCCCCGTGCTCCCTTTGGTTCCGCTCTGTTCTGCAGTTTTCCCCACTGTTCTCAACTTTTTCCAATCTGTTCCTCCTGCTCCCTTTGTTCCCCACTCTTCTGCATTTTTCCACACGGTACCCCACTTCTTCTTATCTGTTCCTCCTGCACCCTTTGTTTTCCCACTGTTCTGCATTTTTCCACACGGTTCCCCACTTATTCCAATCTGTTCCCCCTGCTCCCTTTGGTTCCTCACTGTTCTGCAGTGTTCCCCACGGTTCCCCACTTTTTCCAATGCGTTCCCCTGCTCCCTTTGGTTCCCCTCTGTTCTGCAATGATCCCCATGGTTCCCCACTTTTTTACAATCTGTTCGCCCTGCTCCCTTTGGTTCCCCTCTGTCCTGCAGTGTCCTCCACGGATCCCCACTTTTTCCAACCTGTACCTCCTGCTCCCTATGGTTCCCCTCTGTCATGCACTGTTTTCACAGTTCCCCAATTTTTTCCTATCTGTTCCCCCGATCCCTTTGGTTCCCCTCTGTCGTGCAGTGTTCCCCACGGTTCCCCACTTTTTCCAATCCGTTCCCTCTGCTCCCTTTGGTTCCCCTCTGTTCTGCAGTGTTCCCCACAGTTCTCCACATTTTCCAATTCTTTCCCCCTGCTCCCTTTGGTTCCCCACCTTTCTGCATATTTCCACACGTGTCCCTACTTTTTCCAATCGGTTCCCCACTTTTTCCAATCTGTTCCCCCTGCTCCCTTTGGTTCTGCTCTGTTCTGCAGTTTTCCCCACGGTTCCTCACATTTTCTAAACCATTCCCCCGGCTCGCTTTCTTTTCATACTGTTCTGCAGCGTTCCCCACGGTTCCGCACTTTTTTACAATCTGTTCGCCCTGCTCCCTTTGGTTCCCCTCTGTTCTGCAGTGTTCCCCACGGTTCCCCACTTTTTCCAATCTGTTCCCCCTGCTCCTTTGTCTCAACTCTGTTCTGCAGTTTTCCCCACGGTTCCTCACATTTTCTAAACCATTCCCCCGGCTCGCTTTCTTTTCATACTGTTCTGCAGCGTTCCCCACGGTTCCGCACTTTTTTACAATCTGTTCGCCCTGCTCCCTTTGGTTCCCCTCTGTTCTGCAGTGTCCTCCACGCTTACCAACTTTTTGCAATCCATTCCCCCTGCTCTGTTTGTTTCCCCTCTGTCCTGCATTGTCCTCCACGGTTCCCAACTTTTTGCAATCCATTCCCCTGCTCCATTTGTTTGCCCTCTGTTCTGCAGTGTTCCCCACAGTTCCCCACTTTTTCCAATCTGTTTCCCCTGCTAACTCTGGTTCCCCTCTGTTCTGCATTTTTTCACACTGTTCCCCACTTTTTCCAATCCGTTCCCCCTGCTTCGTTTGGTTCACCTCTGTTCTGCAGATCTCTCCTACGAATCCCCACTTTTTCCAATCTGTTCCCCCTGCTCCCTTTGGTTCCCCTTTGTTCTGCATTTTTCCACACGGTTCCCCACTTTTTCCAATCTGTTCCCCCTGCTCCCTTTGGTTCCTCTCTGTTCTGCATTGTTCCCCACGGGTCTCCACTTTTCCGAGCTGTTCCCCATGCTCCCTTTGGTTCCGCTCTGCTCTGCAGTTTTCCCCACTGTTCTCAACTTTTTCCAATCTGTTCCTCCTGCTCCCTTTGGTTCCCCACTCTTCTGCATTTTTCCACACGGTACCCCACTTCTTCTAATCTGTTCCTCCTGCACCCTTTGTTTTCCCACTGTTCTGCATTTTTCCACACGGTTCCCCACTTTTTCCAATCTGTTCCCCCTGCTCCCTTTGGTTCCTCACTGTTCTGCAGTGTTCCCCACGGTTCCCCACTTTTTCCAATGCGTTCCCCTGCTCCCTTTGGTTCCCCTCTGTTCTGCAGTGATCCCCATGGTTCCCCACTTTTTTACAATCTGTTCGCCCTGCTCCCTTTGGTTCCCCTCTGTCCTGCAGTGTCCTCCACGGTTCCCCACTTTTTCCAACCTGTACCTCCTGCTCCCTATGGTTCCCCTCTGTCATGCACTGTTTTCACAGTTCCCCAATTTTTTCCTATCTGTTCCCCCGATCCCTTTGGTTCCCCTCTGTCGTGCAGTGTTCCCCACGGTTCCCCACTTTTTCCAATCCGTTCCCTCTGCTCCCTTTGGTTCCCCTCTGTTCTGCAGTGTTCCCCACAGTTCTCCACATTTTCCAATTCTTTCCCCCTGCTCCCTTTGGTTCCCCACCTTTCTGCATCTTTCCACACGTGTCCCTACTTTTTCCAATCGGTTCCCCACTTTTTCCAATCTGTTCCCCCTGCTCCCTTTGGTTCTGCTCTGTTCTGCAGTTTTCCCCACAGTTCCCCACTTTTTCCAATCTGTTCCCCCTTCTCTTTTGGCTCCACTCTGTTCTGCAGTTTTCCCCAAGGTTCCCCACATTTTCCAAACCATTCCCCCGGCTCGCTTTGGTTTCATACTGTTCTGCAGCGTTCCCCACGGTTCCCCACTATTTTACAATCTGTTCGCCCTGCTCCCTTTGGTGCCCCTCTGTTCTGCAGTGTACCCCACGGTTCCCCACTTTTTCCAATATGTTTCCCCCTGCTCTGTTTGTTTCCCCACTGTTCTGCATTTTTCCACACGGTTCCCCACTTTTTCCAATCTGTTCCCCCTGCTCCCTTTGATTCCGCTCTGTCCTGCAGTGTTCCCCATGGGTCCCACTTTTTTCAATCCGTTCCCCCTGCTCCTTTGGCTCCACTCTGTTCTGCAGTTTTCCGCATGGTTCCCCACATTTTGCAATCCATTCCCCCTGCTCCCTTTGTTTCCCCTCTGTCCTGCAGTGTTCCCCATGGGCCCCACTTTTTACAATCCGTTCCCCCTGCTTCCTTTGGTTCCCCTTTGTCGTGCAGTGTTCCAAACGGTTCCCCACTTTTTCCAATCTGTTGCCCCTGCTCCTTTGGCTCCACTCTGTTCTGCAGTTTTCCCCACGGTTCCCCACATTTTCCAAACCATTCCCCCGGCTCGCTTTCTTTTCACACTGTTCTGCAGCGTTCCCCACGGTTCCCCACTTTTTTACAATCTGTTCGCCCTGCTCCCTTTGGTTCCCCTCTGTTCTGCAGTGTCCTCCACGCTTACCAACTTTTTGCAATCCATTACCCCTGCTCTGTTTGTTTCCCCTCTGTCCTGCATTGTCTTCCACGGTTCCCAACTTTTTGCAATCAGTTCCCCCTGCTCCCTTTGATTCCCCTCTGTCCTACAGTGTTCCCCATGGGCCCAACTTTTTACAATCCGTTCCCCCTGCTTCCTTTGGTTCCCCTCTGTCGTGCAGTATTCCCCACAGTTCCCCACTTATTCCAATGTGTTCCCTCTGCTCCCTTTGGTGCCCCTCTGTTCTGCAGTGTACCCCACGGTTCCCCACTTTTTCCAATCTGTTTCCCCTACTACCTCTGGTTCCCCTCTGTTCTGCATTTTTCCACACTGTTCCCCACTTTTTCCAATCTGTTCCCCCTGCTTCCTTTGGTTCACCTCTGTTCTGCAGAACTCCCCACGATTCCCCACTTTTTCCAATCTTTTCCCCCTGCTCCCTTTGGTTCCCCACTGTTCTGCATTTTTCCACACGGTTCCTCACTTTTTCCAATCTGTTCCCCCTGCTCCCTTTGATTCCTCACTGTTCTCCACATTTTTTCCAACCAGCACCCCCTGCTCCCTATGGTTCCCCTCTGCCCTGCAGTGTCCCCCATGTTTCCCCACTTTTTCCCATCCGTTCCCCCTGTTCCCTTTTGTTTGCCTCTGTTCTGCAGTGTTCCCGACGCTTCCCCACTTTTTCCAATACGTTCCCCCTGCTCCCTTTTGTTCCCCTCTATTCTGCATTGTTCCCCACGTTTCTCCACATTTTTTTCCATCCTGTACTCCCTGCTCCCTATGGTTCCCCTCTGCCTTGCAGTGTTCCCCATGGGACCCCACTTTTTCCAATCTGTTCCCCCTGCTCCTTTCGCTCCACTCTGTTCTGCAGTTTTCGCTATGGTTCTCCACATTTTTTCCAAACTGTTCCACCTGCTCCCTTTGGTTCTGCAGTGTTTCCCACGGTTCCCCACTTTTTCCAATCCATTTCCCCTGCTCCCTTTGGTTCCCCTCTATTCTTCAGTGTTCCCCACGGTTCCCCACTTTTTCCAATCCGTTCCCGTGCTCCCTTTGGTTCCCCTCTGTTCTGCAGTGATCTCCACGGTTCCCCACATTTTCCAAACTGTTCCCCCGGCTCGCTTTGGTTTCATACTGTTCTGCAGTTTTGGCCACGGTTCCCCACTTTTTTACAATCTGTTCGCCCTGCTCCCTTTGGTTCCCCTCTGTCCTGCAGTGTCCTCCACGGTTCCCCACTTTTTCCAACCTGTACCTCCTGTTCCCGTTGGTTCCCCTCTGTCATGCAGTGTTTTCACAGTTCCCCAATTTTTTCCTATCTGTTCCACCTGATCCCTTTGGTTCCCCTCTGTCATGCAGTGTTCCCCACAGTTCTCCACCTTTTCCAATTCGTTCCCCCTGCTCCCTTTGGTTTCCCACCTTTCTGCATTTTTCCACACGGTTCCCTACTTTTTCCAATCTGTTCCCCCTGCTCCCTTTGGTTCTCCTCTGTTCTGCAGTGTTCCCGAAACACCGCCACTTTTTGCAATCCGTTCCCCCTGCTGCCTTTGGTTCCCCTCTATTCTACAGTGTTCCCCACGATTCTCCACATTTTTTTACACACTGTACCCCCTGCTCCCTATGGTTCCCCTCTGCCTTGCAGTGTTACCCATGGGATACCACTTTTTCGAACCTGTACCCCCTGCTCCCTATGGTTCTCCTCTGCCCTGCAGTGTCCCCCATGATTCCCCACTTTTTCCAATCCGGTCCCCCTGTTCCATTTGGTTCGCCACTGTTCTGCAGTGTTCCCGACGCTTCCCCACTTTTTCCAATCCGTTCCCCCTGCTCCCTTTGGTTCCCCTCTATTCTGCAGTGTTCCCCACGATTCTCCACATTTTTTTCCATCCTGTACCCCCTGCTCCCTTTGGTTCCCCACTGTTGTGCATTTTTCCACACGCTACCCCACTTCTTCTAATCTGTTCCTCCTGCACCCTTTGTTTCCCCACTGTTCTGCATTTTTCCACACGGTTCCCCACTTTTTCCAATCTGTTCCCCCGGCTCGCTTTGGTTTCATACTGTTCTGCAGTGTTCCCCACGGTTCCCCACTTTTTCCAACCTGTACCTCCTGTTCCCTTAGGTTCCCCTCTGTCATGCAGTGTTTTCACAGTTCCCCAATTTTTTCCTATCTGTTCCCCCTGATCCCTTTGGTTCGCCTCTGTCATGCAGTGAGCCCCACGGTTCCCCACTTTTTCCAATCTGTTTCCCCTACTACCTCTGGTTCCCCTCTGTTCTGCATTTTTCCACACTGTTCCCCACTTTTTCCAATCTGTTCCCCCTGCTTCCTTTGGTTCACCTCTGTTCTGCAGAACTCCCCACGATTCCCCACTTTTTCCAATCTTTTCCCCCTGCTCCCTTTGGTTCCCCACTGTTCTGCATTTTTCCACACGGTTCCTCACTTTTTCCAATCTGTTCCCCCTGCTCCCTTTGATTCCTCACTGTTCTCCACATTTTTTCCAACCAGCACCCCCTGCTCCCTATGGTTCCCCTCTGCCCTGCAGTGTCCCCCATGTTTCCCCACTTTTTCCCATCCGTTCCCCCTGTTCCCTTTTGTTTGCCTCTGTTCTGCAGTGTTCCCCACGGTTCCCCACTTTTTCCAATGCGTTCCCCTGCTCCCTTTGGTTCCCCTCTGTTCTGCAGTGATCCCCATGGTTCCCCACTTTTTTACAATCTGTTCGCCCTGCTCCCTTTGGTTCCCCTCTGTCCTGCAGTGTCCTCCACGGTTCCCCACTTTTTCCAACCTGTACCTCCTGCTCCCTATGGTTCCCCTCTGTCATGCACTGTTTTCACAGTTCCCCAATTTTTTCCTATCTGTTCCCCCGATCCCTTTGGTTCCCCTCTGTCGTGCAGTGTTCCCCACGGTTCCCCACTTTTTCCAATCCGTTCCCTCTGCTCCCTTTGGTTCCCCTCTGTTCTGCAGTGTTCCCCACAGTTCTCCACATTTTCCAATTCTTTCCCCCTGCTCCCTTTGGTTCCCCACCTTTCTGCATCTTTCCACACGTGTCCCTACTTTTTCCAATCGGTTCCCCACTTTTTCCAATCTGTTCCCCCTGCTCCCTTTGGTTCTGCTCTGTTCTGCAGTTTTCCCCACAGTTGCCCACTTTTTCCAATCTGTTCCCCCTTCTCTTTTGGCTCCACTCTGTTCTGCAGTTTTCCCCAAGGTTCCCCACATTTTCCAAACCATTCCCCCGGCTCGCTTTGGTTTCATACTGTTCTGCAGCGTTCCCCACGGTTCCCCACTATTTTACAATCTGTTCGCCCTGCTCCCTTTGGTGCCCCTCTGTTCTGCAGTGTACCCCACGGTTCCCCACTTTTTCCAATATGTTTCCCCCTGCTCTGTTTGTTTCCCCACTGTTCTGCATTTTTCCACACGGTTCCCCACTTTTTCCAATCTGTTCCCCCTGCTCCCTTTGATTCCGCTCTGTCCTGCAGTGTTCCCCATGGGCCCCACTTTTTTCAATCCGTTCCCCCTGCTCCTTTGGCTCCACTCTGTTCTGCAGTTTTCCGCATGGTTCCCCACATTTTGCAATCCATTCCCCCTGCTCCCTTTGTTTCCCCTCTGTCCTGCAGTGTTCCCCATGGGCCCCACTTTTTACAATCCGTTCCCCCTGCTTCCTTTGGTTCCCCTTTGTCGTGCAGTGTTCCAAACGGTTCCCCACTTTTTCCAATCTGTTGCCCCTGCTCCTTTGGCTCCACTCTGTTCTGCAGTTTTCCCCACGGTTCCCCACATTTTCAAAACCATTCCCCCGGCTCGCTTTCTTTTCACACTGTTCTGCAGCGTTCCCCACGGTTCCCCACTTTTTTACAATCTGTTCGCCCTGCTCCCTTTGGTTTCCCTCTGTTCTGCAGTGTCCTCCACGCTTACCAACTTTTTGCAATCCATTACCCCTGCTCTGTTTGTTTCCCCTCTGTCCTGCATTGTCTTCCACGGTTCCCAACTTTTTGCAATCAGTTCCCCCTGCTCCCTTTGATTCCCCTCTGTCCTACAGTGTTCCCCATGGGCCCAACTTTTTACAATCCGTTCCCCCTGCTTCCTTTGGTTCCCCTCTGTCGTGCAGTATTCCCCACAGTTCCCCACTTATTCCAATGTGTTCCCTCTGCTCCCTTTGGTGCCCCTCTGTTCTGCAGTGTACCCCACGGTTCCCCACTTTTTCCAATCTGTTTCCCCTACTACCTCTGGTTCCCCTCTGTTCTGCATTTTTCCACACTGTTCCCCACTTTTTCCAATCTGTTCCCCCTGCTTCCTTTGGTTCACCTCTGTTCTGCAGAACTCCCCACGATTCCCCACTTTTTCCAATCTTTTCCCCCTGCTCCCTTTGGTTCCCCACTGTTCTGCATTTTTCCACACGGTTCCTCACTTTTTCCAATCTGTTCCCCCTGCTCCCTTTGATTCCTCACTGTTCTCCACATTTTTTCCAACCAGCACCCCCTGCTCCCTATGGTTCCCCTCTGCCCTGCAGTGTCCCCCATGTTTCCCCACTTTTTCCCATCCGTTCCCCCTGTTCCCTTTTGTTTGCCTCTGTTCTGCAGTGTTCCCGACGCTTCCCCACTTTTTCCAATACGTTCCCCCTGCTCCCTTTTGTTCCCCTCTATTCTGCATTGTTCCCCACGTTTCTCCACATTTTTTTCCATCCTGTACTCCCTGCTCCCTATGGTTCCCCTCTGCCTTGCAGTGTTCCCCATGGGACCCCACTTTTTCCAATCTGTTCCCCCTGCTCCTTTCGCTCCACTCTGTTCTGCAGTTTTCGCTATGGTTCTCCACATTTTTTCCAAACTGTTCCACCTGCTCCCTTTGGTTCTGCAGTGTTTCCCACGGTTCCCCACATTTTCCAATCCATTTCCCCTGCTCCCTTTGGTTCCCCTCTATTGTTCAGTGTTCCCCACGGTTCCCCACTTTTTCCAATCCGTTCCCGTGCTCCCTTTGCTTCCCCTCTGTTCTGCAGTGATCTCCACGGTTCCCCACATTTTCCAAACTGTTCCCCCGGCTCGCTTTGGTTTCATACTGTTCTGCAGTTTTGGCCACGGTTCCCCACTTTTTTACAATCTGTTCGCCCTGCTCCCTTTGGTTCCCCTCTGTCCTGCAGTGTCCTCCACGGTTCCCCACTTTTTCCAACCTGTACCTCCTGTTCCCGTTGGTTCCCCTCTGTCATGCAGTGTTTTCACAGTTCCCCAATTTTTTCCTATCTGTTCCACCTGATCCCTTTGGTTCCCCTCTGTCATGCAGTGTTCCCCACAGTTCTCCACCTTTTCCAATTCGTTCCCCCTGCTCCCTTTGGTTTCCCACCTTTCTGCATTTTTCCACACGGTTCCCTACTTTTTCCAATCTGTTCCCCCTGCTCCCTTTGGTTCTCCTCTGTTCTGCAGTGTTCCCGAAACACCGCCACTTTTTGCAATCCGTTCCCCCTGCTGCCTTTGGTTCCCCTCTATTCTACAGTGTTCCCCACGATTCTCCACATTTTTTTACACACTGTACCCCCTGCTCCCTATGGTTCCCCTCTGCCTTGCAGTGTTACCCATGGGATACCACTTTTTCGAACCTGTACCCCCTGCTCCCTATGGTTCTCCTCTGCCCTGCAGTGTCCCCCATGATTCCCCACTTTTTCCAATCCGGTCCCCCTGTTCCATTTGGTTCGCCACTGTTCTGCAGTGTTCCCGACGCTTCCCCACTTTTTCCAATCCGTTCCCCCTGCTCCCTTTGGTTCCCCTCTATTCTGCAGTGTTCCCCACGATTCTCCACATTTTTTTCCATCCTGTACCCCCTGCTCCCTTTGGTTCCCCACTGTTGTGCATTTTTCCACACGCTACCCCACTTCTTCTAATCTGTTCCTCCTGCACCCTTTGTTTCCCCACTGTTCTGCATTTTTCCACACGGTTCCCCACTTTTTCCAATCTGTTCCCCCGGCTCGCTTTGGTTTCATACTGTTCTGCAGTGTTCCCCACGGTTCCCCACTTTTTCCAACCTGTACCTCCTGTTCCCTTAGGTTCCCCTCTGTCATGCAGTGTTTTCACAGTTCCCCAATTTTTTCCTATCTGTTCCCCCTGATCCCTTTGGTTCGCCTCTGTCATGCAGTGAGCCCCACGGTTCCCCACTTTTTCCAATCTGTTTCCCCTACTACCTCTGGTTCCCCTCTGTTCTGCATTTTTCCACACTGTTCCCCACTTTTTCCAATCTGTTCCCCCTGCTTCCTTTGGTTCACCTCTGTTCTGCAGAACTCCCCACGATTCCCCACTTTTTCCAATCTTTTCCCCCTGCTCCCTTTGGTTCCCCACTGTTCTGCATTTTTCCACACGGTTCCTCACTTTTTCCAATCTGTTCCCCCTGCTCCCTTTGATTCCTCACTGTTCTCCACATTTTTTCCAACCAGCACCCCCTGCTCCCTATGGTTCCCCTCTGCCCTGCAGTGTCCCCCATGTTTCCCCACTTTTTCCCATCCGTTCCCCCTGTTCCCTTTTGTTTGCCTCTGTTCTGCAGTGTTCCCGACGCTTCCCCACTTTTTCCAATACGTTCCCCCTGCTCCCTTTTGTTCCCCTCTATTCTGCATTGTTCCCCACGTTTCTCCACATTTTTTTCCATCCTGTACTCCCTGCTCCCTATGGTTGCCCTCTGCCTTGCAGTGTTCCCCATGGGACCCCACTTTTTCCAATCTGTTCCCCCAGCTCCTTTCGCTCCACTCTGTTCTGCAGTTTTCGCTATGGTTCTCCACATTTTTTCCAAACTGTTCCACCTGCTCCCTTTGGTTCTGCAGTGATTCCCACGGTTCCCCACTTTTTCCAATCCATTTCCCCTGCTCCCTTTGGTTCCCCTCTATTGTTCAGTGTTCCCCACGGTTCCCCACTTTTTCCAATCCGTTCCCGTGCTCCCTTTGGTTCCCCTCTGTTCTGCAGTGATCTCCACGGTTCCCCACATTTTCCAAACTGTTCCCCCGGCTCGCTTTGGTTTCATACTGTTCTGCAGTTTTGGCCACGGTTCCCCACTTTTTTACAATCTGTTCGCCCTGCTCCCTTTGGTTCCCCTCTGTCCTGCAGTGTCCTCCACGGTTCCCCACTTTTTCCAACCTGTACCTCCTGTTCCCGTTGGTTCCCCTCTGTCATGCAGTGTTTTCACAGTTCCCCAATTTTTTCCTATCTGTTCCACCTGATCCCTTTGGTTCCCCTCTGTCATGCAGTGTTCCCCACAGTTCTCCACCTTTTCCAATTCGTTCCCCCTGCTCCCTTTGGTTTCCCACCTTTCTGCATTTTTCCACACGGTTCCCTACTTTTTCCAATCTGTTCCCCCTGCTCCCTTTGGTTCTCCTCTGTTCTGCAGTGTTCCCGAAACACCGCCACTTTTTGCAATCCGTTCCCCCTGCTGCCTTTGGTTCCCCTCTATTCTACAGTGTTCCCCACGATTCTCCACATTTTTTTACACACTGTACCCCCTGCTCCCTATGGTTCCCCTCTGCCTTGCAGTGTTACCCATGGGATACCACTTTTTCGAACCTGTACCCCCTGCTCCCTATGGTTCTCCTCTGCCCTGCAGTGTCCCCCATGATTCCCCACTTTTTCCAATCCGGTCCCCCTGTTCCATTTGGTTCGCCACTGTTCTGCAGTGTTCCCGACGCTTCCCCACTTTTTCCAATCCGTTCCCCCTGCTCCCTTTGGTTCCCCTCTATTCTGCAGTGTTCCCCACGATTCTCCACATTTTTTTCCATCCTGTACCCCCTGCTCCCTTTGGTTCCCCACTGTTGTGCATTTTTCCACACGCTACCCCACTTCTTCTAATCTGTTCCTCCTGCACCCTTTGTTTCCCCACTGTTCTGCATTTTTCCACACGGTTCCCCACTTTTTCCAATCTGTTCCCCCGGCTCGCTTTGGTTTCATACTGTTCTGCAGTGTTCCCCACGGTTCCCCACTTTTTCCAACCTGTACCTCCTGTTCCCTTAGGTTCCCCTCTGTCATGCAGTGTTTTCACAGTTCCCCAATTTTTTCCTATCTGTTCCCCCTGATCCCTTTGGTTCGCCTCTGTCATGCAGTGAGCCCCACGGTTCCCCACTTTTTCCAATCCGTTCCCTCTGCTCCCTTTGGTTCCCCTCTGTTCTGCAGTGTTCCCGACGCTTCCCCACTTTTTCCAATCCGTACCCCCTGCTCCCTTTGGTTCCCCTCTATTCTACAGTGTTCCCCACGATTCTCCACATTTTTTTACATACTGTACCCCCTGCTCCCTATGGTTCCACTCTGCCTTGCAGTGTTACCCATGGGACACCACTTTTTCCAACCTGTTCCCCTTGTTCCCTTTGGTTCCCCTCTGTCCTTCCGTGTTCCCCACGGTTCCCCACTTTTTCCAATCTGTTCCCCCTGCTCCTTTGTCTCAACTCTGTTCTGCAGTTTTCCCCACGGTTCCTCATATTTTCCAAACCATTCCCCCGGCTCGCTTTCTTTTCATACTGTTCTGCAGAGTTCCCCACGGTTCCCCACTTTTTTTACAATCTGTTCGCCCTGCTCCCTTTGTTTCCCCTCTGTTCTGCAGTGTCCTCCACGCTTACCAACTTTTTGCAATCCATTCCCCCTGCTCTGTTTGTTTCCCCTCTGTCATGCATTGTCCTCCACGGTTCCCAACTTTTTGCAATCCATTTCCCCTGCTCCGTTTGTTTGCCCTCTGTTCTGCAGTGTTCCCCACAGTTCCCCACTTTTTCCAATCTGTTTCCCCTGCTACCTCTGGTTCCCCTCTGTTCTGCATTTTTCCACACTGTTCCCCACTTTTTCCAATCCGTTCCCCCTGCTTCATTTGGTTCACCTCTGTTCTGCAGATCTCTCCACGAATCCCCACTTTTTCCAATCTGTTCCCCCTGCTCCCTTTGGTTCCCCTTTGTTCTGCATTTTTCCACACGGTTCCCCACTTTTTCCAATCTGTTCCCCCTGCTCCCTTTGGTTCCTCTCTGTTCTGCATTGTTCCCCACGGGTCTCCACTTTTCCGAGCTGTTCCCCCTGCTCCCTTTGGTTCCTCTCTGCTCTGCAGTTTTCCCCACTGTTCTCAACTTTTTCCAATTTGTCCCTCCTGCTCCCTTTGGTTCCCCACTCTTCTGCATTTTTCTACACGGTACCCCACTTCTTCTAATCTGTTCCTCCTGCACCCTTTGTTTCCCCACTGTTCTGCATTTTACCACATGGTTCCCCACTTTTTCCAATCTGTTCCCCCTGCTCCCTTTGGTTCCTCACTGTTCTGCAGTGTTCCCCACGGTTCCCCACTTTTTCCAATGCGTTCCCCTGCTCCCTTTGGTTCCCCTCTGTTCTGCAGTGATCCCCACGGTTCCCCACATTTTCCAAACTGTTCCCCCTGCTCGCTTTGGTTTCATACTGTTCTGCAGTGTTCCCCACGGTTCCCCACTTTTTTACAATCTGTTCGCCCTGCTCCCTTTGGTTCCCCTCTGTCCTGCAGTGTCCTCCACGGTTCCCCACTTTTTCCAACCTGTACCTCCTGCTCCCTATGGTTCCCCTCTGTCATGCAGTGTTTTCACAGTTCCCCAATTTTTTCCTATCTGTTCCCCCGATCCCTTTGGTTCCCCTCCGTCGTGCAGTGTTCCCCATGGTTCCCCACTTTTTCCAATCCGTTCCCTCTGCTCCCTTTGGTTCCCCTCTGTTCTGCAGTGTTCCCCACAGTTCTCCACATTTTCCAATTCTTTCCCCCTGCTCCCTTTGGTTCCCCACCTTTCTGCATTTTTCCACACGGTTCCCTACTTTTTCCAATCGGTTCCCCACTTTTTCCAATCTGTTCCCCCTGCTCCCTTTGGTTCTGCTCTGTTCTGCAGTGTTCCCCACAGTTCCCCACTTTTTCCAATCTGTTCCCCCTGCTCCTTTGGCTCCACTCTGTTCTGCAGATTTCCCCAAGGTTCCCCACTATTTTACAATCTGTTCGCCCTGCTCCCTTTGGTTCCCCACTGTTCTGCAATGTCCTCCACGCTTCCCAACTTTTTGCAATCCATTCCCCCTGCTCTATTTGTTTCCCCACTGTTCTGCATTTTTCCACACGGTTCCCCACTTTGTCCAATCTGTTCCCCCTGCTCC
Source organism: Narcine bancroftii (assembly GCF_036971445.1). Taxonomy (NCBI): domain Eukaryota; kingdom Metazoa; phylum Chordata; class Chondrichthyes; order Torpediniformes; family Narcinidae; genus Narcine; species Narcine bancroftii. The sequence continues at coordinate 208,919 of NW_027211871.1, read as the reverse complement.
CTTTGGTTCCTCACTGTTCTGCAGTGTTCCTCACGGTTCTCCACATTTTTTCCAACCTGTAGCCCCTGCTCCCTATGGCTCTCCTCTGCCCTGCAGTATTCCCCATGGTTCCCCACTTTTTCTAATCCGTTCCCCCTGCTCCCTTTGGTTCCCCTCTGTCCCGCAGTGTTCTGCACGATTCCCCACTTTTTCAAATCAGTTCCCCCTGCTCCCTTTGATTCTGCTCTGTCCTGCAGTGTTCCCCATGGGCCCCACTTTTTGCAATCTGTTCCCCCTGCTCCTTTGGCTCCACTCTGTTCTGCAGTTTTCCCCATGGTTCCACACATTTTGCAATCCATTCCCCCTGCTCCATTTGTTTCCCCTCTGTCATGCAGTGAGCCCCACGGTTCCCCACTTTTTCCAATCCGTTCCCTCTGCTCCCTTTGGTTCCCCTCTGTTCTGCAGTGTTCCCGACGCTTCCCCACTTTTTCCAATCCGTACCCCCTGCTCCCTTTGGTTCCCCTCTATTCTACAGTGTTCCCCACGATTCTCCACATTTTTTTACATACTGTACCCCCTGCTCCCTATGGTTCCACTCTGCCTTGCAGTGTTACCCATGGGACACCACTTTTTCCAACCTGTTCCCCTTGTTCCCTTTGGTTCCCCTCTGTCCTTCCGTGTTCCCCACGGTTCCCCACTTTTTCCAATCTGTTCCCCCTGCTCCTTTGTCTCAACTCTGTTCTGCAGTTTTCCCCACGGTTCCTCATATTTTCCAAACCATTCCCCCGGCTCGCTTTCTTTTCATACTGTTCTGCAGAGTTCCCCACGGTTCCCCACTTTTTTTACAATCTGTTCGCCCTGCTCCCTTTGTTTCCCCTCTGTTCTGCAGTGTCCTCCACGCTTACCAACTTTTTGCAATCCATTCCCCCTGCTCTGTTTGTTTCCCCTCTGTCATGCATTGTCCTCCACGGTTCCCAACTTTTTGCAATCCATTTCCCCTGCTCCGTTTGTTTGCCCTCTGTTCTGCAGTGTTCCCCACAGTTCCCCACTTTTTCCAATCTGTTTCCCCTGCTACCTCTGGTTCCCCTCTGTTCTGCATTTTTCCACACTGTTCCCCACTTTTTCCAATCCGTTCCCCCTGCTTCATTTGGTTCACCTCTGTTCTGCAGATCTCTCCACGAATCCCCACTTTTTCCAATCTGTTCCCCCTGCTCCCTTTGGTTCCCCTTTGTTCTGCATTTTTCCACACGGTTCCCCACTTTTTCCAATCTGTTCCCCCTGCTCCCTTTGGTTCCTCTCTGTTCTGCATTGTTCCCCACGGGTCTCCACTTTTCCGAGCTGTTCCCCCTGCTCCCTTTGGTTCCTCTCTGCTCTGCAGTTTTCCCCACTGTTCTCAACTTTTTCCAATTTGTCCCTCCTGCTCCCTTTGGTTCCCCACTCTTCTGCATTTTTCTACACGGTACCCCACTTCTTCTAATCTGTTCCTCCTGCACCCTTTGTTTCCCCACTGTTCTGCATTTTACCACATGGTTCCCCACTTTTTCCAATCTGTTCCCCCTGCTCCCTTTGGTTCCTCACTGTTCTGCAGTGTTCCCCACGGTTCCCCACTTTTTCCAATGCGTTCCCCTGCTCCCTTTGGTTCCCCTCTGTTCTGCAGTGATCCCCACGGTTCCCCACATTTTCCAAACTGTTCCCCCTGCTCGCTTTGGTTTCATACTGTTCTGCAGTGTTCCCCACGGTTCCCCACTTTTTTACAATCTGTTCGCCCTGCTCCCTTTGGTTCCCCTCTGTCCTGCAGTGTCCTCCACGGTTCCCCACTTTTTCCAACCTGTACCTCCTGCTCCCTATGGTTCCCCTCTGTCATGCAGTGTTTTCACAGTTCCCCAATTTTTTCCTATCTGTTCCCCCGATCCCTTTGGTTCCCCTCCGTCGTGCAGTGTTCCCCATGGTTCCCCACTTTTTCCAATCCGTTCCCTCTGCTCCCTTTGGTTCCCCTCTGTCCCGCAGTGTTCTGCACGATTCCCCACTTTTTCAAATCAGTTCCCCCTGCTCCCTTTGATTCTGCTCTGTCCTGCAGTGTTCCCCATGGGCCCCACTTTTTGCAATCTGTTCCCCCTGCTCCTTTGGCTCCACTCTGTTCTGCAGTTTTCCCCATGGTTCCACACATTTTGCAATCCATTCCCCCTGCTCCATTTGTTTCCCCTCTGTTCTGCAGTGTTCCCCACAGTTCCCCACTTTTTCCAATCAGTTCCCCCTGCTGCCTTTGATTCCCCTCTGTCCTGCAGTGTTCCCCATGGGCCCCACTTTTTACAATCCGTTCCCCCTGCTTCCTTTGCATCACCTCTGTCGTGCAGTGTTCCAAACGGTTCCCCACTTTTTCCAATGCGTTCCCTCTGCTCCCTTTGGTGCCCCTCTGTTCTGCAGTGTTCCCCACAGTTCCCCACTTTTTCCAATCTGTTTCCCCTGCTCCCTCTGGTTCCCTTCTGTTCTGCAGTGTCCTCCACGGTTCCCCACTTTTTCCAACCTGTACCTCCTGTTCCCTTTGGTTCCCCTCTGTCATGCAGTGTTTTCACAGTTCCCCAATTTTTTCCTATCTGTTCCCCCTGATCCCTTTGGTTCCCCTCTGTCATGCAGTGTGCCCCACGGTTCCCCACTTTTTCCAATCCGTTCCCTCTGCTCCCTTTGGTTCCCCTCTGTTCTGCAGTGTTCCCCACAGTTCTCCACCTTTTCCAATTCATTCCCCCTGCTCCCTTTGGTTCTCCACCTTTCTGCATTTTTCCACACGGTTCCCTACTTTTTCCAATCGGTTCCCGACTTTTTCCAATCTGTTCCCCCTGCTCCCTTTGGTTCCCCTCTATTCTACAGTGTTCCCCATGATTCTCCACATTTCTTTACATACTGTACCCCCTGCTCCCTATTGTTCCCCTCTGCCTTGCAGTGTTACCCATGGGACACCACTTTTTCCAACCTGTTCCCGCTGTTCCCTTTGGTTCCCCTCTGTCCTTCCGTGTTCTCCACGGTTCCCAACTTTTTGCAATCCGTTGCCCCTGCTCCGCTTGGTTCCCCTCTGTTCTGCAGTGTTCCCCACGGTTCCCCACTTTTTCCAATCTGTTCCCCCTGCTCCTTTGTCTCAACTCTGTTCTGCAGTTTTCCCCACGGTTCCTCACATTTTCCAAACCATTCCCCCGGCTCGCTTTCTTTTCATACTGTTCTGCAGCGTTCCCCACGGTTCCCCACTTTTTTACAATCTGTTCGCCCTGCTCCCTTTGGTTCCCCTCTGTTCTGCAGTGTCCTCCATGCTTACCAACTTTTTGCAATCCATTCCCCCTGCTCTGTTTGTTTCCCCTCTGTCCTGCATTGTCCTCCACGGTTCCCAACTTTTTGCAATCCGTTCCCCCTGCTTCGTTTGGTTCACCTGTGTTCTGCAGATCTCTCCACGAATCCGCACTTTTTCCAATCTGTTCCCCCAGCTCCCTTTGGTTCCCCTTTGTTCTGCATTTTTCGACTCGGTTCCCCACTTTTTCCAATCTGTTCCCCCTGCTCCCTTTGGTTCCTCTCTGTTCTGCATTGTTCCCCATGGGTCCCCACTTTTCCGAGCTGTTCCCCGTGCTCCCTTTGGTTCCGCTCTGTTCTGCAGTTTTCCCCACTGTTCTCAACTTTTTCCAATCTGTTCCTCCTGCTCCCTTTGGTTCCCCACTGTTCTGCATTTTTGCCCACGGTTCCCCACTTTTTCAAAACTGTTCCCCCTGCTCCCTTTGGTTCCTCACTGTTCTGCAGTTTTCCTCATGGTTCTCCACATTTTTCCAACCTGTACCCCCTGCTCCCTATGGTTCTCCTCTGCCCTGCAGTGTCCCCCATGGTTCCCCACTTTTTCCAATCAATTCCCCCTGTTCCCTTTGGTTCGCCTCTGTTCTGCATTGTTCCCGACGCTTCCCCACTTTTTCCAATCCATTCCCCCTGCTCCCTTTGGTTCAACTCTATTCTGCAGTGTTCCCCACGATTCTCCACATTTTTTTCCATCCTATACCCCCTGTTCCCTTTGGTTCCCCACTGTTGTGCATTTTTCCACACGCTACTCCACTTCTTCTAATCTGTTCCTCCTGCACCCTTTGTTTCCCCACTGTTCTGCATTTTTCCACACGGTTCCCCACTTTTTCCAATCTGTTCCCCCTGCTCCCTTTGGTTCCTCACTGTTCTGCAGTGTTCCCCACGATTCCCCACTTTTTCCAATGCGTTCCCCTGCTCTTATTGGTTCCCCTCTGTTCTGCAGTGTTCCCTACGGTTCCCCACATTTTCCAAACTGTTCCCCCTGCTCGCTTTGGTTTCAAACTGTTCTGCAGTGTTCCCCACGGTTCCCCACTTTTTTACAATCTGTTCGCCCTGCTCCCTTTGGTTTCCCTCTGTCCTGCAGTGTCCTCCACGGTTCCCCACTTTTTCCAACCTGTACCTACTGCTCCCTTTGGTTCCCCTCTGTCATGCAGTGTTTTCACAGTTCCCCAATTTTTTCCTATCTGTTCCCCCTGATGTCTTTGGTTCCCCTCTGTCGTGCAGTGTTTCCCACGGTTCCCCACTTTTTCCAATCCGTTCCCTCTGCTCCCTTTGGTTCCCCTCTGTTCTGCAGTGTTCCCCACAGTTCTCCACATTTTCCAATTCTTTCCCCCTGCTCCCTTTGGTTCCCCACCTTTCTGCATTTTTCCACACGGTTCCCTACTTATTCCAATCGGTTCCCCACTTTTTCCAATCTGTTCCCCCTGCTCCCTTTGGTTCTCTTCTGTTCTCCAGTGTTCCCCACAGTTCCCCACTTTTTCCAATCTGTTCCCCCTGCTCCTTTGGCTCCACTCTGTTCTGCAGTTTTCCCCAAGGTTCCCCACATTTTCCAAACGATTCCCCCGGCTCGCTTTGGTTTCATTCTGTTCTGCAGCGTTCCCCACGGTTCCCCACTATTTTACAATCTGTTCGCCCTGCTCCCTTTGGTTCCCCTCTGTTCTGCAATGTCCTCCACGCTTACCAACTTTTTGCAATCCATTCCCCCTGCTCTGTTTGTTTCCCAATGTTCTGCATTTTTCCACACGGTTCCCCACTTTTTCTAATCTGTTCCCCCTGCTCTCTTTGGTTCCTCACTGTTCTGCAGTTTTCCTCACGGTTCTCCACATTTTTTCCAACCTGTAGCCCCTGCTCCCTAAGGCTCCCCTCTGCCCTGCAGTATTCCCCATGGTTCCCCACTTTTTCTAATCCGTTCCCCATATTCCCTTTGGTTCCCCTCTGTCCCGCAGTGTTCTGCACGATTCCCCACTTTTTCCAATCAGTTCCCCCTGCTCCCTTTGATTCCGCTCTGTCCTGCAGTGTTTCCCATGGGCCCCACTTTTTGCAATCCGTTCCCCCTGCGCCTTTGGCTCCACTCTGTTCTGCAGTTTTCCGCATGGTTCCCCACATTTTGCAATCCATACCCCCTGCTCCCTTTGTTTCCCCTCTGTTCTGCAGTGTTCCCCACAGTTCCCCACTTTTTCCAATCAGTTCCCCCTGCTCCCTTTGATTCCCCTCTGTCCTGCAGTGTTCCCCATGGGCCCCACTTTTTACAATCCGTTCCCCCTGCTTCCTTTGGTTCCCCTTTGTCGTGCAGTGTTCCAAACGGTTCCCCACTTTTTCCAATCTGTTGCCCCTGCTCCTTTGGCTCCACTCTGTTCTGCAGATTTCCCCACGGTTCCCCACATTTTCCAAACCATTCCCCCGGCTCGCTTTCTTTTCACACTGTTCTGCAGCGTTCCCCACGGTTCCCCACTTTTTTACAATGGTTCGCCCTGCTCCCTTTGGTTCCCCTCTGTTCTGCAGTGTCCTCCACGCTTACCAACTTTTTGCAATCCATTACCCCTGCTCTGTTTGTTTCCCCTCTGTCCTGCACTGTCTTCCACGGTTCCCAACTTTTTGCAATCAGTTCCCCCTGCTCCCTTTGATTCCCCTCTGTCCTACAGTGTTCCCCATGGGCCCAACTTTTTACAATCCGTTCCCCCTGCTTCCTTTGGTTCCCCTCTGTCGTGCAGTATTCCCCACAGTTCCCCACTTATTCCAATGTGTTCCCTCTGCTCCCTTTGGTGCCCCTCTGTTCTGCAGTGTTCCCCACGGTTCCCCACTTTTTCCAATCTGTTTCCCCTACTACCTCTGGTTCCCCTCTGTTCTGCATTTTTCCACACTGTTCCCCACTTTTTCCAATCTGTTCCCCCTGCTTCCTTTGGTTCACCTCTGTTCTGCAGAACTCCACACGGTTCCCCACTTTTTCCAATCTGTTCCCCCTGCTCCCTTTGGTTCCCCACTCTTCTGCATTTTTCTACACGGTACCCCACTTCTTCTAATCTGTTCCTCCTGCACCCTTTGTTTCCCCACTGTTCTGCATTTTACCACATGGTTCCCCACTTTTTCCAATCTGTTCCCCCTGCTCCCTTTGGTTCCTCACTGTTCTGCAGTGTTCCCCACGGTTCCCCACTTTTTCCAATGCGTTCCCCTGCTCCCTTTGGTTCCCCTCTGTTCTGCAGTGATCCCCACGGTTCCCCACATTTTCCAAACTGTTCCCCCTGCTCGCTTTGGTTTCATACTGTTCTGCAGTGTTCCCCACGGTTCCCCACTTTTTTACAATCTGTTCGCCCTGCTCCCTTTGGTTCCCCTCTGTCCTGCAGTGTCCTCCACGGTTCCCCACTTTTTCCAACCTGTACCTCCTGCTCCCTATGGTTCCCCTCTGTCATGCAGTGTTTTCACAGTTCCCCAATTTTTTCCTATCTGTTCCCCCGATCCCTTTGGTTCCCCTCCGTCGTGCAGTGTTCCCCATGGTTCCCCACATTTTCCAATCCGTTCCCTCTGCTCCCTTTGGTTCCCCTCTGTTCTGCAGTGTTCCCCACAGTTCTCCACATTTTCCAATTCTTTCCCCCTGCTCCCTTTGGTTCCCCACCTTTCTGCATTTTTCCACACGGTTCCCTACTTTTTCCAATCGGTTCCCCACTTTTTCCAATCTGTTCCCCCTGCTCCCTTTGGTTCTGCTCTGTTCTGCAGTGTTCCCCACAGTTCCCCACTTTTTCCAATCTGTTCCCCCTGCTCCTTTGGCTCCACTCTGTTCTGCAGTTTTCCCCAAGGTTCCCCACTATTTTACAATCTGTTCGCCCTGCTCCCTTTGGTTCCCCACTGTTCTGCAATGTCCTCCACGCTTCCCAACTTTTTGCAATCCATTCCCCCTGCTCTATTTGTTTCCCCACTGTTCTGCATTTTTCCACACGGTTCCCCACTTTGTCCAATCTGTTCCCCCTGCTCCCTTTGGTTCCTCACTGTTCTGCAGTGTTCCTCACGGTTCTCCACATTTTTTCCAACCTGTAGCCCCTGCTCCCTATGGCTCTCCTCTGCCCTGCAGTATTCCCCATGGTTCCCCACTTTTTCTAATCCGTTCCCCCTGCTCCCTTTGGTTCCCCTCTGTCCCGCAGTGTTCTGCACGATTCCCCACTTTATCAAATCAGTTCCCCCTGCTCCCTTTGATTCCGCTCTGTCCTGCAGTGTTCCCCATGGGCCCCACTTTTTGCAATCTGTTCCCCCTGCTCCTTTGGCTCCACTCTGTTCTGCAGTTTTCCCCATGGTTCCACACATTTTGCAATCCATTCCCCCTGCTCCATTTGTTTCCCCTCTGTTCTGCAGTGTTCCCCACAGTTCCCCACTTTTTCCAATCAGTTCCCCCTGCTGCCTTTGATTCCCCTCTGTCCTGCAGTGTTCCCCATGGGCCCCACTTTTTACAATCCGTTCCCCCTGCTTCCTTTGCATCACCTCTGTCGTGCAGTGTTCCAAACGGTTCCCCACTTTTTCCAATGCGTTCCCTCTGCTCCCTTTGGTGCCCCTCTGTTCTGCAGTGTTCCCCACAGTTCCCCACTTTTTCCAATCTGTTTCCCCTGCTCCCTCTGGTTCCCTTCTGTTCTGCAGTGTCCTCCACGGTTCCCCACTTTTTCCAACCTGTACCTCCTGTTCCCTTTGGTTCCCCTCTGTCATGCAGTGTTTTCACAGTTCCCCAATTTTTTCCTATCTGTTCCCCCTGATCCCTTTGGTTCCCCTCTGTCATGCAGTGTGCCCCACGGTTCCCCACTTTTTCCAATCCGTTCCCTCTGCTCCCTTTGGTTCCCCTCTGTTCTGCAGTGTTCCCCACAGTTCTCCACCTTTTCCAATTCATTCCCCCTGCTCCCTTTGGTTCTCCACCTTTCTGCATTTTTCCACACGGTTCCCTACTTTTTCCAATCGGTTCCCGACTTTTTCCAATCTGTTCCCCCTGCTCCCTTTGGTTCCCCTCTATTCTACAGTGTTCCCCATGATTCTCCACATTTCTTTACATACTGTACCCCCTGCTCCCTATTGTTCCCCTCTGCCTTGCAGTGTTACCCATGGGACACCACTTTTTCCAACCTGTTCCCGCTGTTCCCTTTGGTTCCCCTCTGTCCTTCCGTGTTCTCCACGGTTCCCAACTTTTTGCAATCCGTTGCCCCTGCTCCGCTTGGTTCCCCTCTGTTCTGCAGTGTTCCCCACGGTTCCCCACTATTTCCAATCTGTTCCCCCTGCTCCTTTGTCTCAACTCTGTTCTGCAGTTTTCCCCACGGTTCCTCACATTTTCCAAACCATTCCCCCGGCTCGCTTTCTTTTCATACTGTTCTGCAGCGTTCCCCACGGTTCCCCACTTTTTTACAATCTGTTCGCCCTGCTCCCTTTGGTTCCCCTCTGTTCTGCAGTGTCCTCCATGCTTACCAACTTTTTGCAATCCATTCCCCCTGCTCTGTTTGTTTCCCCTCTGTCCTGCATTGTCCTCCACGGTTCCCAACTTTTTGCAATCCGTTCCCCCTGCTTCGTTTGGTTCACCTGTGTTCTGCAGATCTCTCCACGAATCCGCACTTTTTCCAATCTGTTCCCCCAGCTCCCTTTGGTTCCCCTTTGTTCTGCATTTTTCGACTCGGTTCCCCACTTTTTCCAATCTGTTCCCCCTGCTCCCTTTGGTTCCTCTCTGTTCTGCATTGTTCCCCATGGGTCCCCACTTTTCCGAGCTGTTCCCCGTGCTCCCTTTGGTTCCGCTCTGTTCTGCAGTTTTCCCCACTGTTCTCAACTTTTTCCAATCTGTTCCTCCTGCTCCCTTTGGTTCCCCACTGTTCTGCATTTTTGCCCACGGTTCCCCACTTTTTCAAAACTGTTCCCCCTGCTCCCTTTGGTTCCTCACTGTTCTGCAGTTTTCCTCACGGTTCTCCACATTTTTTCCAACCTGTAGCCCCTGCTCCCTAAGGCTCCCCTCTGCCCTGCAGTATTCCCCATGGTTCCCCACTTTTTCTAATCCGTTCCCCATATTCCCTTTGGTTCCCCTCTGTCCCGCAGTGTTCTGCACGATTCCCCACTTTTTCCAATCAGTTCCCCCTGCTCCCTTTGATTCCGCTCTGTCCTGCAGTGTTTCCCATGGGCCCCACTTTTTGCAATCCGTTCCCCCTGCTCCTTTGGCTCCACTCTGTTCTGCAGTTTTCCGCATGGTTCCCCACATTTTGCAATCCATACCCCCTGCTCCCTTTGTTTCCCCTCTGTTCTGCAGTGTTCCCCACAGTTCCCCACTTTTTCCAATCAGTTCCCCCTGCTCCCTTTGATTCCCCTCTGTCCTGCAGTGTTCCCCATGGGCACCACTTTTTACAATCCGTTCCCCCTGCTTCCTTTGGTTCCCCTTTGTCGTGCAGTGTTCCAAACGGTTCCCCACTTTTTCCAATCTGTTGCCCCTGCTCCTTTGGCTCCACTCTGTTCTGCAGATTTCCCCACGGTTCCCCACATTTTCCAAACCATTCCCCCGGCTCGCTTTCTTTTCACACTGTTCTGCAGCGTTCCCCACGGTTCCCCACTTTTTTACAATGGTTCGCCCTGCTCCCTTTGGTTCCCCTCTGTTCTGCAGTGTCCTCCACGCTTACCAACTTTTTGCAATCCATTACCCCTGCTCTGTTTGTTTCCCCTCTGTCCTGCACTGTCTTCCACGGTTCCCAACTTTTTGCAATCAGTTCCCCCTGCTCCCTTTGATTCCCCTCTGTCCTACAGTGTTCCCCATGGGCCCAACTTTTTACAATCCGTTCCCCCTGCTTCCTTTGGTTCCCCTCTGTCGTGCAGTATTCCCCACAGTTCCCCACTTATTCCAATGTGTTCCCTCTGCTCCCTTTGGTGCCCCTCTGTTCTGCAGTGTTCCCCACGGTTCCCCACTTTTTCCAATCTCTTTCCCCTACTACCTCTGGTTCCCCTCTGTTCTGCATTTTTCCACACTGTTCCCCACTTTTTCCAATCTGTTCCCCCTGCTTCCTTTGGTTCACCTCTGTTCTGCAGAACTCCCCACGATTCCCCACTTTTTCCAATCTTTTCCCCCTGCTCCCTTTGGTTCCCCACTGTTCTGCATTTTTCCACACGGTTCCCCACTTTTTCCAATCTGTTCCCCCTGCTCCCTTTGATTCCTCACTGTTCTCCACATTTTTTCCAACCAGCACCCCCTGCTCCTTATGGTTCCCCTCTGCCCTGCAGTGTCCCCCATGGTTCCCCACTTTTTCCCATCCGTTCCCCCTGTTCCTTTTTGTTTGCCTCTGTTCTGCAGTGTTCCCGACGCTTCCCCACATTTTCCAATACGTTCCCCCTGCTCCCTTTTGTTCCCCTCTATTCTGCATTGTTCCCCACGTTTCTCCACATTTTTTTCCATCCTGTACTCCCTGCTCCATATGGTTCCCCTCTGCCTTGCAGTGTTCCCCATGGGACCCCACTTTTTCCAATCTGTTCCCCCTGCTCCTTTCGCTCCACTCTGTTCTGCAGTTTTCGCTATTGTTCTCCACATTTTTTCCAAACTGTTCCACCTGCTCCCTTTGGTTCTGCAGTGTTTCCCACGGTTCCACACTTTTTCCAATCCATTTCCCCTGCTCCCTTTGGTTCCCCTCTATTGTTCAGTGTTCCCCACGGTTCCCCACTTTTTCCAATCCGTTCCCGTGCTCCCTTTGGTTCCCCTCTGTTCTGCAGTGATCTCTACGGTTCCCCACATTTTCCAAACTGTTCCCCCGGCTCGCTTTGGTTTCATACTGTTCTGCAGTGTTGCCCACGGTTCCCCACTTTTTTACAATCTGTTCGCGCTGCTCCCTTTGGTTCCCCTCTGTCCTGCAGTGTCCTCCACGGTTCCCCACTTTTTCCAACCTGTACCTCCTGTTCCCTTTGGTTCCCCTCTGTCATGCAGTGTTTTCACAGTTCCCCAATTTTTTCCTATCTGTTCCCCCTGATACTTTTGGTTGCCCTCTGTCATGCAGTGTGCCCCACGGTTCCCCACTTTTTCCAATCCGTTCCCTCTGCTCCCTTTGGTTCCCCTCTGTTCTGCAGTGTTCCCCACAGTTCTCCACCTTTTCCAATTCGTTCCCCCTGCTCCCTTTGGTTTCCCACCTTTCTGCATTTTTCCACACAGTTCCCTACTTTTTCCAATCGGTTCCCCCCTTTTTCCAATCTGTTCCCCCTGCTCCCTATGGTTCCCCTCTGCCTTGCAGTGTTACCCATGGGATACCACTTTTTCCAACCTGTTCCCCTTGTTCCCTTTGGTTCCCCTCTGTCCTTCCGTGTTCTCCATGATTCTCCACATTTTTTGCAATCCGTTGCCCCTGCTCCGCTTGGTTCCCCTCTGTTCTGCAGTGTTCCCCACGGTTCCCCACTTTTTCCAATCTGTTCCTCCTGCCCCTTTTTCTCAACTCTGTTCTGCAGTTTTCCCCATGGTTCCTCACATTTTCCAAACCATTCCCCCGGCCCTCTTTCTTTTCATACTGTTCTGCAGCGTTCCCCACGGTTCCCCTCTTTTTTACAATCTGTTCGCCCTGCTCCCTTTGGTTCCCCTCTGTTCTGCAGTGTCCTCCACGCTTACCAACTTTTTGCAATCCATTCCCCCTGCTCTGTTTGTTTCCCCTCTGTCCTGCATTGTCCTCCACGGTTACCAACTTTTTACAATTATATTCCCCTGCTCCGTTTGTTTGCCCTCTGTTCTGCAGTGTTCCCCACAGTTCCCCACTTTTTCCAATCTGTTTCCCCTGCTATCTCTGGTTCCCCTCTGTTCTGCATTTTTCCACACTGTTCCACACTTTTTCCAATCCGTTCCCCCTGCTTCCTTTGGTTCACCTCTGTTCTGCAGATCTCTCCACGAATCCCCACTTTTTCCAATCTGTTCCCCCTGCTCCCTTTGGTTCCTCTCTGTTCTGCATTGTTCCCCACGGGTCCCCACTTTTCCGAGCTGTTCCCCCTGCTCCCTTTGGTTCCGCTCTGTTCTGCAGTTTTCCCCACTGTTCTCAACTTTTTCCAATCTGTTCCTCCTGCTCCCTTTGGTTCCCCACTGTTCTGCATTTTTGCACACGGTTCCCCACTTTTTCAAAACTGTTCCCCCTGCTCCCTTTGGTTCCTCACTGTTCTGCAGTTTTCGTCACGGTTCTCCACATTTTTCCAACCTGTACCCCCTGCTCCCTATGGTTCTCCTCTGCCCTGCAGTGTCCCCCATGATTCCCCACTTTTTCCAATCCATTCCCCCTGTTCCATTTGGTTCGCCTCATTTCTGCAGTGTTCCCGACGCTTCCCCACTTTTTCCAATCCGTTCCCCGTGCTCCCTTTGGTTCCCCTCTATTCTGCAGTGTTCCCCACGATTCTCCACATTTTTTTCCATCCTGTACCCCCTGCTCCCTTTGGTTCCCCACTGTTGTGCATTTTTCCACACGCTACCCCACTTTCATCAGATGCAAGGATCGACAATGAGATAGACAACAGACTCGCCAAGGCAAATAGCGCCTTTGGAAGACTACACAAAAGAGTCTGGAAAAACAACCAACTGAAAAACCTCACAAAGATAAGCGTATACAGAGCCGTTGTCATACCCACACTCCTGTTCGGCTCCGAATCATGGGTCCTCTACCGGCACCACCTACGGCTCCTAGAACGCTTCCACCAGCGTTGTCTCCGCTCCATCCTCAACATCCATTGGAGTGCTCACACCCCTAACGTCGAGGTACTCGAGATGGCAGAGGTCGACAGCATCGAGTCCACGCTGCTGAAGATCCAGCTGCGCTGGATGGGTCACGTCTCCAGAATGGAGGACCATCGCCTTCCCAAGATCGTATTATATGGCGAGCTCTCCACTGGCCACCGTGACAGAGGTGCACCAAAGAAAAGGTACAAGGACTGCCTAAAGAAATCTCTTGGTGCCTGCCACATTGACCACCGCCAGTGGGCTGATAACGCCTCAAACCGTGCATCTTGGCGCCTCACAGTTTGGCGGGCAGCAGCCTCCTTTGAAGAAGACCGCAGAGCCCACCTCACTGACAAAAGGCAAAGGAGGAAAACCCCAACACCCAACCCCAACCAACCAATTTTCCCTTGCAACCGCTGCAATCGTGTCTGCCTGTCCCGCATCGGACTGGTCAGCCACAAACGAGCCTGCAGCTGACGTGGACTTTTTACCGCCTCCATAAATCTTCGTCCGCGAAGCCAAGCCAAAGAACCCCACTTCTTCTAATCTGTTCCTCCTGCACCCTTTGTTTCCCCACTGTTCTGCATTTTTCCACACGGTTCCCGACTTTTTCCAATCTGTTCCCCCTGCTCCCTTTGGTTCCTCACTGTTCTGCAGTGTTACCCACGATTCCCCACTTTTTCCAATGCGTTTCCCTGCTCCTATTGGTTCCCCTCTGTTCTGCAGTGTTCCCCACGGTTCCACACATTTTCCAAACTGTTCCCCCTGCTCGCTTTGGTTTCATACTGTTCTGCAGTGTTCCCCACGGTTCCCCACTTTTTTACAATCTGTTGGCCCTGCTCCCTTTGGTTCCCCTCTGACCTGCAGTGTCCTCCACGGTTCCCCACTTTTTCCAACCTGTACCTCCTGCTCCCTTTGGTTCCCATCTGTCATGCAGTGTTTTCACAGTTCCTCAATTTTTTCCTATCTGTTCCCCCTGATCCCTTTGGTTCCCCTCTGTCGTGCAGTGTTCCCCACGGTTCCCCACTTTTTTACAATCTGTTTGCCCTGCTCCCTTTGGTTCCCCTCTGTTCTGCAGTGTCCTCCACGCTTACCAACTTTTTGCAATCCATTACCCCTGCTCTGTTTGTTTCCCCTCTGTCCTGCATTGTCTTCCACGGTTCCCAACTTTTTGCAATCAGTTCCCCCTGCTCCCTTTGATTCCCCTCTGTCCTACAGTGTTCCCCATGGGCCCAACTTTTTACAATCCGTTCCCCCTGCTTCCTTTGGTTCCCCTCTGTCGTGCAGTATTCCCCACAGTTCCCCACTTATTCCAATGTGTTCCCTCTGCTCCCTTTGGTGCCCCTCTGTTCTGCAGTGTACCCCACGGTTCCCCACTTTTTCCAATCTGTTTCCCCTACTACCTCTGGTTCCCCTCTGTTCTGCATTTTTCCACACTGTTCCCCACTTTTTCCAATCTGTTCCCCCTGCTTCCTTTGGTTCACCTCTGTTCTGCAGAACTCCCCACGATTCCCCACTTTTTCCAATCTTTTCCCCCTGCTCCCTTTGGTTCCCCACTGTTCTGCATTTTTCCACACGGTTCCCCACTTTTTCCAATCTGTTCCCCCTGCTCCCTTTGATTCCTCACTGTTCTCCACATTTTTTCCAACCAGCACCCCCTGCTCCCTATGGTTCCCCTCTGCCCTGCAGTGTCCCCCATGGTTCCCCACTTTTTCCAATCCGTTCCCCCTGCTCCCTTTGGTTCCACTCTATTCTACAGTGTTCCCCATGATTCTCCACATTTCTTTACATACTGTACCCCCTGCTCCCTATGGTTCCCCTCTGCCTTGCAGTGTTACCCATGGGACACCACTTTTTCCAACCTGTTCCCGCTGTTCCCTTTGGTTCCCCTCTGTCCTTCCGTGTTCTCCACGGTTCCCAACTTTTTGCAATCCGTTGCCCCTGCTCCGCTTGGTTCCCCTCTGTTCTGCAGTGTTCCCCACGGTTCCCCACTTTTTCCAATCTGTTCCCCCTGCTCCTTTGTCTCAACTCTGTTCTGCAGTTTTCCCCACGGTTCCTCACATTTTCTAAACCATTCCCCCGGCTCGCTTTCTTTTCATACTGTTCTGCAGCGTTCCCCACGGTTCCGCACTTTTTTACAATCTGTTCGCCCTGCTCCCTTTGGTTCCCCTCTGTTCTGCAGTGTCCTCCACGCTTACCAACTTTTTGCAATCCATTCCCCCTGCTCTGTTTGTTTCCCCTCTGTCCTGCATTGTCCTCCACGGTTCCCAACTTTTTGCAATCCATTCCCCTGCTCCGTTTGTTTGCCCTCTGTTCTGCAGTGTTCCCCACAGTTCCCCACTTTTTCCAATCTGTTTCCCCTGCTAACTCTGGTTCCCCTCTGTTCTGCATTTTTTCACACTGTTCCCCACTTTTTCCAATCCGTTCCCCCTGCTTCGTTTGGTTCACCTCTGTTCTGCAGATCTCTCCTACGAATCCCCACTTTTTCCAATCTGTTCCCCCTGCTCCCTTTGGTTCCCCTTTGTTCTGCATTTTTCCACACGGTTCCCCACTTTTTCCAATCTGTTCCCCCTGCTCCCTTTGGTTCCTCTCTGTTCTGCATTGTTCCCCACGGGTCTCCACTTTTCCGAGCTGTTCCCCATGCTCCCTTTGGTTCCGCTCTGCTCTGCAGTTTTCCCCACTGTTCTCAACTTTTTCCAATCTGTTCCTCCTGCTCCCTTTGGTTCCCCACTCTTCTGCATTTATCCACACGGTACCCCACTTCTTCTAATCTGTTCCTCCTGCACCCTTTGTTTTCCCACTGTTCTGCATTTTTCCACACGGTTCCCCACTTTTTCCAATCTGTTCCCCCTGCTCCCTTTGGTTCCTCACTGTTCTGCAGTGTTCCCCACGGTTCCCCACTTTTTCCAATGCGTTCCCCTGCTCCCTTTGGTTCCCCTCTGTTCTGCAGTGATCCCCATGGTTCCCCACTTTTTTACAATCTGTTCGCCCTGCTCCCTTTGGTTCCCCTCTGTCCTGCAGTGTCCTCCACGGTTCCCCACTTTTTCCAACCTGTACCTCCTGCTCCCTATGGTTCCCCTCTGTCATGCACTGTTTTCACAGTTCCCCAATTTTTTCCTATCTGTTCCCCCGATCCCTTTGTTTCCCTTCTGTCGTGCAGTGTTCCCCACGGTTCCCCACTTTTTCCAATCCGTTCCCTCTGCTCCCTTTGGTTCCCCTCTGTTCTGCAGTGTTCCCCACAGTTCTCCACATTTTCCAATTCTTTCCCCCTGCTCCCTTTGGTTCCCCACCTTTCTGCATCTTTCCACACGTGTCCCTACTTTTTCCAATCGGTTCCCCACTTTTTCCAATCTGTTCCCCCTGCTCCCTTTGATTCCGCTCTCCTGCAGTGTTCCCCATGGGCCCCACTTTTTGCAATCCGTTCCCCCTGCTCCTTTGGCTCCACTCTGTTCTGCAGTTTTCCGCATGGTTCCCCACATTTTGCAATCCATTCCCCCTGCTCTCTTTGTTTCCCATCTGTCCTGCAGTGTTCCCCATGGGCCCCACTTTTTACAATCCGTTCCCCCTGCTTCCTTTGGTTCCCCTTTGTCGTGCAGTGTTCCAAACGGTTCCCCACTTTTTCCAATCTGTTGCCCCTGCTCCTTTGGCTCCACTCTGTTCTGCAGTTTTCCCCACGGTTCCCCACATTTTCCAAACCATTCCCCCGGCTCGCTTTCTTTTCACACTGTTCTGCAGCGTTCCCCACTGTTCCCCACTTTTTTACAATCTGTTTGCCCTGCTCCCTTTGGCTCCCCTCTGTTCTGCAGTGTCCTCCACGCTTACCAACTTTTTGCAATCCATTACCCCTGCTCTGTTTGTTTCCCCTCTGTCCTGCATTGTCTTCCACGGTTCCCAACTTTTTGCAATCAGTTCCCCCTGCTCCCTTTGATTCCCCTCTGTCCTACAGTGTTCCCCATGGGCCCAACTTTTTCCAATCTGTTCCCCCTGCTTCCTTTGGTTCACCTCTGTTCTGCAGAACTCCCCACGATTCCCCACTTTTTCCAATCTTTTCCCCCTGCTCCCTTTGGTTCCCCACTGTTCTGCATTTTTCCACACGGTTCCCCACTTTTTCCAATCTGTTCCCCCTGCTCCCTTTGATTCCTCACTGTTCTCCACATTATTTCCAACCAGCACCCCCTGCTCCCTATGGTTCCCCTCTGCCCTGCAGTGTCCCCCATGGTTCCCCACTTTTTCCAATCTGTTCCCCCTGCGTCCTTTGGTCCCCTCTATTCTACAGTGTTCGCCATGATTCTCCACATTTCTTTAGATACTGTACCCCCTGCTCCCTATGGTTCCCCTCTGCCTTGCAGTGTTACCCATGGGACACCACTTTTTCCAACCTGTTCCCGCTGTTCCCTTTGGTTCCCCTCTGTCCTTCCGTGTTCTCCACGGTTCCCAACTTTTTGCAATCCGTTGCCCCTGCTCCGCTTGGTTCCCCTCTGTTCTGCAGTGTTCCCCACGGTTCCCCACTTTTTCCAATCTGTTCCCCCTGCTCCTTTGTCTCAACTCTGTTCTGCAGTTTTCCCCACGGTTCCTCACATTTTCCAAACCATTCCCCCGGCTCGCTTTCTTTTCATACTGTTCTGCAGCGTTCCCCACGGTTCCGCACTTTTTTACAATCTGTTCGCCCTGCTCCCTTTGGTTCCCCTCTGTTCTGCAGTGTCCTCCTCGCTTACCAACTTTTTGCAATCCATTCCCCCTGCTCTGTTTGTTTCCCCTCTGTCCTGCATTGTCCTCCACGGTTCCCAACTTTTTGCAATCCATTCCCCTGCTCCGTTTGTTTGCCCTCTGTTCTGCAGTGTTCCCCACAGTTCCCCACTTTTTCCAATCTGTTGCGCCTGCTAACTCTGGTTCCCCTCTGTTCTGCATTTTTTCACACTGTTCCCCACTTTTTCCAATCCGTTCCCCCTGCTTCGTTTGGTTCACCTCTGTTCTGCAGATCTCTCCACGAATCCCCACTTTTTCCAATCTGTTCCCCCAGCTCCCTTTGGTTCCCCTTTGTTCTGCATTTTTCGACTCGGTTCCCCACTTTTTCCAATCTGTTCCCCCTGCTCCCTTTGGTTCCTATCTGTTCTGCATTGTTCCCCACGGGTCCCCACTTTTCCGAGCTGTTCCCCGTGCTCCCTTTGGTTCCGCTCTGTTCTGCAGTTTTCCCCACTGTTCTCAACTTTTTCCAATCTGTTCCTCCTGCTCCCTTTGTTCCCCACTGTTCTGCATTTTTGCCCACGGTTCCCCACTTTTTCAAAACTGTTCCCCCTGCTCCCTTTGGTTCCTCACTGTTCTGCAGTTTTCCTCACGGTTCTCCACATTTTTCCATCCTGTACCCCCTGCTCCCTATGGTTCATCTCTGCCTTGCAGTGTTACCCATGGGACACCACTTTTTCCAATCTGTTCCCCCTGCTCCTTTGTCTCAACTCTGTTCTGCAGTTTTCCCCACGGTTCCTCATATTTTCCAAACCATTCCCCCGGCTCGCTTTCTTTTCATACTGTTCTGCAGAGTTCCCCACGGTTCCCCACTTTTTTTACAATCTGTTCGCCCTGCTCCCTTTGTTTCCCCTCTGTTCTGCAGTGTCCTCCACGCTTACCAACTTTTTGCAATCCATTCCCCCTGCTCTGTTTGTTTCCCCTCTGTCATGCATTGTCCTCCACGGTTCCCAACTTTTTGCAATCCATTTCCCCTGCTCCGTTTGTTTGCCCTCTGTTCTGCAGTGTTCCCCACAGTTCCCCACTTTTTCCAATCTGTTTCCCCTGCTACCTCTGGTTCCCCTCTGTTCTGCATTTTTCCACACTGTTCCCCACTTTTTCCAATCCGTTCCCCCTGCTTCCTTTGGTTCACCTCTGTTCTGCAGATCTCTCCACGAATCCCCCCTTTTTCCAATCTGTTCCCCCTGCTCCCTTTGGTCCCCTTTGTTCTGCATTTTTCCACACGGTTCCCCACTTTTTCCAATCTGTTCCCCCTGCTCCCTTTGGTTCCTCTCTGTTCTGCATTGTTCCCCACGGGTCTCAACTTTTCCGAGCTGTTCCCCATGCTCCCTTTGGTTCCGCTCTGCTCTGCAGTTTTCCCCACTGTTCTCAACTTTTTCCAATCTGTTCCTCCTGCTCCCTTTGTTTCCCCACTCTTCTGCATTTTTCCACACGGTACCCCACTTCTTCTAATCTGTTCCTCCTGCACCCTTTGTTTTCCCACTGTTCTGCATTTTTCCACACGGTTCCCCACTTATTCCAATCTGTTCCCCCTGCTCCCTTTGGTTCCTCACTGTTCTGCAGTGTTCCCCACGGTTTCCCACTTTTTCCAATGCGTTCCCCTGCTCCCTTTGGTTCCCCTCTGTTCTGCAGTGATCCCCATGGTTCCCCACTTTTTTACAATCTGTTCGCCCTGCTCCCTTTGGTTCCCCTCTGTCCTGCAGTGTCCTCCACGGATCCCCACATTTTCCAACCTGTACCTCCTGCTCCCTATGGTTCCCCTCTGTCATGCACTGTTTTCACAGTTCCCCAATTTTTTCCTATCTGTTCCCCCGATCCCTTTGGTTCCCCTCTGTCGTGCAGTGTTCCCCACGGTTCCCCACTTTTTCCAATCCGTTCCCTCTGCTCCCTTTGGTTCCCCTCTGTTCTGCAGTGTTCCCCACAGTTCTCCACATTTTCCAATTCTTTCCCCCTGCTCCCTTTGGTTCCCCACCTTTCTGCATCTTTCCACACGTGTCCCTACTTTTTCCAATCGGTTCCCCACTTTTTCCAATCTGTTCCCCCTGCTCCCTTTGGTTCTGCTCTGTTCTGCAGTTTTCCCCACAGTTCCCCACTTTTTCCAATCTGTTCCCCCTGCTCTTTTGGCTCCACTCTGTTCTGCAGTTTTCCCCAAGGTTCCCCACATTTTCCAAACCATTCCCCCGGCTCGCTTTGGTTTCATACTGTTCTGCAGCGTTCCCCACGGTTCCCCACTATTTTACAATCTGTTCGCCCTGCTCCCTTTGGTTCCCCTCTGTTCTGCAGTGTCCTCCACGCTTCCCAACTTTTTGCAATCCATTCCCCCTGCTCTGTTTGTTTCCCCACTGTTCTGCATTTTTCCACACGGTTCCCCACTTTTTCCAATCTGTTCCCCCTGCTCCCTTTGATTCCGCTCTCCTGCAGTGTTCCCCATGGGCCCCACTTTTTGCAATCCGTTCCCCCTGCTCCTTTGGCTCCACTCTGTTCTGCAGTTTTCCGCATGGTTCCCCACATTTTGCAATCCATTCCCCCTGCTCTCTTTGTTTCCCATCTGTCCTGCAGTGTTCCCCATGGTCCCCACTTTTTACAATCCGTTCCCCCTGCTTCCTTTGGTTCCCCTTTGTCGTGCAGTGTTCCAAACGGTTCCCCACTTTTTCCAATCTGTTGCCCCTGCTCCTTTGGCTCCACTCTGTTCTGCAGTTTTCCCCACGGTTCCCCACATTTTCCAAACCATTCCCCCGGCTCGCTTTCTTTTCGCACTGTTCTGCAGCGTTCCCCACTATTCCCCACTTTTTTACAATCTGTTTGCCCTGCTCCCTTTGGTTCCCCGCTGTTCTGCAGTGTCCTCCACGCTTACCAACTTTTTGCAATCCATTACCCCTGCTCTGTTTGTTTCCCCTCTGTCCTGCATTGTCTTCCACGGTTCCCAACTTTTTGCAATCAGTTCCCCATGCTCCCTTTGATTCCCCTCTGTCCTACAGTGTTCCCCATGGGCCCAACTTTTTACAATCCGTTCCCCCTGCTTCCTTTGGTTCCCCTCTGTCGTGCAGTATTCCCCACAGTTCCCCACTTATTCCAATGTGTTCCCTCTGCTCCCTTTGGTGCCCCTCTGTTCTGCAGTGTACCCCACGGTTCCCCACTTTTTCCAATCTGTTTCCCCTACTACCTCTGGTTCCCCTCTGTTCTGCATTTTTCCACACTGTTCCCCACTTTTTCCAATCTGTTCCCCCTGCTTCCTTTGGTTCACCTCTGTTCTGCAGAACTCCCCACGATTCCCCACTTTTTCCAAACTTTTCCCCCTGCTCCCTTTGGTTCCCCACTGTTCTGCATTTTTCCACACGGTTCCCCACTTTTTCCAATCTGTTCCCCCTGCTCCCTTTGATTCCTCACTGTTCTCCACATTTTTTCCAACCAGCACCCCCTGCTCCCTATGGTTCCCCTCTGCCCTGCAGTGTCCCCCATGGTTCCCCACTTTTTCCAATCCGTTCCCCCTGCTCCCTTTGGTTCCACTCTATTCTACAGTGTTCCCCATGATTCTCCACATTTCTTTACATACTGTACCCCCTGCTCCCTATGGTTCCCCTCTGCCTTGCAGTGTTACCCATGGGACACCACTTTTTCCAACCTGTTCCCGCTGTTCCCTTTGGTTCCCCTCTGTCCTTCCGTGTTCTCCACGGTTCCCAACTTTTTGCAATCCGTTGCCCCTGCTCCGCTTGGTTCCCCTCTGTTCTGCAGTGTTCCCCACGGTTCCCCACTTTTTCCAATCTGTTCCCCCTGCTCCTTTGTCTCAACTCTGTTCTGCAGTTTTCCCCACGGTTCCTCACATTTTCTAAACCATTCCCCCGGCTCGCTTTCTTTTCATACTGTTCTGCAGCGTTCCCCACGGTTCCGCACTTTTTTACAATCTGTTCGCCCTGCTCCCTTTGGTTCCCCTCTGTTCTGCAGTGTCCTCCACGGTTCCCAACTTTTTGCAATCCATTCCCCTGCTCCGTTTGTTTGCCCTCTGTTCTGCAGTGTTCCCCACAGTTCCCCACTTTTTCCAATCTGTTTCCCCTGCTAACTCTGGTTCCCCTCTGTTCTGCATTTTTTCACACTGTTCCCCACTTTTTCCAATCCGTTCCCCCTGCTTCGTTTGGTTCACCTCTGTTCTGCAGATCTCTCCTACGAATCCCCACTTTTTCCAATCTGTTCCCCCTGCTCCCTTTGGTTCCCCTTTGTTCTGCATTTTTCCACACGGTTCCCCACTTTTTCCAATCTGTTCCCCCTGCTCCCTTTGGTTCCTCTCTGTTCTGCATTGTTCCCCACGGGTCTCCACTTTTCCGAGCTGTTCCCCATGCTCCCTTTGGTTCCGCTCTGCTCTGCAGTTTTCCCCACTGTTCTCAACTTTTTCCAATCTGTTCCTCCTGCTCCCTTTGGTTCCCCACTCTTCTGCATTTTTCCACACGGTACCCCACTTCTTCTAATCTGTTCCTCCTGCACCCTTTGTTTTCCCACTGTTCTGCATTTTTCCACACGGTTCCCCACTTTTTCCAATCTGTTCCCCCTGCTCCCTTTGGTTCTTCACTGTTCTGCAGTGTTCCCCACGGTTCCCCACTTTTTCCAATGCGTTCCCCTGCTCCCTTTGGTTCCCCTCTGTTCTGCAGTGATCCCCATGGTTCCCCACTTTTTTACAATCTGTTCGCCCTGCTCCCTTTGGTTCCCCTCTGTCCTGCAGTGTCCTCCACGGTTCCCCACTTTTTCCAACCTGTACCTCCTGCTCCCTATGGTTCCCCTCTGTCATGCACTGTTTTCACAGTTCCCCAATTTTTTCCTATCTGTTCCCCCGATCCCTTTGGTTCCCCTCTGTCGTGCAGTGTTCCCCACGGTTCCCCACTTTTTCCAATCCGTTCCCTCTGCTCCCTTTGGTTCCCCTCTGTTCTGCAGTGTTCCCCACAGTTCTCCACATTTTCCAATTCTTTCCCCCTGCTCCCTTTGGTTCCCCACCTTTCTGCATCTTTCCACACGTGTCCCTACTTTTTCCAATCGGTTCCCCACTTTTTCCAATCTGTTCCCCCTGCTCCCTTTGGTTCTGCTCTGTTCTGCAGTTTTCCCCACAGTTCCCCACTTTTTCCAATCTGTTCCCCCTTCTCTTTTGGCTCCACTCTGTTCTGCAGTTTTCCGCAAGGTTCCCCACATTTTCCAAACCATTCCCCCGGCTCGCTTTGGTTTCATACTGTTCTGCAGCGTTCCCCACGGTTCCCCACTATTTTACAATCTGTTCGCCCTGCTCCCTTTGGTGCCCCTCTGTTCTGCAGTGTACCCCACGGCCCCCACTTTTTCCAATATGTTTCCCCCTGCTCTGTTTGTTTCCCCACTGTTCTGCATTTTTCCACACGGTTCCCCACTTTTTCCAATCTGTTCCCCCTGCTCCCTTTGATTCCGCTCTGTCCTGCAGTGTTCCCCATGGGCCCCACTTTTTTCAATCCGTTCCCCCTGCTCCTTTGGCTCCACTCTGTTCTGCAGTTTTCCGCATGGTTCCCCACATTTTGCAATCCATTCCCCCTGCTCCCTTTGTTTCCCCTCTGTCCTGCAGTGTTCCCCATGGGCCCCACTTTTTACAATCCGTTCCCCCTGCTTCCTTTGGTTCCCCTTTGTCGTGCAGTGTTCCAAACGGTTCCCCACTTTTTCCAATCTGTTGCCCCTGCTCCTTTGGCTCCACTCTGTTCTGCAGTTTTCCCCACGGTTCCCCACATTTTCCAAACCATTCCCCCGGCTCGCTTTCTTTTCACACTGTTCTGCAGCGTTCCCCACGGTTCCCCACTTTTTTACAATCTGTTCGCCCTGCTCCCTTTGGTTCCCCTCTGTTCTGCAGTGTCCTCCACGCTTACCAACTTTTTGCAATCCATTACCCCTGCTCTGTTTGTTTCCCCTCTGTCCTGCATTGTCTTCCACGGTTCCCAACTTTTTGCAATCAGTTCCCCCTGCTCCCTTTGATTCCCCTCTGTCCTACAGTGTTCCCCATGGGCCCAACTTTTTACAATCCGTTCCCCCTGCTTCCTTTGGTTCCCCTCTGTCGTGCAGTATTCCCCACAGTTCCCCACTTATTCCAATGTGTTCCCTCTGCTCCCTTTGGTGCCCCTCTGTTCTGCAGTGTACCCCACGGTTCCCCACTTTTTCCAATCTGTTTCCCCTACTACCTCTGGTTCCCCTCTGTTCTGCATTTTTCCACACTGTTCCCCACTTTTTCCAATCTGTTCCCCCTGCTTCCTTTGGTTCACCTCTGTTCTGCAGAACTCCCCACGATTCCCCACTTTTTCCAATCTTTTCCCCCTGCTCCCTTTGGTTCCCCACTGTTCTGCATTTTTCCACACGGTTCCTCACTTTTTCCAATCTGTTCCCCCTGCTCCCTTTGATTCCTCACTGTTCTCCACATTTTTTCCAACCAGCATCCCCTGCTCCCTATGGTTCCCCTCTGCCCTGCAGTGTCCCCCATGTTTCCCCACTTTTTCCCATCCGTTCCCCCTGTTCCCTTTTGTTTGCCTCTGTTCTGCAGTGTTCCCGACGCCTCCCCACTTTTTCCAATACGTTCCCCCTGCTCCCTTTTGTTCCCCTCTATTCTGCATTGTTCCCCACGTTTCTCCACATTTTTTTCCATCCTGTACTCCCTGCTCCCTATGGTTCCCCTCTGCCTTGCAGTGTTCCCCATGGGACCCCACTTTTTCCAATCTGTTCCCCCTGCTCCTTTCGCTCCACTCTGTTCTGCAGTTTTCGCTATGGTTCTCCACATTTTTTCCAAACTGTTCCACCTGCTCCCTTTGGTTCTGCAGTGTTTCCCACGGTTCCCCACTTTTTCCAATCCATTTCCCCTGCTCCCTTTGGTTCCCCTCTATTGTTCAGTGTTCCCCACGGTTCCCCACTTTTTCCAATCCGTTCCCGTGCTCCCTTTGGTTCCCCTCTGTTCTGCAGTGATCTCCACGGTTCCCCACATTTTCCAAACTGTTCCCCCGGCTCGCTTTGGTTTCATACTGTTCTGCAGTTTTGGCCACGGTTCCCCACTTTTTTACAATCTGTTCGCCCTGCTCCCTTTGGTTCCCCTCTGTCCTGCAGTGTCCTCCACGGTTCCCCACTTTTTCCAACCTGTACCTCCTGTTCCCGTTGGTTCCCCTCTGTCATGCAGTGTTTTCACAGTTCCCCAATTTTTTCCTATCTGTTCCACCTGATCCCTTTGGTTCCCCTCTGTCATGCAGTGTTCCCCACAGTTCTCCACCTTTTCCAATTCGTTCCCCCTGCTCCCTTTGGTTTCCCACCTTTCTGCATTTTTCCACACGGTTCCCTACTTTTTCCAATCTGTTCCCCCTGCTCCCTTTGGTTCTCCTCTGTTCTGCAGTGTTCCCGAAACACCGCCACTTTTTGCAATCCGTTCCCCCTGCTGCCTTTGGTTCCCCTCTATTCTACAGTGTTCCCCACGATTCTCCACATTTTTTTACACACTGTACCCCCTGCTCCCTATGGTTCCCCTCTGCCTTGCAGTGTTACCCATGGGATACCACTTTTTCGAACCTGTACCCCCTGCTCCCTATGGTTCTCCTCTGCCCTGCAGTGTCCCCCATGATTCCCCACTTTTTCCAATCCGGTCCCCCTGTTCCATTTGGTTCGCCACTGTTCTGCAGTGTTCCCGACGCTTCCCCACTTTTTCCAATCCGTTCCCCCTGCTCCCTTTGGTTCCCCTCTATTCTGCAGTGTTCCCCACGATTCTCCACATTTTTTTCCATCCTGTACCCCCTGCTCCCTTTGGTTCCCCACTGTTGTGCATTTTTCCACACGCTACCCCACTTCTTCTAATCTGTTCCTCCTGCACCCTTTGTTTCCCCACTGTTCTGCATTTTTCCACACGGTTCCCCACTTTTTCCAATCTGTTCCCCCGGCTCGCTTTGGTTTCATACTGTTCTGCAGTGTTCCCCACGGTTCCCCACTTTTTCCAACCTGTACCTCCTGTTCCCTTAGGTTCCCCTCTGTCATGCAGTGTTTTCACAGTTCCCCAATTTTTTCCTATCTGTTCCCCCTGATCCCTTTGGTTCGCCTCTGTCATGCAGTGAGCCCCACGGTTCCCCACTTTTTCCAATCCGTTCCCTCTGCTCCCTTTGGTTCCCCTCTGTTCTGCAGTGTTCCCGACGCTTCCCAACTTTTTCCAATTCGTTCCCCCTGCTCCCTTTGGTTCTCCTCTGTTCTGCAGTGTTCCCGACGCTTCCCCACTTTTTCCAATCCGTACCCCCTGCTCCCTTTGGTTCCCCTCTATTCTACAGTGTTCCCCACGATTCTCCACATTTTTTTACATACTGTACCCCCTGCTCCTTATGGTTCCCCTCTGCCTTGCAGTGTTACCCATGGGACACCACTTTTTCCAACCTGTTCCCCTTGTTCCCTTTGGTTCCCCTCTGTCCTTCCGTGTTCCCCACGGTTCCCCACTTTTTCCAATCTGTTCCCCCTGCTCCTTTGTCTCAACTCTGTTCTGCAGTTTTCCCCACGGTTCCTCATATTTTCCAAACCATTCCCCCGGCTCGCTTTCTTTTCATACTGTTCTGCAGAGTTCCCCACGGTTCCCCACTTTTTTTACAATCTGTTCGCCCTGCTCCCTTTGTTTCCCCTCTGTTCTGCAGTGTCCTCCACGCTTACCAACTTTTTGCAATCCATTCCCCCTGCTCTGTTTGTTTCCCCTCTGTCATGCATTGTCCTCCACGGTTCCCAACTTTTTGCAATCCATTTCCCCTGCTCCGTTTGTTTGCCCTCTGTTCTGCAGTGTTCCCCACAGTTCCCCACTTTTTCCAATCTGTTTCCCCTGCTACCTCTGGTTCCCCTCTGTTCTGCATTTTTCCACACTGTTCCCCACTTTTTCCAATCCGTTCCCCCTGCTTCATTTGGTTCACCTCTGTTCTGCAGATCTCTCCACGAATCCCCACTTTTTCCAATCTGTTCCCCCTGCTCCCTTTGGTTCCCCTTTGTTCTGCATTTTTCCACACGGTTCCCCACTTTTTCCAATCTGTTCCCCCTGCTCCCTTTGGTTCCTCTCTGTTCTGCATTGTTCCCCACGGGTCTCCACTTTTCCGAGCTGTTCCCCCTGCTCCCTTTGGTTCCTCTCTGCTCTGCAGTTTTCCCCACTGTTCTCAACTTTTTCCAATTTGTCCCTCCTGCTCCCTTTGGTTCCCCACTCTTCTGCATTTTTCTACACGGTACCCCACTTCTTCTAATCTGTTCC
The DNA here is from genome assembly GCF_036971445.1 of Narcine bancroftii. Lineage (NCBI taxonomy): Eukaryota > Metazoa > Chordata > Chondrichthyes > Torpediniformes > Narcinidae > Narcine > Narcine bancroftii. The sequence continues at coordinate 181,980 of NW_027211871.1, read as the reverse complement.
TCCTGCACCCTTTGTTTCCCCACTGTTCTGCATTTTACCACATGGTTCCCCACTTTTTCCAATCTGTTCCCCCTGCTCCCTTTGGTTCCTCACTGTTCTGCAGTGTTCCCCACGGTTCCCCACTTTTTCCAATGCGTTCCCCTGCTCCCTTTGGTTCCCCTCTGTTCTGCAGTGATCCCCACGGTTCCCCACATTTTCCAAACTGTTCCCCCTGCTCGCTTTGGTTTCATACTGTTCTGCAGTGTTCCCCACGGTTCCCCACTTTTTTACAATCTGTTCGCCCTGCTCCCTTTGGTTCCCCTCTGTCCTGCAGTGTCCTCCACGGTTCCCCACTTTTTCCAACCTGTACCTCCTGCTCCCTATGGTTCCCCTCTGTCATGCAGTGTTTTCACAGTTCCCCAATTTTTTCCTATCTGTTCCCCCGATCCCTTTGGTTCCCCTCCGTCGTGCAGTGTTCCCCATGGTTCCCCACTTTTTCCAATCCGTTCCCTCTGCTCCCTTTGGTTCCCCTCTGTTCTGCAGTGTTCCCCACAGTTCTCCACATTTTCCAATTCTTTCCCCCTGCTCCCTTTGGTTCCCCACCTTTCTGCATTTTTCCACACGGTTCCCTACTTTTTCCAATCGGTTCCCCACTTTTTCCAATCTGTTCCCCCTGCTCCCTTTGGTTCTGCTCTGTTCTGCAGTGTTCCCCACAGTTCCCCACTTTTTCCAATCTGTTCCCCCTGCTCCTTTGGCTCCACTCTGTTCTGCAGTTTTCCCCAAGGTTCCCCACTATTTTACAATCTGTTCGCCCTGCTCCCTTTGGTTCCCCACTGTTCTGCAATGTCCTCCACGCTTCCCAACTTTTTGCAATCCATTCCCCCTGCTCTATTTGTTTCCCCACTGTTCTGCATTTTTCCACACGGTTCCCCACTTTGTCCAATCTGTTCCCCCTGCTCCCTTTGGTTCCTCACTGTTCTGCAGTGTTCCTCACGGTTCTCCACATTTTTTCCAACCTGTAGCCCCTGCTCCCTATGGCTCTCCTCTGCCCTGCAGTATTCCCCATGGTTCCCCACTTTTTCTAATCCGTTCCCCCTGCTCCCTTTGGTTCCCCTCTGTCCCGCAGTGTTCTGCACGATTCCCCACTTTTTCAAATCAGTTCCCCCTGCTCCCTTTGATTCCGCTCTGTCCTGCAGTGTTCCCCATGGTCCCCACTTTTTGCAATCTGTTCCCCCTGCTCCTTTGGCTCCACTCTGTTCTGCAGTTTTCCCCATGGTTCCACACATTTTGCAATCCATTCCCCCTGCTCCATTTGTTTCCCCTCTGTTCTGCAGTGTTCCCCACAGTTCCCCACTTTTTCCAATCAGTTCCCCCTGCTGCCTTTGATTCCCCTCTGTCCTGCAGTGTTCCCCATGGGCCCCACTTTTTACAATCCGTTCCCCCTGCTTCCTTTGCATCACCTCTGTCGTGCAGTGTTCCAAACGGTTCCCCACTTTTTCCAATGCGTTCCCTCTGCTCCCTTTGGTGCCCCTCTGTTCTGCAGTGTTCCCCACAGTTCCCCACTTTTTCCAATCTGTTTCCCCTGCTCCCTCTGGTTCCCTTCTGTTCTGCAGTGTCCTCCACGGTTCCCCACTTTTTCCAACCTGTACCTCCTGTTCCCTTTGGTTCCCCTCTGTCATGCAGTGTTTTCACAGTTCCCCAATTTTTTCCTATCTGTTCCCCCTGATCCCTTTGGTTCCCCTCTGTCATGCAGTGTGCCCCACGGTTCCCCACTTTTTCCAATCCGTTCCCTCTGCTCCCTTTGGTTCCCCTCTGTTCTGCAGTGTTCCCCACAGTTCTCCACCTTTTCCAATTCATTCCCCCTGCTCCCTTTGGTTCTCCACCTTTCTGCATTTTTCCACATGGTTCCCTACTTTTCCCAATCGGTTCCCGACTTTTTCCAATCTGTTCCCCCTGCTCCCTTTGGTTCCTATCTGTTCTGCAGTGTTCCCCACAGTTCTCCACATTTTCCAATTCTTTCCCCCTGCTCCCTTTGGTTCCCCACCTTTCTGCATTTTTCCACACGGTTCCCTACTTTTTCCAATCGGTTCCCGACTTTTTCCAATCTGTTCCCCCTGCTCCCTTTGGTTCCCCTCTATTCTACAGTGTTCCCCATGATTCTCCACATTTCTTTACATACTGTACCCCCTGCTCCCTATTGTTCCCCTCTGCCTTGCAGTGTTACCCATGGGACACCACTTTTTCCAACCTGTTCCCGCTGTTCCCTTTGGTTCCCCTCTGTCCTTCCGTGTTCTCCACGGTTCCCAACTTTTTGCAATCCGTTGCCCCTGCTCCGCTTGGTTCCCCTCTGTTCTGCAGTGTTCCCCACGGTTCCCCACTTTTTCCAATCTGTTCCCCCTGCTCCTTTGTCTCAACTCTGTTCTGCAGTTTTCCCCACGGTTCCTCACATTTTCCAAACCATTCCCCCGGCTCGCTTTCTTTTCATACTGTTCTGCAGCGCTCCCCACGGTTCCCCACTTTTTTACAATCTGTTCGCCCTGCTCCCTTTGGTTCCCCTCTGTTCTGCAGTGTCCTCCATGCTTACCAACTTTTTGCAATCCATTCCCCCTGCTCTGTTTGTTTCCCCTCTGTCCTGCATTGTCCTCCACGGTTCCCAACTTTTTGCAATCCGTTCCCCCTGCTTCGTTTGGTTCACCTGTGTTCTGCAGATCTCTCCACGAATCCCCACTTTTTCCAATCTGTTCCCCCAGCTCCCTTTGGTTCCCCTTTGTTCTGCATTTTTCGACTCGGTTCCCCACTTTTTCCAATCTGTTCCCCCTGCTCCCTTTGGTTCCTCTCTGTTCTGCATTGTTCCCCATGGGTCCCCACTTTTCCGAGCTGTTCCCCGTGCTCCCTTTGGTTCCGCTCTGTTCTGCAGTTTTCCCCACTGTTCTCAACTTTTTCCAATCTGTTCCTCCTGCTCCCTTTGGTTCCCCACTGTTCTGCATTTTTGCCCACGGTTCCCCACTTTTTCAAAACTGTTCCCCCTGCTCCCTTTGGTTCCTCACTGTTCTGCAGTTTTCCTCATGGTTCTCCACATTTTTCCAACCTGTACCCCCTGCTCCCTATGGTTCTCCTCTGCCCTGCAGTGTCCCCCATGGTTCCCCACTTTTTCCAATCAATTCCCCCTGTTCCCTTTGGTTCGCCTCTGTTCTGCATTGTTCCCGACGCTTCCCCACTTTTTCCAATCCATTCCCCCTGCTCCCTTTGGTTCAACTCTATTCTGCAGTGTTCCCCACGATTCTCCACATTTTTTTCCATCCTATACCCCCTGTTCCCTTTGGTTCCCCACTGTTGTGCATTTTTCCACACGCTACTCCACTTCTTCTAATCTGTTCCTCCTGCACCCTTTGTTTCCCCACTGTTCTGCATTTTTCCACACGGTTCCCCACTTTTTCCAATCTGTTCCCCCTGCTCCCTTTGGTTCCTCACTGTTCTGCAGTGTTCCCCACGATTCCCCACTTTTTCCAATGCGTTCCCCTGCTCTTATTGGTTCCCCTCTGTTCTGCAGTGTTCCCTACGGTTCCCCACATTTTCCAAACTGTTCCCCCTGCTCGCTTTGGTTTCAAACTGTTCTGCAGTGTTCCCCACGGTTCCCCACTTTTTTACAATCTGTTCGCCCTGCTCCCTTTGGTTTCCCTCTGTCCTGCAGTGTCCTCCACGGTTCCCCACTTTTTCCAACCTGTACCTACTGCTCCCTTTGGTTCCCCTCTGTCATGCAGTGTTTTCACAGTTCCCCAATTTTTTCCTATCTGTTCCCCCTGATGTCTTTGGTTCCCCTCTGTCGTGCAGTGTTCCCCACGGTTCCCCACTTTTTCCAATCCGTTCCCTCTGCTCCCTTTGGTTCCCCTCTGTTCTGCAGTGTTCCCCACAGTTCTCCACATTTTACAATTCTTTCCCCCTGCTCCCTTTGGTTCCCCACCTTTCTGCATTTTTCCACACGGTTCCCTACTTATTCCAATCGGTTCCCCACTTTTTCCAATCTGTTCCCCCTGCTCCCTTTGGTTCTCTTCTGTTCTCCAGTGTTCCCCACAGTTCCCCACTTTTTCCAATCTGTTCCCCCTGCTCCTTTGGCTCCACTCTGTTCTGCAGTTTTCCCCAAGGTTCCCAACATTTTCCAAACGATTCCCCCGGCTCGCTTTGGTTTCATTCTGTTCTGCAGCGTTCCCCACGGTTCCCCACTATTTTACAATCTGTTCGCCCTGCTCCCTTTGGTTCCCCTCTGTTCTGCAATGTACTCCACGCTTACCAACTTTTTGCAATCCATTCCCCCTGCTCTGTTTGTTTCCCAATGTTCTGCATTTTTCCACACGGTTCCCCACTTTTTCTAATCTGTTCCCCCTGCTCTCTTTGGTTCCTCACTGTTCTGCAGTTTTCCGCACTGTTCTCCACATTTTTTCCAACCTGTAGCCCCTGCTCCCTAAGGCTCCCCTCTGCCCTGCAGTATTCCCCATGGTTCCCCACTTTTTCTAATCCGTTCCCCATATTCCCTTTGGTTCCCCTCTGTCCCGCAGTGTTCTGCACGATTCCCCACTTTTTCCAATCAGTTCCCCCTGCTCCCTTTGATTCCGCTCTGTCCTGCAGTGTTTCCCATGGGCCCCACTTTTTGCAATCCGTTCCCCCTGCTCCTTTGGCTCCACTCTGTTCTGCAGTTTTCCGCATGGTTCCCCACATTTTGCAATCCATACCCCCTGCTCCCTTTGTTTCCCCTCTGTTCTGCAGTGTTCCCCACAGTTCCCCACTTTTTCCAATCAGTTCCCCCTGCTCCCTTTGATTCCCCTCTGTCCTGCAGTGTTCCCCATGGGCCCCACTTTTTACAATCCGTTCCCCCTGCTTCCTTTGGTTCCCCTTTGTCGTGCAGTGTTCCAAACGGTTCCCCACTTTTTCCAATCTGTTGCCCCTGCTCCTTTGGCTCCACTCTGTTCTGCAGTTTTCCCCACGGTTCCCCACATTTTCCAAACCATTCCCCCGGCTCGCTTTCTTTTCACACTGTTCTGCAGCGTTCCCCACGGTTCCCCACTTTTTTACAATGGTTCGCCCTGCTCCCTTTGGTTCCCCTCTGTTCTGCAGTGTCCTCCACGCTTACCAACTTTTTGCAATCCATTACCCCTGCTCTGTTTGTTTCCCCTCTGTCCTGCACTGTCTTCCACGGTTCCCAACTTTTTGCAATCAGTTCCCCCTGCTCCCTTTGATTCCCCTCTGTCCTACAGTGTTCCCCATGGGCCCAACTTTTTACAATCCGTTCCCCCTGCTTCCTTTGGTTCCCCTCTGTCGTGCAGTATTCCCCACAGTTCCCCACTTATTCCAATGTGTTCCCTCTGCTCCCTTTGGTGCCCCTCTGTTCTGCAGTGTTCCCCACGGTTCCCCACTTTTTCCAATCTGTTTCCCCTACTACCTCTGGTTCCCCTCTGTTCTGCATTTTTCCACACTGTTCCCCACTTTTTCCAATCTGTTCCCCCTGCTTCCTTTGGTTCACCTCTGTTCTGCAGAACTCCCCACGATTCCCCACTTTTTCCAATCTTTTCCCCCTGCTCCCTTTGGTTCCCCACTGTTCTGCATTTTTCTACACGGTTCCCCACTTTTTCCAATCTGTTCCCCCTGCTCCCTTTGATTCCTCACTGTTCTCCACATTTTTTCCAACCAGCACCCCCTGCTCCTTATGGTTCCCCTCTGCCCTGCAGTGTCCCCCATGGTTCCCCACTTTTTCCCATCCGTTCCCCCTGTTCCCTTTTGTTTGCCTCTGTTCTGCAGTGTTCCCGACGCTTCCCCACATTTTCCAATACGTTCCCCCTGCTCCCTTTTGTTCCCCTCTATTCTGCATTGTTCCCCACGTTTCTCCACATTTTTTTCCATCCTGTACTCCCTGCTCCATATGGTTCCCCTCTGCCTTGCAGTGTTCCCCATGGGACCCCACTTTTTCCAATCTGTTCCCCCTGCTCCTTTCGCTCCACTCTGTTCTGCAGTTTTCGCTATTGTTCTCCACATTTTTTCCAAACTGTTCCACCTGCTCCCTTTGGTTCTGCAGTGTTTCCCACGGTTCCCCACTTTTTCCAATCCATTTCCCCTGCTCCCTTTGGTTCCCCTCTATTGTTCAGTGTTCCCCACGGTTCCCCACTTTTTCCAATCCGTTCCCGTGCTCCCTTTGGTTCCCCTCTGTTCTGCAGTGATCTCCACGGTTCCCCACATTTTCCAAACTGTTCCCCCGGCTCGCTTTGGTTTCATACTGTTCTGCAGTGTTGCCCACGGTTCCCCACTTTTTTACAATCTGTTCGCGCTGCTCCCTTTGGTTCCCCTCTGTCCTGCAGTGTCCTCCACGGTTCCCCACTTTTTCCAACCTGTACCTCCTGTTCCCTTTGGTTCCCCTCTGTCATGCAGTGTTTTCACAGTTCCCCAATTTTTTCCTATCTGTTCCCCCTGATACTTTTGGTTGCCCTCTGTCATGCAGTGTGCCCCACGGTTCCCCACTTTTTCCAATCCGTTCCCTCTGCTCCCTTTGGTTCCCCTCTGTTCTGCAGTGTTCCCCACAGTTCTCCACATTTTCCAATTCGTTCCCCCTGCTCCCTTTGGTTTCCCACCTTTCTGCATTTTTCCACACAGTTCCCTACTTTTTCCAATCGGTTCCCCCCTTTTTCCAATCTGTTCCCCCTGCTCCCTATGGTTCCCCTCTGCCTTGCAGTGTTACCCATGGGATACCACTTTTTCCAACCTGTTCCCCTTGTTCCCTTTGGTTCCCCTCTGTCCTTCCGTGTTCTCCACGATTCTCCACATTTTTTGCAATCCGTTGCCCCTGCTCCGCTTGGTTCCCCTCTGTTCTGCAGTGTTCCCCACGGTTCCCCACTTTTTCCAATCTGTTCCTCCTGCCCCTTTTTCTCAACTCTGTTCTGCAGTTTTCCCCATGGTTCCTCACATTTTCCAAACCATTCCCCCGGCTCTCTTTCTTTTCATACTGTTCTGCAGCGTTCCCCACGGTTCCCCTCTTTTTTACAATCTGTTCGCCCTGCTCCCTTTGGTTCCCCTCTGTTCTGCAGTGTCCTCCACGCTTACCAACTTTTTGCAATCCATTCCCCCTGCTCTGTTTGTTTCCCCTCTGTCCTGCATTGTCCTCCACGGTTCCCAACTTTTTGCAATCCATTTCCCCTGCTCCGTTTGTTTGCCCTCTGTTCTGCAGTGTTCCCCACAGTTCCCCACTTTTTCCAATCTGTTTCCCCTGCTATCTCTGGTTCCCCTCTGTTCTGCATTTTTCCACACTGTTCCACACTTTTTCCAATCCGTTCCCCCTGCTTCCTTTGGTTCACCTCTGTTCTGCAGATCTCTCCACGAATCCCCACTTTTTCCAATCTGTTCCCCCTGCTCCCTTTGGTTCCTCTCTGTTCTGCATTGTTCCCCACGGGTCCCCACTTTTCCGAGCTGTTCCCCCTGCTCCCTTTGGTTCCGCTCTGTTCTGCAGTTTTCCCCACTGTTCTCAACTTTTTCCAATCTGTTCCTCCTGCTCCCTTTGGTTCCCCACTGTTCTGCATTTTTGCACACGGTTCCCCACTTTTTCAAAACTGTTCCCCCTGCTCCCTTTGGTTCCTCACTGTTCTGCAGTTTTCGTCACGGTTCTCCACATTTTTCCAACCTGTACCCCCTGCTCCCTATGGTTCTCCTCTGCCCTGCAGTGTCCCCCATGATTCCCCACTTTTTCCAATCCATTCCCCCTGTTCCATTTGGTTCGCCTCATTTCTGCAGTGTTCCCGACGCTTCCCCACTTTTTCCAATCCGTTCCCCGTGCTCCCTTTGGTTCCCCTCTATTCTGCAGTGTTCCCCACGATTCTCCACATTTTTTTCCATCCTGTACCCCCTGCTCCCTTTGGTTCCCCACTGTTGTGCATTTTTCCACACGCTACCCCACTTTCATCAGATGCAAGGATCGACAATGAGATAGACAACAGACTCGCCAAGGCAAATAGCGCCTTTGGAAGACTACACAAAAGAGTCTGGAAAAACAACCAACTGAAAAACCTCACAAAGATAAGCGTATACAGAGCCGTTGTCATACCCACACTCCTGTTCGGCTCCGAATCATGGGTCCTCTACCGGCACCACCTACGGCTCCTAGAACGCTTCCACCAGCGTTGTCTCCGCTCCATCCTCAACATCCATTGGAGTGCTCACACCCCTAACGTCGAGGTACTCGAGATGGCAGAGGTCGACAGCATCGAGTCCACGCTGCTGAAGATCCAGCTGCGCTGGATGGGTCACGTCTCCAGAATGGAGGACCATCGCCTTCCCAAGATCGTATTATATGGCGAGCTCTCCACTGGCCACCGTGACAGAGGTGCACCAAAGAAAAGGTACAAGGACTGCCTAAAGAAATCTCTTGGTGCCTGCCACATTGACCACCGCCAGTGGGCTGATAACGCCTCAAACCGTGCATCTTGGCGCCTCACAGTTTGGCGGGCAGCAGCCTCCTTTGAAGAAGACCGCAGAGCCCACCTCACTGACAAAAGGCAAAGGAGGAAAACCCCAACACCCAACCCCAACCAACCAATTTTCCCTTGCAACCGCTGCAATCGTGTCTGCCTGTCCCGCATCGGACTGGTCAGCCACAAACGAGCCTGCAGCTGACGTGGACTTTTTACCGCCTCCATAAATCTTCGTCCGCGAAGCCAAGCCAAAGAACCCCACTTCTTCTAATCTGTTCCTCCTGCACCCTTTGTTTCCCCACTGTTCTGCATTTTTCCACACGGTTCCCGACTTTTTCCAATCTGTTCCCCCTGCTCCCTTTGGTTCCTCACTGTTCTGCAGTGTTACCCACGATTCCCCACTTTTTCCAATGCGTTTCCCTGCTCCTATTGGTTCCCCTCTGTTCTGCAGTGTTCCCCACGGTTCCACACATTTTCCAAACTGTTCCCCCTGCTCGCTTTGGTTTCATACTGTTCTGCAGTGTTCCCCACGGTTCCCCACTTTTTTACAATCTGTTGGCCCTGCTCCCTTTGGTTCCCCTCTGACCTGCAGTGTCCTCCACGGTTCCCCACTTTTTCCAACCTGTACCTCCTGCTCCCTTTGGTTCCCATCTGTCATGCAGTGTTTTCACAGTTCCTCAATTTTTTCCTATCTGTTCCCCCTGATCCCTTTGGTTCCCCTCTGTCGTGCAGTGTTCCCCACGGTTCCCCACTTTTTCCAATCCGTTCCCTCTGCTCCCTTTGGTTCCCCTCTGTTCTGCAGTGTTCCCCACAGTTCTCCACATTTTTCAATTCTTTCCCCCTGCTCCCTTTGGTTCCCCACCTTTCTGCATTTTTACACACGGTTCCCTACTTTTTCCAATCGGTTCCCCACTTTTTCCAATCTGTTCCCCCTGCTCCCTTTGGTTCTGCTCTGTTCTGCAGTGTTCCCCACAGTTCCCCACTTTTTCCAATCTGTTCCCCCTGCTCCTTTGGCTCCACTCTGTTCTGCAGTTTTCCCCAAGGTTCCCCACATTTTCCAAACCATTCCCCCGGCTCGCTTTGGTTTCATACTGTTCTGCAGCGCTCCCCATGGTTCCCCAATATTTTACAATCTGTTCGCCCTGCTCCCTTTGGTTCGCCGCTGTTCTGCAATGTCCTCCACGCTTCCCAACTTTTTGCAATCCATTCCCCCTGCTCTGTTTGTTTCCCCACTGTTCTGCATTTTTCCACACGGTTCCCCACTTTTTCCAATCTGTTCCCCCTGCTCCCTTTGATTCCGCTCTCCTGCAGTGTTCCCCATGGGCCCCACTTTTTGCAATCCGTTCCCCCTGCTCCTTTGGCTCCACTCTGTTCTGCAGTTTTCCGCATGGTTCCCCACATTTTGCAATCCATTCCCCCTGCTCTCTTTGTTTCCCATCTGTCCTGCAGTGTTCCCCATGGGCCCCACTTTTTACAATCCGTTCCCCCTGCTTCCTTTGGTTCCCCTTTGTCGTGCAGTGTTCCAAACGGTTCCCCACTTTTTCCAATCTGTTGCCCCTGCTCCTTTGGCTCCACTCTGTTCTGCAGTTTTCCCCACGGTTCCCCACATTTTCCAAACCATTCCCCCGGCTCGCTTTCTTTTCACACTGTTCTGCAGCGTTCCCCACGGTTCCGCACTTTTTTACAATCTGTTCGCCCTGCTCCCTTTGGCTCCCCTCTGTTCTGCAGTGTCCTCCACGCTTACCAACTTTTTGCAATCCATTACCCCTGCTCTGTTTGTTTCCCCTCTGTCCTGCATTGTCTTCCACGGTTCCCAACTTTTTGCAATCAGTTCCCCCTGCTCCCTTTGATTCCCCTCTGTCCTACAGTGTTCCCCATGGGCCCAACTTTTTCCAATCTGTTCCCCCTGCTTCCTTTGGTTCACCTCTGTTCTGCAGAACTCCCCACGATTCCCCACTTTTTCCAATCTTTTCCCCCTGCTCCCTTTGGTTCCCCACTGTTCTGCATTTTTCCACACGGTTCCCCACTTTTTCCAATCCGTTCCCCCTGCTCCCTTTGGTTCCGCTCTATTCTACAGTGTTCCCCATGATTCTCCACATTTCTTTAGATACTGTACCCCCTGCTCCCTATGGTTCCCCTCTGCCTTGCAGTGTTACCCATGGGACACCACTTTTTCCAACCTGTTCCCGCTGTTCCCTTTGGTTCCCCTCTGTCCTTCCGTGTTCTCCACGGTTCCCAACTTTTTGCAATCCGTTGCCCCTGCTCCGCTTGGTTCCCCTCTGTTCTGCAGTGTTCCCCACGGTTCCCCACTTTTTCCAATCTGTTCCCCCTGCTCCTTTGTCTCAACTCTGTTCTGCAGTTTTCCCCACGGTTCCTCACATTTTCCAAACCATTCCCCCGGCTCGCTTTCTTTTCATACTGTTCTGCAGCGTTCCCCACGGTTCCGCACTTTTTTACAATCTGTTCGCCCTGCTCCCTTTGGTTCCCCTCTGTTCTGCAGTGTCCTCCTCGCTTACCAACTTTTTGCAATCCATTCCCCCTGCTCTGTTTGTTTCCCCTCTGTCCTGCATTGTCCTCCACGGTTCCCAACTTTTTGCAATCCATTCCCCTGCTCCGTTTGTTTGCCCTCTGTTCTGCAGTGTTCCCCACAGTTCCCCACTTTTTCCAATCTGTTGCCCCTGCTAACTCTGGTTCCCCTCTGTTCTGCATTTTTTCACACTGTTCCCCACTTTTTCCAATCCGTTCCCCCTGCTTCGTTTGGTTCACCTCTGTTCTGCAGATCTCTCCACGAATCCCCACTTTTTCCAATCTGTTCCCCCAGCTCCCTTTGGTTCCCCTTTGTTCTGCATTTTTCGACTCGGTTCCCCACTTTTTCCAATCTGTTCCCCCTGCTCCCTTTGGTTCCTATCTGTTCTGCATTGTTCCCCACGGGTCCCCACTTTTCCGAGCTGTTCCCCGTGCTCCCTTTGGTTCCGCTCTGTTCTGCAGATTTCCCCACGGTTCTCCACATTTTTCCATCCTGTACCCCCTGCTCCCTATGGTTCATCTCTGCCTTGCAGTGTTACCCATGGGACACCACTTTTTCCAATCTGTTCCCCCTGCTCCTTTGTCTCAACTCTGTTCTGCAGTTTTCCCCACGGTTCCTCATATTTTCCAAACCATTCCCCCGGCTCGCTTTCTTTTCATACTGTTCTGCAGAGTTCCCCACGGTTCCCCACTTTTTTTACAATCTGTTCGCCCTGCTCCCTTTGTTTCCCCTCTGTTCTGCAGTGTCCTCTACGCTTACCAACTTTTTGCAATCCATTCCCCCTGCTCTGTTTGTTTCCCCTCTGTCATGCATTGTCCTCCACGGTTCCCAACTTTTTGCAATCCATTTCCCCTGCTCCGTTTGTTTGCCCTCTGTTCTGCAGTGTTCCCCACAGTTCCCCACTTTTTCCAATCTGTTTCCCCTGCTACCTCTGGTTCCCCTCTGTTCTGCATTTTTCCACACTGTTCCCCACTTTTTCCAATCCGTTCCCCCTGCTTCCTTTGGTTCACCTCTGTTCTGCAGATCTCTCCACGAATCCCCACTTTTTCCAATCTGTTCCCCCTGCTCCCTTTGGTCCCCTTTGTTCTGCATTTTTCCACACGGTTCCCCACTTTTTCCAATCTGTTCCATCTGCTCCCTTTGGTTCCTCTCTGTTCTGCATTGTTCCCCACGGGTCTCAACTTTTCCGAGCTGTTCCCCATGCTCCCTTTGGTTCCGCTCTGCTCTGCAGTTTTCCCCACTGTTCTCAACTTTTTCCAATCTGTTCCTCCTGCTCCCTTTGTTTCCCCACTCTTCTGCATTTTTCCACACGGTACCCCACTTCTTCTAATCTGTTCCTCCTGCACCCTTTGTTTTCCCACTGTTCTGCATTTTTCTACACGGTTCCCCACTTATTCCAATCTGTTCCCCCTGCTCCCTTTGGTTCCTCACTGTTCTGCAGTGTTCCCCACGGTTCCCCACTTTTTCCAATGCGTTCCCCTGCTCCCTTTGGTTCCCCTCTGTTCTGCAGTGATCCCCATGGTTCCCCACTTTTTTACAATCTGTTCGCCCTGCTCCCTTTGGTTCCCCTCTGTCCTGCAGTGTCCTCCACGGATCCCCACATTTTCCAACCTGTACCTCCTGCTCCCTATGGTTCCCCTCTGTCATGCACTGTTTTCACAGTTCCCCAATTTTTTCCTATCTGTTCCCCCGATCCCTTTGGTTCCCCTCTGTCGTGCAGTGTTCCCCACGGTTCCCCACTTTTTCCAATCCGTTCCCTCTGCTCCCTTTGGTTCCCCTCTGTTCTGCAGTGTTCCCCACAGTTCTCCACATTTTCCAATTCTTTCCCCCTGCTCCCTTTGGTTCCCCACCTTTCTGCATCTTTCCACACGTGTCCCTACTTTTTCCAATCGGTTCCCCACTTTTTCCAATCTGTCCCCCCTGCTCCCTTTGGTTCTGCTCTGTTCTGCAGTTTTCCCCACAGTTCCCCACTTTTTCCAATCTGTTCCCCCTGCTCTTTTGGCTCCACTCTGTTCTGCAGTTTTCCCCAAGGTTCCCCACATTTTCCAAACCATTCCCCCGGCTCGCTTTGGTTTCATACTGTTCTGCAGCGTTCCCCACGGTTCCCCACTATTTTACAATCTGTTCGCCCTGCTCCCTTTGGTTCCCCTCTGTTCTGCAGTGTCCTCCACGCTTCCCAACTTTTTGCAATCCATTCCCCCTGCTCTGTTTGTTTCCCCACTGTTCTGCATTTTTCCACACGGTTCCCCACTTTTTCCAATCTGTTCCCCCTGCTCCCTTTGATTCCGCTCTCCTGCAGTGTTCCCCATGGGCCCCACTTTTTGCAATCCGTTCTCCCTGCTCCTTTGGCTCCACTCTGTTCTGCAGTTTTCTGCATGGTTCCCCACATTTTGCAATCCATTCCCCCTGCTCTCTTTGTTTCCCATCTGTCCTGCAGTGTTCCCCATGGGCCCCACTTTTTACAATCCGTTCCCCCTGCTTCCTTTGGTTCCCCTTTGTCGTGCAGTGTTCCAAACGGTTCCCCACTTTTTCCAATCTGTTGCCCCTGCTCCTTTGGCTCCACTCTGTTCTGCAGTTTTCCCCACGGTTCCCCACATTTTCCAAACCATTCCCCCGGCTCGCTTTCTTTTCACACTGTTCTGCAGCGTTCCCCACTATTCCCCACTTTTTTACAATCTGTTTGCCCTGCTCCCTTTGGTTCCCCTCTGTTCTGCAGTGTCCTCCACGCTTACCAACTTTTTGCAATCCATTACCCCTGCTCTGTTTGTTTCCCCTCTGTCCTGCATTGTCTTCCACGGTTCCCAACTTTTTGCAATCAGTTCCCCCTGCTCCCTTTGATTCCCCTCTGTCCTACAGTGTTCCCCATGGGCCCAACTTTTTACAATCCGTTCCCCCTGCTTCCTTTGGTTCCCCTCTGTCGTGCAGTATTCCCCACAGTTCCCCACTTATTCCAATGTGTTCCCTCTGCTCCCTTTGGTGCCCCTCTGTTCTGCAGTGTACCCCACGGTTCCCCACTTTTTCCAATCTGTTTCCCCTACTACCTCTGGTTCCCCTCTGTTCTGCATTTTTCCACACTGTTCCCCACTTTTTCCAATCTGTTCCCCCTGCTTCCTTTGGTTCACCTCTGTTCTGCAGAACTCCCCACGATTCCCCACTTTTTCCAATCTTTTCCCCCTGCTCCCTTTGGTTCCCCACTGTTCTGCATTTTTCCACACGGTTCCCCACTTTTTCCAATCTGTTCCCCCTGCTCCCTTTGATTCCTCACTGTTCTCCACATTTTTTCCAACCAGCACCCCCTGCTCCCTATGGTTCCCCTCTGCCCTGCAGTGTCCCCCATGGTTCCCCACTTTTTCCAATCCGTTCCCCCTGCTCCCTTTGGTTCCACTCTATTCTACAGTGTTCCCCATGATTCTCCACATTTCTTTACATACTGTACCCCCTGCTCCCTATGGTTCCCCTCTGCCTTGCAGTGTTACCCATGGGACACCACTTTTTCCAACCTGTTCCCGCTGTTCCCTTTGGTTCCCCTCTGTCCTTCCGTGTTCTCCACGGTTCCCAACTTTTTGCAATCCGTTGCCCCTGCTCCGCTTGGTTCCCCTCTGTTCTGCAGTGTTCCCCACGGTTCCCCACTTTTTCCAATCTGTTCCCCCTGCTCCTTTGTCTCAACTCTGTTCTGCAGTTTTCCCCACGGTTCCTCACATTTTCTAAACCATTCCCCCGGCTCGCTTTCTTTTCATACTGTTCTGCAGCGTTCCCCACGGTTCCGCACTTTTTTACAATCTGTTCGCCCTGCTCCCTTTGGTTCCCCTCTGTTCTGCAGTGTCCTCCACGCTTACCAACTTTTTGCAATCCATTCCCCCTGCTCTGTTTGTTTCCCCTCTGTCCTGCATTGTCCTCCACGGTTCCCAACTTTTTGCAATCCATTCCCCTGCTCCGTTTGTTTGCCCTCTGTTCTGCAGTGTTCCCCACAGTTCCCCACTTTTTCCAATCTGTTTCCCCTGCTAACTCTGGTTCCCCTCTGTTCTGCATTTTTTCACACTGTTCCCCACTTTTTCCAATCCGTTCCCCCTGCTTCGTTTGGTTCACCTCTGTTCTGCAGATCTCTCCTACGAATCCCCACTTTTTC
Organism: Narcine bancroftii; assembly: GCF_036971445.1. NCBI lineage: Eukaryota > Metazoa > Chordata > Chondrichthyes > Torpediniformes > Narcinidae > Narcine > Narcine bancroftii. The sequence continues at coordinate 166,904 of NW_027211871.1, read as the reverse complement.
CAATCTGTTCCCCCTGCTCCCTTTCGTTCCCCTTTGTTCTGCATTTTTCCACACGGTTCCCCACTTTTTCCAATCTGTTCCCCCTGCTCCCTTTGGTTCCTCTCTGTTCTGCATTGTTCCCCACGGGTCTCCACTTTTCCGAGCTGTTCCCCATGCTCCCTTTGGTTCCGCTCTGCTCTGCAGTTTTCCCCACTGTTCTCAACTTTTTCCAATCTGTTCCTCCTGCTCCCTTTGGTTCCCCACTCTTCTGCATTTTTCCACACGGTACCCCACTTCTTCTAATCTGTTCCTCCTGCACCCTTTGGTTCACCTCTGTTCTGCAGAACTCCCCACGATTCCCCACTTTTTCCAATCTTTTCCCCCTGCTCCCTTTGGTTCCCCACTGTTCTGCATTTATCCACACGGTTCCCCACTTTTTTCAATCTGTTCCCCCTGCTCCCTTTGGTTCCTCACTGTTCTGCAGTGTTCCCCACGGTTCCCCACTTTTTCCAATGCGTTCCCCTGCTCCCTTTGGTTCCCCTCTGTTCTGCAGTGATCCCCATGGTTCCCCACTTTTTTACAATCTGTTCGCCCTGCTCCCTTTGGTTCCCCTCTGTCCTGCAGTGTCCTCCACGGTTCCCCACTTTTTCCAACCTGTACCTCCTGCTCCCTATGGTTCCCCTCTGTCATGCACTGTTTTCACAGTTCCCCAATTTTTTCCTATCTGTTCCCCCGATCCCTTTGGTTCCCCTCTGTCGTGCAGTGTTCCCCACGGTTCCCCACTTTTTCCAATCCGTTCCCTCTGCTCCCTTTGGTTCCCCTCTGTTCTGCAGTGTTCCCCACAGTTCTCCACATTTTCCAATTCTTTCCCCCTGCTCCCTTTGGTTCCCCACCTTTCTGCATCTTTCCACACGTGTCCCTACTTTTTCCAATCGGTTCCCCACTTTTTCCTATCTGTTCCCCCTGCTCCCTTTGGTTCTGCTCTGTTCTGCAGTTTTCCCCACAGTTCCCCACTTTTTCCAATCTGTTCCCCCTTCTCTTTTGGCTCCACTCTGTTCTGCAGTTTTCCCCAAGGTTCCCCACATTTTCCAAACCATTCCCCCGGCTCGCTTTGGTTTCATACTGTTCTGCAGCGTTCCCCACGGTTCCCCACTATTTTACAATCTGTTCGCCCTGCTCCCTTTGGTGCCACTCTGTTCTGCAGTGTACCCCACGGCCCCCACTTTTTCCAATATGTTTCCCCCTGCTCTGTTTGTTTCCCCACTGTTCTGCATTTTTCCACACGGTTCCCCACTTTTTCCAATCTGTTCCCCCTGCTCCCTTTGATTCCGCTCTGTCCTGCAGTGTTCCCCATGGGCCCCACTTTTTTCAATCCGTTCCCCCTACTCCTTTGGCTCCACTCTGTTCTGCAGTTTTCCGCATGGTTCCCCACATTTTGCAATCCATTCCCCCAGCTCCCTTTGTTTCCCCTCTGTCCTGCAGTGTTCCCCATGGGCCCCACTTTTTACAATCCGTTCCCCCTGCTTCCTTTGGTTCCCCTTTGTCGTGCAGTGTTCCAAACGGTTCCCCACTTTTTCCAATCTGTTGCCCCTGCTCCTTTGGCTCCACTCTGTTCTGCAGTTTTCCCCACGGTTCCCCACATTTTCCAAACCATTCCCCCGGCTCGCTTTCTTTTCACACTGTTCTGCAGCGTTCCCCACGGTTCCCCACTTTTTTACAATCTGTTCGCCCTGCTCCCTTTGGTTCCCCTCTGTTCTGCAGTGTCCTCCACGCTTACCAACTTTTTGCAATCCATTACCCCTGCTCTGTTTGTTTCCCCTCTGTCCTGCATTGTCTTCCACGGTTCCCAACTTTTTGCAATCAGTTCCCCCTGCTCCCTTTGATTCCCCTCTGTCCTACAGTGTTCCCCATGGGCCCAACTTTTTACAATCCGTTCCCCCTGCTTCCTTTGGTTCCCCTCTGTCGTGCAGTATTCCCCACAGTTCCCCACTTATTCCAATGTGTTCCCTCTGCTCCCTTTGGTGCCCCTCTGTTCTGCAGTGTACCCCACGGTTCCCCACTTTTTCCAATCTGTTTCCCCTACTACCTCTGGTTCCCCTCTGTTCTGCATTTTTCCACACTGTTCCCCACTTTTTCCAATCTGTTCCCCCTGCTTCCTTTGGTTCACCTCTGTTCTGCAGAACTCCCCACGATTCCCCACTTTTTCCAATCTTTTCCCCCTGCTCCCTTTGGTTCCCCACTGTTCTGCATTTTTCCACACGGTTCCTCACTTTTTCCAATCTGTTCCCCCTGCTCCCTTTGATTCCTCACTGTTCTCCACATTTTTTCCAACCAGCACCCCCTGCTCCCTATGGTTCCCCTCTGCCCTGCAGTGTCCCCCATGTTTCCCCACTTTTTCCCATCCGTTCCCCCTGTTCCCTTTTGTTTGCCTCTGTTCTGCAGTGTTCCCGACGCTTCCCCACTTTTTCCAATACGTTCCCCCTGCTCCCTTTTGTTCCCCTCTATTCTGCATTGTTCCCCACGTTTCTCCACATTTTTTTCCATCCTGTACTCCCTGCTCCCTATGGTTCCCCTCTGCCTTGCAGTGTTCCCCATGGGACCCCACTTTTTCCAATCTGTTCCCCCTGCTCCTTTCGCTCCACTCTGTTCTGCAGTTTTCGCTATGGTTCTCCACATTTTTTCCAAACTGTTCCACCTGCTCCCTTTGGTTCTGCAGTGTTTCCCACGGTTCCCCACTTTTTCCAATCCATTTCCCCTGCTCCCTTTGGTTCCCCTCTATTGTTCAGTGTTCCCCACGGTTCCCCACTTTTTCCAATCCGTTCCCGTGCTCCCTTTGGTTCCCCTCTGTTCTGCAGTGATCTCCACGGTTCCCCACATTTTCCAAACTGTTCCCCCGGCTCGCTTTGGTTTCATACTGTTCTGCAGTTTTGGCCACGGTTCCCCACTTTTTTACAATCTGTTCGCCCTGCTCCCTTTGGTTCCCCTCTGTCCTGCAGTGTCCTCCACGGTTCCCCACTTTTTCCAACCTGTACCTCCTGTTCCCGTTGGTTCCCCTCTGTCATGCAGTGTTTTCACAGTTCCCCAATTTTTTCCTATCTGTTCCACCTGATCCCTTTGGTTTCCCTCTGTCATGCAGTGTTCCCCACAGTTCTCCACCTTTTCCAATTCGTTCCCCCTGCTCCCTTTGGTTTCCCACCTTTCTGCATTTTTCCACACGGTTCCCTACTTTTTCCAATCTGTTCCCCCTGCTCCCTTTGGTTCTCCTCTGTTCTGCAGTGTTCCCGAAACACCGCCACTTTTTGCAATCCGTTCCCCCTGCTGCCTTTGGTTCCCCTCTATTCTACAGTGTTCCCCACGATTCTCCACATTTTTTTACACACTGTACCCCCTGCACCCTATGGTTCCCCTCTGCCTTGCAGTGTTACCCATGGGATACCACTTTTTCGAACCTGTACCCCCTGCTCCCTATGGTTCTCCTCTGCCCTGCAGTGTCCCCCATGATTCCCCACTTTTTCCAATCCGGTCCCCCTGTTCCATTTGGTTCGCCACTGTTCTGCAGTGTTCCCGACGCTTCCCCACTTTTTCCAATCCGTTCCCCCTGCTCCCTTTGGTTCCCCTCTATTCTGCAGTGTTCCCCACGATTCTCCACATTTTTTTCCATCCTGTACCCCCTGCTCCCTTTGGTTCCCCACTGTTGTGCATTTTTCCACACGCTACCCCACTTCTTCTAATCTGTTCCTCCTGCACCCTTTGTTTCCCCACTGTTCTGCATTTTTCCACACGGTTCCCCACTTTTTCCAATCTGTTCCCCCGGCTCACTTTGGTTTCATACTGTTCTGCAGTGTTCCCCACGGTTCCCCACTTTTTCCAACCTGTACCTCCTGTTCCCTTAGGTTCCCCTCTGTCATGCAGTGTTTTCACAGTTCCCCAATTTTTTCCTATCTGTTCCCCCTGATCCCTTTGGTTCGCCTCTGTCATGCAGTGAGCCCCACGGTTCCCCACTTTTTCCAATCCGTTCCCTCTGCTCCCTTTGGTTCCCCTCTGTTCTGCAGTGTTCCCGACGCTTCCCAACTTTTTCCAATTCGTTCCCCCTGCTCCCTTTGGTTCTCCTCTGTTCTGCAGTGTTCCCGACGCTTCCCCACTTTTTCCAATCCGTACCCCCTGCTCCCTTTGGTTCCCCTCTATTCTACAGTGTTCCCCACGATTCTCCACATTTTTTTACATACTGTACCCCCTGCTCCTTATGGTTCCCCTCTGCCTTGCAGTGTTACCCATGGGACACCACTTTTTCCAACCTGTTCCCCTTGTTCCCTTTGGTTCCCCTCTGTCCTTCCGTGTTCCCCACGGTTCCCCACTTTTTCCAATCTGTTCCCCCTGCTCCTTTGTCTCAACTCTGTTCTGCAGTTTTCCCCACGGTTCCTCATATTTTCCAAACCATTCCCCCGGCTCGCTTTCTTTTCATACTGTTCTGCAGAGTTCCCCACGGTTCCCCACTTTTTTTACAATCTGTTCGCCCTGCTCCCTTTGTTTCCCCTCTGTTCTGCAGTGTCCTCCACGCTTACCAACTTTTTGCAATCCATTCCCCCTGCTCTGTTTGTTTCCCCTCTGTCATGCATTGTCCTCCACGGTTCCCAACTTTTTGCAATCCATTTCCCCTGCTCCGTTTGTTTGCCCTCTGTTCTGCAGTGTTCCCCACAGTTCCCCACTTTTTCCAATCTGTTTCCCCTGCTACCTCTGGTTCCCCTCTGTTCTGCATTTTTCCACACTGTTCCCCACTTTTTCCAATCCGTTCCCCCTGCTTCATTTGGTTCACCTCTGTTCTGCAGATCTCTCCACGAATCCCCACTTTTTCCAATCTGTTCCCCCTGCTCCCTTTGGTTCCCCTTTGTTCTGCATTTTTCCACACGGTTCCCCACTTTTTCCAATCTGTTCCCCCTGATCCCTTTGGTTCCTCTCTGTTCTGCATTGTTCCCCACGGGTCTCCACTTTTCCGAGCTGTTCCCCCTGCTCCCTTTGGTTCCTCTCTGCTCTGCAGTTTTCCCCACTGTTCTCAACTTTTTCCAATTTGTCCCTCCTGCTCCCTTTGGTTCCCCACTCTTCTGCATTTTTCTACACGGTACCCCACTTCTTCTAATCTGTTCCTCCTGCACCCTTTGTTTCCCCACTGTTCTGCATTTTACCACATGGTTCCCCACTTTTTCCAATCTGTTCCCCCTGCTCCCTTTGGTTCCTCACTGTTCTGCAGTGTTCCCCACGGTTCCCCACTTTTTCCAATGCGTTCCCCTGCTCCCTTTGGTTCCCCTCTGTTCTGCAGTGATCCCCACGGTTCCCCACATTTTCCAAACTGTTCCCCCTGCTCGCTTTGGTTTCATACTGTTCTGCAGTGTTCCCCACGGTTCCCCACTTTTTTACAATCTGTTCGCCCTGCTCCCTTTGGTTCCCCTCTGTCCTGCAGTGTCCTCCACGGTTCCCCACTTTTTCCAACCTGTACCTCCTGCTCCCTATGGTTCCCCTCTGTCATGCAGTGTTTTCACAGTTCCCCAATTTTTTCCTATCTGTTCCCCCGATCCCTTTGGTTCCCCTCCGTCGTGCAGTGTTCCCCATGGTTCCCCACTTTTTCCAATCCGTTCCCTCTGCTCCCTTTGGTTCCCCTCTGTTCTGCAGTGTTCCCCACAGTTCTCCACATTTTCCAATTCTTTCCCCCTGCTCCCTTTGGTTCCCCACCTTTCTGCATTTTTCCACACGGTTCCCTACTTTTTCCAATCGGTTCCCCACTTTTTCCAATCTGTTCCCCCTGCTCCCTTTGGTTCTGCTCTGTTCTGCAGTGTTCCCCACAGTTCCCCACTTTTTCCAATCTGTTCCCCCTGCTCCTTTGGCTCCACTCTGTTCTGCAGTTTTCCCCAAGGTTCCCCACTATTTTACAATCTGTTCGCCCTGCTCCCTTTGGTTCCCCACTGTTCTGCAATGTCCTCCACGCTTCCCAACTTTTTGCAATCCATTCCCCCTGCTCTATTTGTTTCCCCACTGTTCTGCATTTTTCCACACGGTTCCCCACTTTGTCCAATCTGTTCCCCCTGCTCCCTTTGGTTCCTCACTGTTCTGCAGTGTTCCTCACGGTTCTCCACATTTTTTCCAACCTGTAGCCCCTGCTCCCTATGGCTCTCCTCTGCCCTGCAGTATTCCCCATGGTTCCCCACTTTTTCTAATCCGTTCCCCCTGCTCCCTTTGGTTCCCCTCTGTCCCGCAGTGTTCTGCACGATTCCCCACTTTTTCAAATCAGTTCCCCCTGCTCCCTTTGATTCCGCTCTGTCCTGCAGTGTTCCCCATGGTCCCCACTTTTTGCAATCTGTTCCCCCTGCTCCTTTGGCTCCACTCTGTTCTGCAGTTTTCCCCATGGTTCCACACATTTTGCAATCCATTCCCCCTGCTCCATTTGTTTCCCCTCTGTTCTGCAGTGTTCCCCACAGTTCCCCACTTTTTCCAATCAGTTCCCCCTGCTGCCTTTGATTCCCCTCTGTCCTGCAGTGTTCCCCATGGGCCCCACTTTTTACAATCCGTTCCCCCTGCTTCCTTTGCATCACCTCTGTCGTGCAGTGTTCCAAACGGTTCCCCACTTTTTCCAATGCGTTCCCTCTGCTCCCTTTGGTGCCCCTCTGTTCTGCAGTGTTCCCCACAGTTCCCCACTTTTTCCAATCTGTTTCCCCTGCTCCCTCTGGTTCCCTTCTGTTCTGCAGAGTCCTCCACGGTTCCCCACTTTTTCCAACCTGTACCTCCTGTTCCCTTTGGTTCCCCTCTGTCATGCAGTGTTTTCACAGTTCCCCAATTTTTTCCTATCTGTTCCCCCTGATCCCTTTGGTTCCCCTCTGTCATGCAGTGTGCCCCACGGTTCCCCACTTTTTCCAATCCGTTCCCTCTGCTCCCTTTGGTTCCCCTCTGTTCTGCAGTGTTCCCCACAGTTCTCCACCTTTTCCAATTCATTCCCCCTGCTCCCTTTGGTTCTCCACCTTTCTGCATTTTTCCACATGGTTCCCTACTTTTCCCAATCGGTTCCCGACTTTTTCCAATCTGTTCCCCCTGCTCCCTTTGGTTCCTATCTGTTCTGCAGTGTTCCCCACAGTTCTCCACCTTTTCCAATTCTTTCCCCCTGCTCCCTTTGGTTCCCCACCTTTCTGCATTTTTCCACACGGTTCCCTACTTTTTCCAATCGGTTCCCGACTTTTTCCAATCTGTTCCCCCTGCTCCCTTTGGTTCCCCTCTATTCTACAGTGTTCCCCATGATTCTCCACATTTCTTTACATACTGTACCCCCTGCTCCCTATTGTTCCCCTCTGCCTTGCAGTGTTACCCATGGGACACCACTTTTTCCAACCTGTTCCCGCTGTTCCCTTTGGTTCCCCTCTGTCCTTCCGTGTTCTCCACGGTTCCCAACTTTTTGCAATCCGTTGCCCCTGCTCCGCTTGGTTCCCCTCTGTTCTGCAGTGTTCCCCACGGTTCCCCACTTTTTCCAATCTGTTCCCCCTGCTCCTTTGTCTCAACTCTGTTCTGCAGTTTTCCCCACGGTTCCTCACATTTTCCAAACCATTCTCCCGGCTCGCTTTCTTTTCATACTGTTCTGCAGCGTTCCCCACGGTTCCCCACTTTTTTACAATCTGTTCGCCCTGCTCCCTTTGGTTCCCCTCTGTTCTGCAGTGTCCTCCATGCTTACCAACTTTTTGCAATCCATTCCCCCTGCTCTGTTTGTTTCCCCTCTGTCCTGCATTGTCCTCCACGGTTCCCAACTTTTTGCAATCCGTTCCCCCTGCTTCGTTTGGTTCCCCTGTGTTCTGCAGATCTCTCCACGAATCCCCACTTTTTCCAATCTGTTCCCCCAGCTCCCTTTGGTTCCCCTTTGTTCTGCATTTTTCGACTCGGTTCCCCACTTTTTCCAATCTGTTCCCCCTGCTCCCTTTGGTTCCTCTCTGTTCTGCATTGTTCCCCATGGGTCCCCACTTTTCCGAGCTGTTCCCCGTGCTCCCTTTGGTTCCGCTCTGTTCTGCAGTTTTCCCCACTGTTCTCAACTTTTTCCAATCTGTTCCTCCTGCTCCCTTTGGTTCCCCACTGTTCTGCATTTTTGCCCACGGTTCCCCACTTTTTCAAAACTGTTCCCCCTGCTCCCTTTGGTTCCTCACTGTTCTGCAGTTTTCCTCATGGTTCTCCACATTTTTCCAACCTGTACCCCCTGCTCCCTATGGTTCTCCTCTGCCCTGCAGTGTCCCCCATGGTTCCCCACTTTTTCCAATCAATTCCCCCTGTTCCCTTTGGTTCGCCTCTGTTCTGCATTGTTCCCGACGCTTCCCCACTTTTTCCAATCCATTCCCCCTGCTCCCTTTGGTTCAACTCTATTCTGCAGTGTTCCCCACGATTCTCCACATTTTTTTCCATCCTATACCCCCTGTTCCCTTTGGTTCCCCACTGTTGTGCATTTTTCCACACGCTACTCCACTTCTTCTAATCTGTTCCTCCTGCACCCTTTGTTTCCCCACTGTTCTGCATTTTTCCACACGGTTCCCCACTTTTTCCAATCTGTTCCCCCTGCTCCCTTTGGTTCCTCACTGTTCTGCAGTGTTCCCCACGATTCCCCACTTTTTCCAATGCGTTCCCCTGCTCTTATTGGTTCCCCTCTGTTCTGCAGTGTTCCCTACGGTTCCCCACATTTTCCAAACTGTTCCCCCTGCTCGCTTTGGTTTCAAACTGTTCTGCAGTGTTCCCCACGGTTCCCCACTTTTTTACAATCTGTTCGCCCTGCTCCCTTTGGTTTCCCTCTGTCCTGCAGTGTCCTCCACGGTTCCCCACTTTTTCCAACCTGTACCTACTGCTCCCTTTGGTTCCCCTCTGTCATGCAGTGTTTTCACAGTTCCCCAATTTTTTCCTATCTGTTCCCCCTGATGTCTTTGGTTCCCCTCTGTCGTGCAGTGTTCCCCACGGTTCCCCACTTTTTCCAATCCGTTCCCTCTGCTCCCTTTGGTTCCCCTCTGTTCTGCAGTGTTCCCCACAGTTCTCCACATTTTACAATTCTTTCCCCCTGCTCCCTTTGGTTCCCCACCTTTCTGCATTTTTCCACACGGTTCCCTACTTATTCCAATCGGTTCCCCACTTTTTCCAATCTGTTCCCCCTGCTCCCTTTGGTTCTCTTCTGTTCTCCAGTGTTCCCCACAGTTCCCCACTTTTTCCAATCTGTTCCCCCTGCTCCTTTGGCTCCACTCTGTTCTGCAGTTTTCCCCAAGGTTCCCCACATTTTCCAAACGATTCCCCCGGCTCGCTTTGGTTTCATTCTGTTCTGCAGCGTTCCCCACGGTTCCCCACTATTTTACAATCTGTTCGCCCTGCTCCCTTTGGTTCCCCTCTGTTCTGCAATGTCCTCCACGCTTACCAACTTTTTGCAATCCATTCCCCCTGCTCTGTTTGTTTCCCAATGTTCTGCATTTTTCCACACGGTTCCCCACTTTTTCTAATCTGTTCCCCCTGCTCTCTTTGGTTCCTCACTGTTCTGCAGTTTTCCTCACGGTTCTCCACATTTTTTCCAACCTGTAGCCCCTGCTCCCTAAGGCTCCCCTCTGCCCTGCAGTATTCCCCATGGTTCCCCACTTTTTCTAATCCGTTCCCCATATTCCCTTTGGTTCCCCTCTGTCCCGCAGTGTTCTGCACGATTCCCCACTTTTTCCAATCAGTTCCCCCTGCTCCCTTTGATTCCGCTCTGTCCTGCAGTGTTTCCCATGGGCCCCACTTTTTGCAATCCGTTCCCCCTGCTCCTTTGGCTCCACTCTGTTCTGCAGTTTTCCGCATGGTTCCCCACATTTTGCAATCCATACCCCCTGCTCCCTTTGTTTCCCCTCTGTTCTGCAGTGTTCCCCACAGTTCCCCACTTTTTCCAATCAGTTCCCCCTGCTCCCTTTGATTCCCCTCTGTCCTGCAGTGTTCCCCATGGGCCCCACTTTTTACAATCCGTTCCCCCTGCTTCCTTTGGTTCCCCTTTGTCGTGCAGTGTTCCAAACGGTTCCCCACTTTTTCCAATCTGTTGCCCCTGCTCCTTTGGCTCCACTCTGTTCTGCAGTTTTCCCCACGGTTCCCCACATTTTCCAAACCATTCCCCCGGCTCGCTTTCTTTTCACACTTTTCTGCAGCGTTCCCCACGGTTCCCCACTTTTTTACAATGGTTCGCCCTGCTCCCTTTGGTTCCCCTCTGTTCTGCAGTGTCCTCCACGCTTACCAACTTTTTGCAATCCATTACCCCTGCTCTGTTTGTTTCCCCTCTGTCCTGCACTGTCTTCCACGGTTCCCAACTTTTTGCAATCAGTTCCCCCTGCTCCCTTTGATTCCCCTCTGTCCTACAGTGTTCCCCATGGGCCCAACTTTTTACAATCCGTTCCCCCTGCTTCCTTTGGTTCCCCTCTGTCGTGCAGTATTCCCCACAGTTCCCCACTTATTCCAATGTGTTCCCTCTGCTCCCTTTGGTGCCCCTCTGTTCTGCAGTGTTCCCCACGGTTCCCCACTTTTTCCAATCTGTTTCCCCTACTACCTCTGGTTCCCCTCTGTTCTGCATTTTTCCACACTGTTCCCCACTTTTTCCAATCTGTTCCCCCTGCTTCCTTTGGTTCACCTCTGTTCTGCAGAACTCCCCACGATTCCCCACTTTTTCCAATCTTTTCCCCCTGCTCCCTTTGGTTCCCCACTGTTCTGCATTTTTCCACACGGTTCCCCACTTTTTCCAATCTGTTCCCCCTGCTCCCTTTGATTCCTCACTGTTCTCCACATTTTTTCCAACCAGCACCCCCTGCTCCTTATGGTTCCCCTCTGCCCTGCAGTGTCCCCCATGGTTCCCCACTTTTTCCCATCCGTTCCCCCTGTTCCCTTTTGTTTGCCTCTGTTCTGCAGTGTTCCCGACGCTTCCCCACATTTTCCAATACGTTCCCCCTGCTCCCTTTTGTTCCCCTCTATTCTGCATTGTTCCCCACGTTTCTCCACATTTTTTTCCATCCTGTACTCCCTGCTCCATATGGTTCCCCTCTGCCTTGCAGTGTTCCCCATGGGACCCCACTTTTTCCAATCTGTTCCCCCTGCTCCTTTCGCTCCACTCTGTTCTGCAGTTTTCGCTATTGTTCTCCACATTTTTTCCAAACTGTTCCACCTGCTCCCTTTGGTTCTGCAGTGTTTCCCACGGTTCCCCACTTTTTCCAATCCATTTCCCCTGCTCCCTTTGGTTCCCCTCTATTGTTCAGTGTTCCCCACGGTTCCCCACTTTTTCCAATCCGTTCCCGTGCTCCCTTTGGTTCCCCTCTGTTCTGCAGTGATCTCCACGGTTCCCCACATTTTCCAAACTGTTCCCCCGGCTCGCTTTGGTTTCATACTGTTCTGCAGTGTTGCCCACGGTTCCCCACTTTTTTACAATCTGTTCGCGCTGCTCCCTTTGGTTCCCCTCTGTCCTGCAGTGTCCTCCACGGTTCCCCACTTTTTCCAACCTGTACCTCCTGTTCCCTTTGGTTCCCCTCTGTCATGCAGTGTTTTCACAGTTCCCCAATTTTTTCCTATCTGTTCCCCCTGATACTTTTGGTTGCCCTCTGTCATGCAGTGTGCCCCACGGTTCCCCACTTTTTCCAATCCGTTCCCTCTGCTCCCTTTGGTTCCCCTCTGTTCTGCAGTGTTCCCCACAGTTCTCCACCTTTTCCAATTCGTTCCCCCTGCTCCCTTTGGTTTCCCACCTTTCTGCATTTTTCCACACAGTTCCCTACTTTTTCCAATCGGTTCCCCCCTTTTTCCAATCTGTTCCCCCTGCTCCCTATGGTTCCCCTCTGCCTTGCAGTGTTACCCATGGGATACCACTTTTTCCAACCTGTTCCCCTTGTTCCCTTTGGTTCCCCTCTGTCCTTCCGTGTTCTCCACGATTCTCCACATTTTTTGCAATCCGTTGCCCCTGCTCCGCTTGGTTCCCCTCTGTTCTGCAGTGTTCCCCACGGTTCCCCACTTTTTCCAATCTGTTCCTCCTGCCCCTTTTTCTCAACTCTGTTCTGCAGTTTTCCCCATGGTTCCTCACATTTTCCAAACCATTCCCCCGGCTCTCTTTCTTTTCATACTGTTCTGCAGCGTTCCCCACGGTTCCCCTCTTTTTTACAATCTGTTCGCCCTGCTCCCTTTGGTTCCCCTCTGTTCTGCAGTGTCCTCCACGCTTACCAAATTTTTGCAATCCATTCCCCCTGCTCTGTTTGTTTCCCCTCTGTCCTGCATTGTCCTCCACGGTTCCCAACTTTTTGCAATCCATTTCCCCTGCTCCGTTTGTTTGCCCTCTGTTCTGCAGTGTTCCCCACAGTTCCCCACTTTTTCCAATCTGTTTCCCCTGCTATCTCTGGTTCCCCTCTGTTCTGCATTTTTCCACACTGTTCCACACTTTTTCCAATCCGTTCCCCCTGCTTCCTTTGGTTCACCTCTGTTCTGCAGATCTCTCCACGAATCCCCACTTTTTCCAATCTGTTCCCCCTGCTCCCTTTGGTTCCTCTCTGTTCTGCATTGTTCCCCACGGGTCCCCACTTTTCCGAGCTGTTCCCCCTGCTCCCTTTGGTTCCGCTCTGTTCTGCAGTTTTCCCCACTGTTCTCAACTTTTTCCAATCTGTTCCTCCTGCTCCCTTTGGTTCCCCACTGTTCTGCATTTTTGCACACGGTTCCCCACTTTTTCAAAACTGTTCCCCCTGCTCCCTTTGGTTCCTCACTGTTCTGCAGTTTTCGTCACGGTTCTCCACATTTTTCCAACCTGTACCCCCTGCTCCCTATGGTTCTCCTCTGCCCTGCAGTGTCCCCCATGATTCCCCACTTTTTCCAATCCATTCCCCCTGTTCCATGTGGTTCGCCTCATTTCTGCAGTGTTCCCGACGCTTCCCCACTTTTTCCAATCCGTTCCCCGTGCTCCCTTTGGTTCCCCTCTATTCTGCAGTGTTCCCCACGATTCTCCACATTTTTTTCCATCCTGTACCCCCTGCTCCCTTTGGTTCCCCACTGTTGTGCATTTTTCCACACGCTACCCCACTTTCATCAGATGCAAGGATCGACAATGAGATAGACAACAGACTCGCCAAGGCAAATAGCGCCTTTGGAAGACTACACAAAAGAGTCTGGAAAAACAACCAACTGAAAAACCTCACAAAGATAAGCGTATACAGAGCCGTTGTCATACCCACACTCCTGTTCGGCTCCGAATCATGGGTCCTCTACCGGCACCACCTACGGCTCCTAGAACGCTTCCACCAGCGTTGTCTCCGCTCCATCCTCAACATCCATTGGAGTGCTCACACCCCTAACGTCGAGGTACTCGAGATGGCAGAGGTCGACAGCATCGAGTCCACGCTGCTGAAGATCCAGCTGCGCTGGATGGGTCACGTCTCCAGAATGGAGGACCATCGCCTTCCCAAGATCGTATTATATGGCGAGCTCTCCACTGGCCACCGTGACAGAGGTGCACCAAAGAAAAGGTACAAGGACTGCCTAAAGAAATCTCTTGGTGCCTGCCACATTGACCACCGCCAGTGGGCTGATAACGCCCCAAACCGTGCATCTTGGCGCCTCACAGTTTGGCGGGCAGCAGCCTCCTTTGAAGAAGACCGCAGAGCCCACCTCACTGACAAAAGGCAAAGGAGGAAAACCCCAACACCCAACCCCAACCAACCAATTTTCCCTTGCAACCGCTGCAATCGTGTCTGCCTGTCCCGCATCGGACTGGTCAGCCACAAACGAGCCTGCAGCTGACGTGGACTTTTTACCGCCTCCATAAATCTTCGTCCGCGAAGCCAAGCCAAAGAACCCCACTTCTTCTAATCTGTTCCTCCTGCACCCTTTGTTTCCCCACTGTTCTGCATTTTTCCACACGGTTCCCGACTTTTTCCAATCTGTTCCCCCTGCTCCCTTTGGTTCCTCACTGTTCTGCAGTGTTACCCACGATTCCCCACTTTTTCCAATGCGTTTCCCTGCTCCTATTGGTTCCCCTCTGTTCTGCAGTGTTCCCCACGGTTCCACACATTTTCCAAACTGTTCCCCCTGCTCGCTTTGGTTTCATACTGTTCTGCAGTGTTCCCCACGGTTCCCCACATTTTTACAATCTGTTGGCCCTGCTCCCTTTGGTTCCCCTCTGACCTGCAGTGTCCTCCACGGTTCCCCACTTTTTCCAACCTGTACCTCCTGCTCCCTTTGGTTCCCATCTGTCATGCAGTGTTTTCACAGTTCCTCAATTTTTTCCTATCTGTTCCCCCTGATCCCTTTGGTTCCCCTCTGTCGTGCAGTGTTCCCCACGGTTCCCCACTTTTTCCAATCCGTTCCCTCTGCTCCCTTTGGTTCCCCTCTGTTCTGCAGTGTTCCCCACAGTTCTCCACATTTTCCAATTCTTTCCCCCTGCTCCCTTTGGTTCCCCACCTTTCTGCATTTTTACACACGGTTCCCTACTTTTTCCAATCGGTTCCCCACTTTTTCCAATCTGTTCCCCCTGCTCCCTTTGGTTCTGCTCTGTTCTGCAGTGTTCCCCACAGTTCCCCACTTTTTCCAATCTGTTCCCCCTGCTCCTTTGGCTCCACTCTGTTCTGCAGTTTTCCCCAAGGTTCCCCACATTTTCCAAACCATTCCCCCGGCTCGCTTTGGTTTCATACTGTTCTGCAGCGCTCCCCATGGTTCCCCAATATTTTACAATCTGTTCGCCCTGCTCCCTTTGGTTCGCCGCTGTTCTGCAATGTCCTCCACGCTTCCCAACTTTTTGCAATCCATTCCCCCTGCTCTGTTTGTTTCCCCACTGTTCTGCATTTTTCCACACGGTACCCCACTTTGTCCAATCTGTTCCCCCTGCTCCCTTTGGTTCCTCACTGTTCTGCAGTGTTCCTCACGGTTCTCCACATTTTTTCCAACCTGTAGCCCCTGCTCCCTATGGCTCCCCTCTGCCCTGCAGTATTCCCCATGGTTCCCCACTTTTTCTAATCCGTTCCCCCTGCTCCCTTTGGTTCCCCTCTGTCCCGCAGTGTTCTGCACGATTCCCCACTTTTTCAAATCAGTTCCCCCTGCTCCCTTTGATTCCGCTCTGTCCTGCAGTGTTCCCCATGGGCCCCACTTTTTGCAATCTGTTCCCCCTGCTCCTTTGGCTCCACTCTGTTCTGCAGTTTTCCCCATGGTTCCACACATTTTGCAATCCATTCCCCCTGCTCCATTTGTTTCCCCTCTGTTCTGCAGTGTTCCCCACAGTTCCCCACTTTTTCCAATCAGTTCCCCCTGCTGCCTTTGATTCCCTTCTGTCCTGCAGTGTTCCCCATGGGCCCCACTTTTTACAATCCGTTCCCCCTGCTTCCTTTGCTTCACCTCTGTCGTGCAGTGTTCCAAACGGTTCCCCACTTTTTCCAATGCGTTCCCTCTGCTCCCTTTGGTGCCCCTCTGTTCTGCAGTGTTTCCCACAGTTCCCCACTTTTTCCAATCTGTTTCCCCTGCTCCCTCTGGTTCCCCTCTGTTCTGCAGTGTCCTCCACGGTTCCCCACTTTTTCCAACCTGTACCTCCTGTTCCCTTTGGTTCCCCTCTGTCATGCAGTGTTTTCACAGTTCCCCAATTTTTTCCTATCTGTTCCCCCTGATCCCTTTGGTTCCCCTCTGTCATTCAGTGTGCCCCATGGTTCCCCACTTTTTCCAATCCGTTCCCTCTGCTCCCTTTGGTTCCCCTCTGTTCTGCAGTGTTCCCCACAGTTCTCCACCTTTTCCAATTCATTCCCCCTGCTCCCTTTGGTTCTCCACCTTTCTGCATTTTTCCACACGGTTCCCTACTTTTTCCAATCGGTTCCTGACTTTTTCCAATCTGTTCCCCCTGCTCCCTTTGGTTCTCCTCTGTTCTGCAGTGTTCCCGACGCTTCCCCACTTTTTCCAATCCGTTCCCCCTGCTCCCTTTGGTTCCCCTCTATTCTACAGTGTTCCCCATGATTCTACACATTTCTTTACATACTGTACCCCCTGCTCCCTATTGTTCCCCTCTGCCTTGCAGTGTTACCCAGGGGACACCACTTTTTCCAACCTGTTCCCGCTGTTCCCTTTGGTTCCCCTCTGTCCTTCCGTGTTCTCCACGGTTCCCAACTTTTTGCAATCCGTTGCCCCTGCTCCGCTTGGTTCCCCTCTGTTCTGCAGTGTTCCCCACGGTTCCCCACTTTTTCCAATCTGTTCCCCCTGCTCCTTTGTCTCAACTCTGTTCTGCAGTTTTCCCCACGGTTCCTCACATTTTCCAAACCATTCCCCCGGCTCGCTTTCTTTTCATACTGTTCTGCAGCGTTCCCCACGGTTCCCCACTTTTTTACAATCTGTTCGCCCTGCTCCCTTTGGTTCCCCTCTGTTCTGCAGTGTCCTCCACGCTTACCAACTTTTTGCAATCCATTCCCCCTGCTCTGTTTGTTTCCCCTCTGTCCTGCATTGTCCTCCACGGTTCCCAACTTTTTGCAATCCATTCCCCTGCTCCGTTTGTTTGCCCTCTGTTCTGCAGTGTTCCCCACAGTTCTCCACTTTTTCCAATCTGTTTCCCCTGCTAACTCTGGTTCCCCTCTGTTCTGCATTTTTTCACACTGTTCCCCACTTTTTCCAATCCGTTCCCCCTGCTTCGTTTGGTTCACCTCTGTTCTGCAGATCTCTCCACGAATCCCCACTTTTTCCAATCTGTTCCCCCAGCTCCCTTTGGTTCCCCTTTGTTCTGCATTTTTCGACTCGGTTCCCCACTTTTTCCAATCTGTTCCCCCTGCTCCCTTTGGTTCCTCTCTGTTCTGCATTGTTCCCCACGGGTCCCCACTTTTCCGAGCTGTTCCCCGTGCTCCCTTTGGTTCCGCTCTGTTCTGCAGTTTTCCCCACTGTTCTCAACTTTTTCCAATCTGTTCCTCCTGCTCCCTTTTGTTCCCCACTGTTCTGCATTTTTGCTCACGGTTCCCCACTTTTTCAAAACTGTTCCCCCTGCTCCCTTTGGTTCCTCACTGTTCTGCAGTTTTGCTCACGGTTCTCCACATTTTTCCAACCTGTACCCCCTGCTCCCTATGGTTCTCCTCTGCCCTGCAGTGTCCCCCATGGTTCCCCACTTTTTCCAATCAATTCCCCCTGTTCCCTTTGGTTCGCCTCTGTTCTGCATTGTTCCCGACGCTTCCCCACTTTTTCCAATCCATTCCCCCTGCTCCCTTTGGTTCAACTCTATTCTGCAGTGTTCCCCACGATTCTCCACATTTTTTTCCATCCTATACCCACTGTTCCCTTTGGTTCCCCACTGTTGTGCATTTTTCCACACGCTACCCCACTTCTTCTAATCTGTTCCTCCTGCACCCTTTGTTTCCCCACTGTTCTGCATTTTTCCACACGGTTCCCCACTTTTTCCAATCTGTTCCCCCTGCTCCCTTTGGTTCCTCACTGTTCTGCAGTGTTCCCCACGATTCCCCACTTTTTCCAATGCGTTCCCCTGCTCTTATTGGTTCCCCTCTGTTCTGCAGTGTTCCCTACGGTTCCCCACATTTTCCAAACTGTTCCCCCTGCTCGCTTTGGTTTCAAACTGTTCTGCAGTGTTCCCCACAGTTCCCCACTTTTTTACAATCTGTTCGCCCTGCTCCCTTTGGTTTCCCTCTGTCCTGCAGTGTCCTCCACGGTTCCCCACTTTTTCCAACCTGTACCTACTGCTCCCTTTGGTTCCCCTCTGTCATGCAGTGTTTTCACAGTTCCCCAATTTTTTCCTATCTGTTCCCCCTGATGTCTTTGGTTCCCCTCTGTCGTGCAGTGTTCCCCACGGTTCCCCACTTTTTCCAATCCGTTCCCTCTGGCCCCTTTGGTTCCCCTCTGTTCTGCAGTGTTCCCCACAGTTCTCCACATTTTCCAATTCTTTCCCCCTGCTCCCTTTGGTTCCCCACCTTTCTGCATTTTTCCACACGGTTCCTTACTTATTCCAATCGGTTCCCCACTTTTTCCAATCTGTTCCCCTGCTCCCTTTGGTTCTCTTCTGTTCTCCAGTGTTCCCCACAGTTCCCCACTTTTTCCAATCTGTTCCCCCTGCTCCTTTGGCTCCACTCTGTTCTGCAGTTTTCCCCAAGGTTCCCCACATTTTCCAAACCATTCCCCCGGCTCGCTTTGGTTTCATACTGTTCTGCAGCGTTCCCCACGGTTCCCCACTATTTTACAATCTGTTCGCCCTGCTCCCTTTGGTTCCCCTCTGTTCTGCAATGTCCTCCACGCTTCCCAACTTTTTGCAAACCATTCCCCCTGCTCTGTTTGTTTCCCCACTGTTCTGCATTTTTCTACACGGTTCCCCACTTTTTCCAATCTGTTCCCCCTGCTCTCTTTGGTTCCTCACTGTTCTGCAGTGTTCCTCACGGTTCTCCACATTTTTTCCAACCTGTAGCCCCTGCTCCCTATGGCTCCCCTCTGCCCTGCAGTATTCCCCATGGTTCCCCACTTTTTCTAATCCGTTCCCCCTATTCCCTTTGGTTCCCCCCTGTCCCGCAGTGTTCTGCACGATTCCCCACTTTTTCCAATCAGTTCCCCCTGCTCCCTTTGATTCCGCTCTGTCCTGCAGTGTTCCCCATGGGCCCCACTTTTTGCAATCCGTTCCCCCTGCTCCTTTGGCTCCACTCTGTTCTGCAGTTTTCCCCATGGTTCCCCACATTTTGCAATCCATCCCCCCTGCTCCCTTTGATTCCGCTCTGTCCTGCAGTGTTCCCCATGGGCCCCACTTTTTACAATCCGTTCCCCCTGCTTCCTTTGGTTCACCTCTGTCGTGCAGTGTTCCAAACGGTTCCCCACTTTTACCAATGCGTTCCCTCTGCTCCCTTTGGTTCCCCTCTGTTCTGCAGTGTTCCCCACAGTTCCCCACTTTTTCCAATCTGTTTCCCCTGCTCCCTCTGGTTTCCCCTCTGTTCTGCAGTGTCCTCCACGGTTCCCCACTTTTTCCAACCTGTACCTCCTGTGCCCTTTGGTTCTCCTCTGTCATGCAGTGTGCCCCACGGTTCCCCACTTTTCCCAATCCGTTCCCTCTGCTCCCTTTGGTTCCCCACCTTTCTGCATTTTTCCACACGGTTCCCTACTTTTTCCAATCGGTTCCCCACTTTTTCCAATCTGTTCCCCCTGCTCCCTTTGGTTCTCTTCTGTTCTGCAGTGTTTCCGATGCTTCCCCACTTTTTCCAATCCTTTCCCCCTGCTCCCTTTGGTTCCTCTCTGCTCTGCAGTTTTCCCCACTGTTCTCAACTTTTTCCAATTTGTCCCTCCTGCTCCCTTTGGTTCCCCACTCTTCTGCATTTCTCCACACGGTTCCCCACTTTTTCCAATCTGTTCCCCCTGCTCCCATTGGTTCCTCACTGTTCTGCAGTGTTCCCCACGGTTCCCCACTTTTTCCAATGCGTTCCCCTGATCCCTTTGGTTCCCCTCTGTTCTGCAGTGATCCCCACGGTTCCCCACATTTTCCAAACTGTTCCCCCTGCTCGCTTTGGTTTCATACTGTTCTGCAGTGTTCCCCACGGTTCCCCACTTTTTTACAATCTGTTGGCCCTGCTCCCTTTGGTTTCCCCTCTGTTCTGCAGTGTCCTCCACGGTTCCCCACTTTTTCCAACCTGTACCTCCTGTGCCCTTTGGTTCTCCTCTGTCATGCAGTGTGCCCCACGGTTCCCCACTTTTTCCAATCCGTTCCCTCTGCTCCCTTTGGTTCCACTCTGTTCTGCAGTGTTCCCCACAGTTCTCCACCTTTTCCAATTCGTTCCCCCTGCTCCCTTTGGTTCCCCACCTTTCTGCATTTTTCCACACGGTTCCCTACTTTTTCCAATCGGTTCCCCACTTTTTCCAATCTGTTCCCCCTGCTCCCTTTGGTTCTCTTCTGTTCTGCAGTGTTTCCGATGCTTCCCCACTTTTTCCAATCCTTTCCCCCTGCTCCCTTTGGTTCCTCTCTGCTCTGCAGTTTTCCCCACTGTTCTCAACTTTTTCCAATTTGTCCCTCCTGCTCCCTTTGGTTCCCCACTCTTCTGCATTTTTCTACACGGTACCCCACTTCTTCTAATCTGTTCCTCCTGCACCCTTTGTTTCCCCACTGTTCTGCATTTCTCCACACGGTTCCCCACTTTTTCCAATCTGTTCCCCCTGCTCCCATTGGTTCCTCACTGTTCTGCAGTGTTCCCCACGGTTCCCCACTTTTTCCAATGCGTTCCCCTGATCCCGTTGGTTCCCCTCTGTTCTGCAGTGATCCCCACGGTTCCCCACATTTTCCAAACTGTTCCCCCTGCTCGCTTTGGTTTCATACTGTTCTGCAGTGTTCCCCACGGTTCGCCACTTTTTTACAATCTGTTGGCCCTGCTCCCTTTGGTTCCCCTCTGACCTGCAGTGCCCTCCACGGTTCCCCACTTTTTCCAACCTGTACCTCCTGCTCCCTTTGGTTCCCATCTGTCATGCAGTGTTTTCACCGTTCCTCAATTTTTCCCTATCTGTTCCCCCTGATCCCTTTGGTTCCCCTCTGTCGTGCAGTGTTCCCCACGGTTCCCCACTTTTTCCAATCCGTTCCCTCTGCTCCCTTTGGTTCCCCTCTGTTCTGCAGTGTTCCCCACAGTTCTCCACATTTTCCAATTCTTTCCCCCTGCTCCCTTTGGTTCCCCACCTTTCTGCATTTTTCCACACGGTTCCCTACTTTTTCTAATCGGTTCCCCACTTTTTCCAATCTGTTCCCGCTGCTCCCTTTGGTTTTGCTCTGTTCTGCAGTGTTCCCCACAGTTCCCCACTTTTTCCAATCTGTTCCCCCTGCTCCTTTGGCTCCACTCTGTTCTGCAGTTTTCCCCAAGGTTCCCCACATTTTCCAAACCATTCCCCCGGCTCGCTTTGGTTTCATACTGTTCTGCAGCGTTCCCCATGGTTCCCCACTATTTTACAATCTGTTCGCCCTGCTCCCTTTGGTTCCCCGCTGTTCTGCAATGTCCTCCACGCTTCCCAACTTTTTGCAATCCATTCCCCCTGCTCCCTTTGGTTCCTCACTGTTCTGCAGTGTTCCTCACGGTTCTCCACATTTTTTCCAACCCTATGGCTCCCCTCTGCCCTGCAGTATTCCCCATGGTTCCCCACTTTTTCTAATCCGTTCCCCCTGCTCCCTTTGGTTCCCCTCTGTCCCGCAGTGTTCTGCACGATTCCCCACTTTTTCAAATCAGTTCCCCCTGCTCCCTTTGATTCCGCTCTGTCCTGCAGTGTTCCCCATGGGCCCCACTTTTTGCAATCTGTTCCCCCTGCTCCTTTGGCTCCACTCTGTTCTGCAGTTTTCCCCATGGTTCCACACATTTTGCAATCCATTCCCCCTGCTCCATTTGTTTCCCCTCTGTTCTGCAGTGTTCCCCACAGTTCCCCACTTTTTCCAATCAGTTCCCCCTGCTGCCTTTGATTCCCCTCTGTCCTGCAGTGTTCCCCATGGGCCCCACTTTTTACAATCCGTTCCCCCTGCTTCTTTTGCTTCACCTCTGTCGTGCAGTGTTCCAAACGGTTCCCCACTTTTTCCAATGCGTTCCCTCTGCTCTCTTTGGTGCCCCTCTGTTCTGCAGTGTTCCCCACAGTTCCCCACTTTTTCCAATCTGTTTCCCCTGCTCCCTCTGGTTCCCCTCTGTTCTGCAGTGTCCTCCACGGTTCCCCACTTTTTCCAACCTGTACCTCCTGTTCCCTTTGGTTCCCCTCTGTCATGCAGTGTTTTCACAGTTCCCCAATTTTTTCCTATCTGTTCCCCCTGATCCCTTTGGTTCCCCTCTGTCATGCAGTGTGCCCCACGGTTCCCCACTTTTTCCAATCCGTTCCTTCTGCTCCCTTTGGTTCCCCTTGTTCTGCAGTGTTCCCCACAGTTCTCCACCTTTTCCAATTCATTCCCCCTGCTCCCTTTGGTTCTCCACCTTTCTGCATTTTTCCACATGGTTCCCTACTTTTTCCAATCGGTTCCCAACTTTTTCCAATCTGTTCCCCCTGCTCCCTTTGGTTCTCCTCTGTTCTGCAGTGTTCCCGACGCTTCCCCACTTTTTCCAATCCGTTCCCCCTGCTCCCTTTGGTTCCCCTCTATTCTACAGTGTTCCCCATGATTCTCCACATTTCTTTACATACTGTACACCCTGCTCCCTATGGTTCCCCTCTGCCTTGCAGTGTTACCCATGGGACACCACTTTTCCAACCTGTTCCCGCTGTTGCCTTAGGTTCCCCTCTGTCCTTCCGTGTTCTCCACGGTTCCAAACTTTTTGCAATCCGTTGCCCCTGCTCCGCTTGGTTCCCCTCTGTTCTGCAGTGTTCCCCACGGTTCCCCACTTTTTCCAATCTGTTCCCCCTTCTCCTTTGTCTCAACTCTGTTCTGCAGTTTTCCCCACGGTTCCTCACATTTTCCAAACCATTCCCCCGGCTCGCTTTCTTTTCATACTGTTCTGCAGCGTTCCCCACGGTTCCGAACTTTTTTACAATCTGTTCACCCTGCTCCCTTTGGTTCCCCTCTGTTCTGCAGTGTCCTCCACGCTTACCAACTTTTTGCAATCCATTCCCCCTGCTCTGTTTGTTTCACCTCTGTCCTGCATTGTCCTCCACGGTTCCCAACTTTTTGCAATCCATTCCCCTGCTCCGTTTGTTTGCCCTCTGTTCTGCAGTGTTCCCCACAGTTCCCCACTTTTTCCAATCTGTTTCCCCTGCTAACTCTGGTTCCCCTCTGTTCTGCATTTTTTCACACTGTTCCCCACTTTTTCCAATCCGTTCCCCCTGCTTCGTTTGGTTCACCTCTGTTCTGCAGATCTCTCCACGAATCCCCACTTTTTCCAATCTGTTCCCCCAGCTCCCTTTGGTTCCCCTTTGTTCTGCATTTTTCGACTCGGTTCCCCACTTTTTCCAATCTGTTCCCCCTGCTCCCTTTGGTTCCTATCTGTTCTGCATTGTTCCCCACGGGTCCCCACTTTTCCGAGCTGTTCCCCGTGCTCCCTTTGGTTCCGCTCTGTTCTGCAGTTTTCCCCACTGTTCTCAACTTTTTCCAATCTGTTCCTCCTGCTCCCTTTGTTCCCCACTGTTCTGCATTTTTGCCCACGGTTCCCCACTTTTTCAAAACTGTTCCCCCTGCTCCCTTTGGTTCCTCACTGTTCTGCAGTTTTCCTCACGGTTCTCCACATTTTTCCATCCTGTACCCCCTGCTCCCTATGGTTCATCTCTGCCTTGCAGTGTTACCCATGGGACACCACTTTTTCCAACCTGTTCCCCTTGTTCCCTTTGGTTCCCCTCTGTCCTTCCGTGTTCCCCACGGTTCCCCACTTTTTCCAATCTGTTCCCCCTGCTCCTTTGTCTCAACTCTGTTCTGCAGTTTTCCCCACGGTTCCTCATATTTTCCAAACCATTCCCCCGGCTCGCTTTCTTTTCATACTGTTCTGCAGAGTTCCCCACGGTTCCCCACTTTTTTTACAATCTGTTCGCCCTGCTCCCTTTGTTTCCCCTCTGTTCTGCAGTGTCCTCCACGCTTACCAACTTTTTGCAATCCATTCCCCCTGCTCTGTTTGTTTCCCCTCTGTCATGCATTGTCCTCCACGGTTCCCAAGTTTTTGCAATCCATTTCCCCTGCTCCGTTTGTTTGCCCTCTGTTCTGCAGTGTTCCCCACAGTTCCCCACTTTTTCCAATCTGTTTCCCCTGCTACCTCTGGTTCCCCTCTGTTCTGCATTTTTCCACACTGTTCCCCACTTTTTCCAATCCGTTCCCCCTGCTTCCTTTGGTTCACCTCTGTTCTGCAGATCTCTCCACGAATCCCCACTTTTTCCAATCTGTTCCCCCTGCTCCCTTTGGTTCCCCTTTGTTCTGCATTTTTCCACACGGTTCCCCACTTTTTCCAATCTGTTCCCCCTGCTCCCTTTGGTTCCCCTCTGTTCTGCAGTGTCCTCCACGCTTACCAACTTTTTGCAATCCATTCCCCCTGCTCTGTTTGTTTCCCCTCTGTCCTGCATTGTCCTCCACGGTTCCCAACTTTTTGCAATCCATTCCCCTGCTCCGTTTGTTTGCCCTCTGTTCTGCAGTGTTCCCCACTTTTTCCAATCTGTTTCCCCTGCTAACTCTGGTTCCCCTCTGTTCTGCATTTTTTCACACTGTTCCCCACTTTTTCCAATCCGTTCCCCCTGCTTCGTTTGGTTCACCTCTGTTCTGCAGATCTCTCCACGAATCCCCACTTTTTCCAATCTGTTCCCCCAGGTCCCTTTGGTTCCCCTTTGTTCTGCATTTTTCGACTCGGTTCCCCACTTTTTCCAATCTGTTCCCCCTGCTCCCTTTGGTTCCTATCTGTTCTGCAGTGTTCCCCACAGTTCTCCACATTTTCCAATTCTTTCCCCCTGCTCCCTTTGGTTCCCCACCTTTCTGCATTTTTCCACACGGTTCCCTACTTTTTCCAATCGGTTCCCCACATTTTCCAATCTGTTCCCCCTGCTCCCTTTGGTTTTGCTCTGTTCTGCAGTGTTCCCCACAGTTCCCCACTTTTTCCAATCTGTTCCCCCTGCTCCTTTGGCTCCACTCTGTTCTGCAGTGTTCCCCACAGTTCCCCACTTTTTCCAATCTGTTCCCCCTGCTCCTTTGGCTCCCCGCTGTTCTGCAATGTCCTCCACGCTTCCCAACTATTTGCAATCCATTCCCCCTGCTCCCTTTGGTTCCTCACTGTTCTGCAGTGTTCCTCACGGTTCTCCACATTTTTTCCAACCTGTAGCCCCTGCTCCCTATGGCTCCCCTCTGCCCTGCAGTATTCCCCATGGTTCCCCACTTTTTCTAATCCGTTCCCCCTGCTCCCTTTGGTTCCCCTCTGTCCCGCAGTGTTCTGCACGATTCCACACTTTTTCAAATCAGTTCCCCCTGCTCCCTTTGATTCCGCTCTGTCCTGCAGTGTTCCCCATGGGCCCCACTTTTTGCAATCTGTGCGCCCTGCTCCTTTGGCTCCACTCTGTTCTGCAGTTTTCCCCATGGTTCCACACATTTTGCAATCCATTCCCCCTGCTCCATTTGTTTCCCCTCTGTTCTGCAGTGTTCCCCACAGTTCCCCACTTTTTCCAATCAGTTCCCCCTGCTGCCTTTGATTCCCCTCTGTCTTGCAGTGTTCCCCATGGGCCCAACTTTTTATAATCCGTTCCCCCTGCTTCCTTTGCTTCACCTCTGTCGTGCAGTGTTCCAAACGGTTCCCCACTTTTTCCAATGCGTTCCCTCTGCTCTCTTTGGTGCCCCTCTGTTCTGCAGTGTTCCCCACAGTTCCCCACTTTTTCCAATCTGTTTCCCCTGCTCCCTCTGGTTCCCCTCTGTTCTGCAGTGTCCTCCACGGTTCCCCACTTTTTCCAACCTGTACCTCCTGTTCCCTTTGGTTCCCCTCTGTCATGCAGTGTTTTAACAGTTCCCCAATTTTTTCCTATCTGTTCCCCCTGATCCCTTTGGTTCCCCTCTGTCATGCAGTGTGCCCCACGGTTCCCCACTTTTTCCAATCCGTTCCCTCTGCTCCCTTTGGTTCCCCTCTGTTCTGCAGTGTTCCCCACAGTTCTCCACCTTTTCCAATTCATTCCCCCTGCTCCCTTTGGTTCTCCACCTTTCTGCATTTTTCCACATGGTTCCCTACTTTTTCCAATCGGTTCCCGACTTTTTCCAATCTGTTCCCCCTGCTCCCTTTGGTTCTCCTCTGTTCTGCAGTGTTCCCGACGCTTCCCCACTTTTTCCAATCCGTTCCCCCTGCTCCCTTTGGTTCCCCTCTATTCTACAGTGTTCCCCATGATTCTCCACATTTCTTTACATACTGTACCCCCTGCTCCCTATGGTTCCCCTCTGCCTTGCAGTGTTACCCATGGGACACCACTTTTTCCAACCTGTTCCCGCTGTTCCCTTTGGTTCCCCTCTGTCCTTCCGTGTTCTCCACGGTTCCCAACTTTTTGCAATCCGTTGCCCCTGCTCCGCTTGGTTCCCCTCTGTTCTGCAGTGTTCCCCACGGTTCCCCACTTTTTCCAATCTGTTCCCCCTGCTCCTTTGTCTCAACTCTGTTCTGCAGTTTTCCCCACGGTTCCTCACATTTTCCAAACCATTCCCCCGGCTCGCTTTCTTTTCATACTGTTCTGCAGCGTTCCCCACGGTTCCCCACTTTTTTACAATCTGTTCGCCCTGCTCCCTTTGTTTCCCCTCTGTTCTGCAGTGTCCTCCACGCTTACCAACTTTTTGCAATCCATTCCCCCTGCTCTGTTTGTTTCCCCTCTGTCCTGCATTGTCCTCCATGGTTCCCAACTTTTTGCAATCCATTCCCCTGCTCCGTTTGTTTGCCCTCTGTTCTGCAGTGTTCCCCACAGTTCCCCACTTTTTCCAATCTGTTTCCCCTGCTAACTCTGGTTCCCCTCTGTTCTGCATTTTTTCACACTGTTCCCCACTTTTTCCAATCCGTTCCCCCTGCTTCGTTTGGTTCACCTCTGTTCTGCAGATCTCTCCACGAATCCCCACTTTTTCCAATCTGTTCCCCCAGCTCCCTTTGGTTCCCCTTTGTTCTGCATTTTTCGACTCGGTTCCCCACTTTTTCCAATCTGTTCCCCCTGCTCCCTTTGGTTCCTATCTGTTCTGCATTGTTCCCCACGGGTCCCCACTTTTCCGAGCTGTTCCCCGTGCTCCCTTTGGTTCCGCTCTGTTCTGCAGTTTTCCCCACTGTTCTCAACTTTTTCCAATCTGTTCCTCCTGCTCCCTTTGTTCCCCACTGTTCTGCATTTTTGCCCACGGTTCCCCACTTTTTCAAAACTGTTCCCCCTGCTCCCTTTGGTTCCTCACTGTTCTGCAGTTTTCCTCACGGTTCTCCACATTTTTCCATCCTGTACCCCCTGCTCCCTATGGTTCATCTCTGCCTTGCAGTGTTACCCATGGGACACCACTTTTTCCAACCTGTTCCCCTTGTTCCCTTTGGTTCCCCTCTGTCCTTCCGTGTTCCCCACGGTTCCCCACTTTTTCCAATCTGTTCCCCCTGCTCCTTTGTCTCAACTCTGTTCTGCAGTTTTCCCCACGGTTCCTCATATTTTCCAAACCATTCCCCCGGCTCGCTTTCTTTTCATACTGTTCTGCAGAGTTCCCCACGGTTCCCCACTTTTTTTACAATCTGTTCGCCCTGTTCCCTTTGTTTCCCCTCTGTTCTGCAGTGTCCTCCACGCTTACCAACTTTTTGCAATCCATTCCCCCTGCTCTGTTTGTTTCCCCTCTGTCATGCATTGTCCTCCACGGTTCCCAACTTTTTGCAATCCATTTCCCCTGCTCCGTTTGTTTGCCCTCTGTTCTGCAGTGTTCCCCACGGTTCCCCACTTTTTCCAATCCGTTCCCCCTGCTTCCTTTGGTTCACCTCTGTTCTGCAGATCTCTCCACGAATCCCCACTTTTTCCAATCTGTTCCCCCTGCTCCCTTTGGTTCCCCTTTGTTCTGCATTTTTCCACACGGTTCCCCACAGTTTCCAATCTGTTCCCCCTGCTCCCTTTGGTTCCCCTCTGTTCTGCAGTGTCCTCCACGCTTACCAACTTTTTGCAATCCATTCCCCCTGCTCTGTTTGTTTCCCCTCTGTCCTGCATTGTCCTCCACGGTTCCCAACTTTTTGCAATCCATTCCCCTGCTCCGTTTGTTTGCCCTCTGTTCTGCAGTGTTCCCCACAGTTCCCCACTTTTTCCAATCTGTTTCCCCTGCTAACTCTGGTTCCCCTCTGTTCTGCATTTTTTCACACTGTTCCCCACTTTTTCCAATCCGTTCCCCCTGCTTCGTTTGGTTCACCTCTGTTCTGCAGATCTCTCCACGAATCCCCACTTTTTCCAATCTGTTCCCCCAGCTCCCTTTGGTTCCCCTTTGTTCTGCATTTTTCGACTCGGTTCCCCACTTTTTCCAATCTGTTCCCCCTGCTCCCTTTGGTTCCTCTCTGTTCTGCATTGTTCCCCACGGGTCCCCACTTTTCCGAGCTGTTCCCCGTGCTCCCTTTGGTTCCGCTCTGTTCTGCAGTTTTCCCCACTGTTCTCAACTTTTTCCAATCTGTTCCTCCTGCTCCCTTTTGTTCCCCACTGTTCTGCATTTTTGCCCACGGTTCCCCACTTTTTCAAAACTGTTCCCCCTGCTCCCTTTGGTTCCTCACTGTTCTGCAGTTTTGCTCACGGTTCTCCACATTTTTCCAACCTGTACCCCCTGCTCCCTATGGTTCTCCTCTGCCCTGCAGTGTCCCCCATGGTTCCCCACTTTTTCCAATCCATTCCCCCTGCTCCCTTTGGTTCAACTCTATTCTGCAGTGTTCCCCACGATTCTCCACATTTTTTTCCATCCTATACCCACTGTTCCCTTTCGTTCCCCACTGTTGTGCATTTTTCCACACGCTACCCCACTTCTTCTAATCTGTTCCTCCTACATCCTTTGTTTCCCCACTGTTCTGCATTTTTCCACACGGTTCCCCACTTTTTCCAATCTGTTCCCCCTGCTCCCTTTGGTTCCTCACTGTTCTGCAGTGTTCCCCACGATTCCCCACTTTTTCCAATGCGTTCCCCTGCTCTTATTGGTTCCCCTCTGTTCTGCAGTGTTCCCTACGGTTCCCCACATTTTCCAATCTGTTCGTCCTGCTCCCTTTGGTTTCCCTCTGTCCTGCAGTGTCCTCCACGGTTCCCCACTTTTTCCAACCTGTACCTACTGCTCCCTTTGGTTCCCCTCTGTCATGCAGTGTTTTCACAGTTCCCCAATTTTTTCCTATCTGTTCCCCCTGATGTCTTTGGTTCCCCTCTGTCGTGCAGTGTTCCCCACGGTTCCCCACTTTTTCCAATCCGTTCCCTCTGGCCCCTTTGGTTCCCCTCTGTTCTGCAGTGTTCCCCACAGTTCTCCACATTTTCCAATTCTTTCCCCCTGCTCCCTTTGGTTCCCCACCTTTCTGCATTTTTCCACACGGTTCCTTACTTATTCCAATCGGTTCCCCACTTTTTCCAATCTGTTCCCCCTGCTCCCTTTGGTTCTCTTCTGTTCTCCAGTGTTCCCCACAGTTCCCCACTTTTTCCAATCTGTTCCCCCTGCTCCTTTGGCTCCACTCTGTTCTGCAGTTTTCCCCAAGGTTCCCCACATTTTCCAAACCATTCCCGCGGCTCGCTTTGGTTTCATACTGTTCTGCAGCGTTCCCCACGGTTCCCCACTATTTTACAATCTGTTCGCCCTGCTCCCTTTGGTTCCCCTCTGTTCTGCAATGTCCTCCACGCTTCCCAACTTTTTGCAAACCATTCCCCCTGCTCTGTTTGTTTCCCCACTGTTCTGCATTTTTCTACACGGTTCCCCACTTTTTCCAATCTGTTCCCCCTGCTCTCTTTGGTTCCTCACTGTTCTGCAGTGTTCCTCACGGTTCTCCACATTTTTTCCAACCTGTAGCCCCTGCTCCCTATGGCTCCCCTCTGCCCTGCAGTATTCCCCATGGTTCCCCACTTTTTCTAATCCGTTCCCCCTATTCCCTTTGGTTCCCCCCTGTCCCGCAGTGTTCTGCACGATTCCCCACTTTTTCCAATCAGTTCCCCCTGCTCCCTTTGATTCCGCTCTGTCCTGCAGTGTTCCCCATGGGCCCCACTTTTTGCAATCCGTTCCCCCTGCTCCTTTGGCTCCACTCTGTTCTGCAGTTTTCCCCATGGTTCCCCACATTTTGCAATCCATCCCCCCTGCTCCCTTTGATTCCGCTCTGTCCTGCAGTGTTCCCCATGGGCCCCACTTTTTACAATCCGTTCCCCCTGCTTCCTTTGGTTCACCTCTGTCGTGCAGTGTTCCAAACGGTTCCCCACTTTTTCCAATGCGTTCCCTCTGCTCCCTTTGGTTCCCCTCTGTTCTGCAGTGTTCCCCACAGTTCCCCACTTTTTCCAATCTGTTTCCCCTGCTCCCTCTGGTTTCCCCTCTGTTCTGCAGTGTCCTCCACGGTTCCCCACTTTTTCCAACCTGTACCTCCTGTGCCCTTTGGTTCTCCTCTGTCATGCAGTGTGCCCCACGGTTCCCCACTTTTTCCAATCCGTTCCCTCTGCTCCCTTTGGTTCCACTCTGTTCTGCAGTGTTCCCCACAGTTCTCCACCTTTTCCAATTCGTTCCCCCTGCTCCCTTTGGTTCCCCACCTTTCTGCATTTTTCCACACGGTTCCCTACTTTTTCCAATCGGTTCCCCACTTTTTCCAATCTGTTCCCCCTGCTCCCTTTGGTTCTCTTCTGTTCTGCAGTGTTTCCGATGCTTCCCCACTTTTTCCAATCCTTTCCCCCTGCTCCCTTTGGTTCCTCTCTGCTCTGCAGTTTTCCCCACTGTTCTCAACTTTTTCCAATTTGTCCCTCCTGCTCCCTTTGGTTCCCCACTCTTCTGCATTTTTCTACACGGTACCCCACTTCTTCTAATCTGTTCCTCCTGCACCCTTTGTTTCCCCACTGTTCTGCATTTCTCCACACGGTTCCCCACTTTTTCCAATCTGTTCCCCCTGCTCCCATTGGTTCCTCACTGTTCTGCAGTGTTCCCCACGGTTCCCCACTTTTTCCAATGCGTTCCCCTGATCCCTTTGGTTCCCCTCTGTTCTGCAGTGATCCCCACGGTTCCCCACATTTTCCAAACTGTTCCCCCTGCTCGCTTTGGTTTCATACTGTTCTGCAGTGTTCCCCACGGTTCGCCACTTTTTTACAATCTGTTGGCCCTGCTCCCTTTGGTTCCCCTCTGACCTGCAGTGCCCTCCACGGTTCCCCACTTTTTCCAACCTGTACCTCCTGCTCCCTTTGGTTCCCATCTGTCATGCAGTGTTTTCACCGTTCCTCAATTTTTCCCTATCTGTTCCCCCTGATCCCTTTGGTTCCCCTCTGTCGTGCAGTGTTCCCCACGGTTCCCCACTTTTTCCAATCCGTTCCCTCTGCTCCCTTTGGTGCCCCTCTGTTCTGCAGTGTTCCCCACAGTTCTCCACATTTTCCAATTCTTTCCCCCTGCTCCCTTTGGTTCCCCACCTTTCTGCATTTTTCCACACGGTTCCCTACTTTTTCCAATCGGTTCCCCACATTTTCCAATCTGTTCCCCCTGCTCCCTTTGGTTTTGCTCTGTTCTGCAGTGTTCCCCACAGTTCCCCACTTTTTCCAATCTGTTCCCCCTGCTCCTTTGGCTCCACTCTGTTCTGCAGTTTTCCCCAAGGTTCCCCACATTTTCCAAACCATTCCCCCGGCTCGCTTTGGTTTCATACTGTTCTGCAGCGTTCCCCATGGTTCCCCACTATTTTACAATCTGTTCGCCCTGCTCCCTTTGGTTCCCCGCTGTTCTGCAATGTCCTCCACGCTTCCCAACTTTTTGCAATCCATTCCCCCTGCTCCCTTTGGTTCCTCACTGTTCTGCAGTGTTCCTCACGGTTCTCCACATTTTTTCCAACCTGTAGCCCCTGCTCCCTATGGCTCCCCTCTGCCCTGCAGTATTCCCCATGGTTCCCCACTTTTTCTAATCCGTTCCCCCTGCTCCCTTTGGTTCCCCTCTGTCCCGCAGTGTTCTGCACGATTCCCCACTTTTTCAAATCAGTTCCCCCTGCTCCCTTTGATTCCGCTCTGTCCTGCAGTGTTCCCCATGGGCCCCACTTTTTGCAATCTGTTCCCCCTGCTCCTTTGGCTCCACTCTGTTCTGCAGTTTTCCCCATGGTTCCACACATTTTGCAATCCATTCCCCCTGCTCCATTTGTTTCCCCTCTGTTCTGCAGTGTTCCCCACAGTTCCCCACTTTTTCCAATCAGTTCCCCCTGCTGCCTTTGATTCCCCTCTGTCCTGCAGTGTTCCCCATGGGCCCCACTTTTTACAATCCGTTCCCCCTGCTTCCTTTGCTTCACCTCTGTCGTGCAGTGTTCCAAACGGTTCCCCACTTTTTCCAATGCGTTCCCTCTGCTCTCTTTGGTGCCCCTCTGTTCTGCAGTGTTCCCCACAGTTCCCCACTTTTTCCAATCTGTTTCCCCTGCTCCCTCTGGTTCCCCTCTGTTCTGCAGTGTCCTCCACGGTTCCCCACTTTTTCCAACCTGTACCTCCTGTTCCCTTTGGTTCCCCTCTGTCATGCAGTGTTTTCACAGTTCCCCAATTTTTTCCTATCTGTTCCCCCTGTTCCCTTTGGTTCCCCTCTGTCATGCAGTGTGCCCCACGGTTCCCCACTTTTTCCAATCCGTTCCCTCTGCTCCCTTTGGTTCCCCTCTGTTCTGCAGTGTTCCCCACAGTTCTCCACCTTTTCCAATTCATTCCCCCTGCTCCCTTTGGTTCTCCACCTTTCTGCATTTTTCCACATGGTTCCCTACTTTTTCCAATCGGTTCCCAACTTTTCCAATCTGTTCCCCCTGCTCCCTTTGGTTCTCCTCTGTTCTGCAGTGTTCCCGACGCTTCCCCACTTTTTCCAATCCGTTCCCCCTGCTCCCTTTGGTTCCCCTCTATTCTACAGTGTTCCCCATGATTCTCCACATTTCTTTACATACTGTACCCCCTGCTCCCTATGGTTCCCCTCTGCCTTGCAGTGTTACCCATGGGACACCACTTTTTCCAACCTGTTCCCGCTGTTCCCTTTGGTTCCCCTCTGTCCTTCCGTGTTCTCCACGGTTCCCAACTTTTTGCAATCCGTTGCCCCTGCTCCGCTTGGTTCCCCTCTGTTCTGCAGTGTTCCCCACGGTTCCCCACTTTTTTCCAATCTGTTCCCCCTTCTCCTTTGTCTCAACTCTGTTCTGCAGTTTTCCCCACGGTTCCTCACATTTTCCAAACCATTCCCCCGGCTCGCTTTCTTTTCATACTGTTCTGCAGCGTTCCCCACGGTTCCGCACTTTTTTACAATCTGTTCGCCCTGCTCCCTTTGGTTCCCCTCTGTTCTGCAGTGTCCTCCACGCTTACCAACTTTTTGCAATCCATTCCCCCTGCTCGGTTTGTTTCCCCTCTGTCCTGCATTGTCCTCCACAGTTCCCAACTTTTTGCAATCCATTCCCCTGCTCCGTTTGTTTGCCCTCTGTTCTGCAGTGTTCCCCACAGTTCCCCACTTTTTCCAATCTGTTTCCCCTGCTAACTCTGGTTCCCCTCTGTTCTGCATTTTTTCACACTGTTCCCCACTTTTTCCAATCCGTTCCCCCTGCTTCGTTTGGTTCACCTCTGTTCTGCAGATCTCTCCACGAATCCCCACTTTTTCCAATCTGTTCCCCCAGCTCCCTTTGGTTCCCCTTTGTTCTGCATTTTTCGACTCGGTTCCCCACTTTTTCCAATCTGTTCCCCCTGCTCCCTTTGGTTCCTATCTGTTCTGCATTGTTCCCCACGGGTCCCCACTTTTCCGAGCTGTTCCCCGTGCTCCCTTTGGTTCCGCTCTGTTCTGCAGTTTTCCCCACTGTTCTCAACTTTTTCCAATCTGTTCCTCCTGCTCCCTTTGTTCCCCACTGTTCTGCATTTTTGCCCACGGTTCCCCACTTTTTCAAAACTGTTCCCCCTGCTCCCTTTGGTTCCTCACTGTTCTGCAGTTTTCCTCACGGTTCTCCACATTTTTCCATCCTGTACCCCCTGCTCCCTATGGTTCATCTCTGCCTTGCAGTGTTACCCATGGGACACCACTTTTTCCAACCTGTTCCCCTTGTTCCCTTTGGTTCCCCTCTGTCCTTCCGTGTTCCCCACGGTTCCCCACTTTTTCCAATCTGTTCCCCCTGCTCCTTTGTCTCAACTCTGTTCTGCAGTTTTCCCCACGGTTCCTCATATTTTCCAAACCATTCCCCCGGCTTGCTTTCTTTTCATACTGTTCTGCAGAGTTCCCCACGGTTCCCCACTTTTTTTACAATCTGTTCGCCCTGCTCCCTTTGTTTCCCCTCTGTTCTGCAGTGTCCTCCACGCTTACCAACTTTTTGCAATCCATTCCCCCTGCTCTGTTTGTTTCCCCTCTGTCATGCATTGTCCTCCACGGTTCCCAACTTTTTGCAATCCATTTCCCCTGCTCCGTTTGTTTGCCCTCTGTTCTGCAGTGTTCCCCACAGTTCCCCACTTTTTCCAATCTGTTTCCCCTGCTACCTCTGGTTCCCCTCTGTTCTGCATTTTTCCACACTGTTCCCCACTTTTTCCAATCCGTTCCCCCTGCTTCCTTTGGTTCACCTCTGTTCTGCAGATCTCTCCACGAATCCCCACTTTTTCCAATCTGTTCCCCCTGCTCCCTTTGGTTCCCCTTTGTTCTGCATTTTTCCACACGGTTCCCCACTTTTTCCAATCTGTTCCCCCTGCTCCCTTTGGTTCCCCTCTGTTCTGCAGTGTCCTCCACGCTTACCAACTTTTTGCAATCCATTCCCCCTGCTCTGTTTGTTTCCCCTCTGTCCTGCATTGTCCTCCACGGTTCCCAACTTTTTGCAATCCATTCCCCTGCTCCGTTTGTTTGCCCTCTGTTCTGCAGTGTTCCCCACAGTTCCCCACTTTTTCCAATCCGTTCCCCCTGCTTCGTTTGGTTCACCTCTGTTCTGCAGATCTCTCCACGAATCCCCACTTTTTCCAATCTGTTCCCCCAGCTCCCTTTGGTTCCCCTTTGTTCTGCATTTTTCGACTCGGTTCCCCACTTTTTCCAATCTGTTCCCCCTGCACCCTTTGGTTCCTATCTGTTCTGCAGTGTTCCCCACAGTTCTCCACATTTTCCAATTCTTTCCCCCTGCTCCCTTTGGTTCCCCACCTTTCTGCATTTTTCCACACGGTTCCCTACTTTTTCCAATCGGTTCCCCACATTTTCCAATCTGTTCCCCCTGCTCCCTTTGGTTTTGCTCTGTTCTGCAGTGTTCCCCACAGTTCCCCACTTTTTCCAATCTGTTCCCCCTGCTCCTTTGGCTCCACTCTGTTCTGCAGTGTTCCCCACAGTTCCCCACTTTTTCCAATCTGTTCCCCCTGCTCCTTTGGCTCCACTCTGTTCTGCAGTTTTCCCCAAGGTTCCCCACATTTTCCAAACCATTCCCCCGGCTCGCTTTGGTTTCATACTGTTCTGCAGCGTTCCCCATGGTTCCCCACTATTTTACAATCTGTTCGCCCTGCTCCCTTTGGTTCCCCGCTGTTCTGCAATGTCCTCCACGCTTCCCAACTTTTTGCAATCCATTCCCCCTGCTCCCTTTGGTTCCTCACTGTTCTGCAGTGTTCCTCACGGTTCTCCACATTTTTTCCAACCTGTAGCCCCTGCTCCCTATGGCTCCCCTCTGCCCTGCAGTATTCCCCATGGTTCCCCACTTTTTCTAATCCGTTCCCCCTGCTCCCTTTGGTTCCCCTCTGTCCCGCAGTGTTCTGCACGATTCCACACTTTTTCAAATCAGTTCCCCCTGCTCCCTTTGATTCCGCTCTGTCCTGCAGTGTTCCCCATGGGCCCCACTTTTTGCAATCTGTGCCCCCTGCTCCTTTGGCTCCACTCTGTTCTGCAGTTTTCCCCATGGTTCCACACATTTTGCAATCCATTCCCCCTGCTCCATTTGTTTCCCCTCTGTTCTGCAGTGTTCCCCACAGTTCCCCACTTTTTCCAATCAGTTCCCTCTGCTGCCTTTGATTCCCCTCTGTCCTGCAGTGTTCCCCATGGGCCCCACTTTTTATAATCCGTTCCCCCTGCTTCCTTTGCTTCACCTCTGTCGTGCAGTGTTCCAAACGGTTCCCCACTTTTTCCAATGCGTTCCCTCTGCTCTCTTTGGTGCCCCTCTGTTCTGCAGTGTTCCCCACAGTTCCCCACTTTTTCCAATCTGTTTCCCCTGCTCCCTCTGGTTCCCCTCTGTTCTGCAGTGTCCTCCACGGTTCCCCACTTTTTCCAACCTGTACCTCCTGTTCCCTTTGGTTCCCCTCTGTCATGCAGTGTTTTCACAGTTCCCCAATTTTTTCCTATCTGTTCCCCCTGATCCCTTTGGTTCCCCTCTGTCATGCAGTGTGCCCCATGGTTCACCACTTTTTCCAATCCGTTCCCTCTGCTCCCTTTGGTTCCCCTCTGTTCTGCAGTGTTCCCCACAGTTCTCCACCTTTTCCAATTCATTCCCCCTGCTCCCTTTGGTTCTCCACCTTTCTGCATTTTTCCACATGGTTCCCTACTTTTTCCAATCGGTTCCCGACTTTTTCCAATCTGTTCCCCCTGCTCCCTTTGGTTCTCCTCTGTTCTGCAGTGTTCCCGACGCTTTTCCACTTTTTCCAATCCATTCCCCCTGCTCCCTTTGGTTCCCCTCTATTCTACAGTGTTCCCCATGATTCTCCACATTTCTTTACATACTGTACCCCCTGCTCCCTATGGTTCCCCTCTGCCTTGCAGTGTTACCCATGGGACACCACTTTTTCCAACCTGTTCCCGCTGTTCCCTTTGGTTCCCCTCTGTCCTTCCGTGTTCTCCACGGTTCCCAACTTTTTGCAATCCGTTGCCCCTGCTCCGCTTGGTTCCCCTCTGTTCTGCAGTGTTCCCCACGGTTCCCCACTTTTTCCAATCTGTTCCCCCTGCTCCTTTGTCTCAACTCTGTTCTGCAGTTTTCCCCACGGTTCCTCACATTTTCCAAACCATTCCCCCGGCTCGCTTTCTTTTCATACTGTTCTGCAGCGTTCCCCACGGTTCCGCACTTTTTTACAATCTGTTCGCCCTGCTCCCTTTGGTTCCCCTCTGTTCTGCAATGTCCTCCACGCTTCCCAACTTTTTGCAAACCATTCCCCCTGCTCTGTTTGTTTCCCCACTGTTCTGCATTTTTCTACACGGTTCCCCACTTTTTCCAATCTGTTCCCCCTGCTCTCTTTGGTTCCTCACTGTTCTGC
Source organism: Narcine bancroftii (assembly GCF_036971445.1). Classification (NCBI taxonomy): domain Eukaryota; kingdom Metazoa; phylum Chordata; class Chondrichthyes; order Torpediniformes; family Narcinidae; genus Narcine; species Narcine bancroftii. Next base: position 130,217 of record NW_027211871.1, on the reverse strand, counting down.
AGTGTTCCTCACGGTTCTCCACATTTTTTCCAACCTGTAGCCCCTGCTCCCTATGGCTCCCCTCTGCCCTGCAGTATTCCCCATGGTTCCCCACTTTTTCTAATCCGTTCCCCCTATTCCCTTTGGTTCCCCCCTGTCCCGCAGTGTTCTGCACGATTCCCCACTTTTTCCAATCAGTTCCCCCTGCTCCCTTTGATTCCGCTCTGTCCTGCAGTGTTCCCCATGGGCCCCACTTTTTGCAATCCGTTCCCCCTGCTCCTTTGGCTCCACTCTGTTCTGCAGTTTTCCCCATGGTTCCCCACATTTTGCAATCCATCCCCCCTGCTCCCTTTGATTCCGCTCTGTCCTGCAGTGTTCCCCATGGGCCCCACTTTTTACAATCCGTTCCCCCTGCTTCCTTTGGTTCACCTCTGTCGTGCAGTGTTCCAAACGGTTCCCCACTTTTTCCAATGCGTTCCCTCTGCTCCCTTTGGTTCCCCTCTGTTCTGCAGTGTTCCCCACAGTTCCCCACTTTTTCCAATCTGTTTCCCCTGCTCCCTCTGGTTTCCCCTCTGTTCTGCAGTGTCCTCCACGGTTCCCCACTTTTTCCAACCTGTACCTCCTGTGCCCTTTGGTTCTCCTCTGTCATGCAGTGTGCCCCACGGTTCCCCACTTTTTCCAATCCGTTCCCTCTGCTCCCTTTGGTTCCACTCTGTTCTGCAGTGTTCCCCACAGTTCTCCACCTTTTCCAATTCGTTCCCCCTGCTCCCTTTGGTTCCCCACCTTTCTGCATTTTTCCACACGGTTCCCTACTTTTTCCAATCGGTTCCCCACTTTTTCCAATCTGTTCCCCCTGCTCCCTTTGGTTCTCTTCTGTTCTGCAGTGTTTCCGATGCTTCCCCACTTTTTCCAATCCTTTCCCCCTGCTCCCTTTGGTTCCTCTCTGCTCTGCAGTTTTCCCCACTGTTCTCAACTTTTTCCAATTTGTCCCTCCTGCTCCCTTTGGTTCCCCACTCTTCTGCATTTTTCTACACGGTACCCCACTTCTTCTAATCTGTTCCTCCTGCACCCTTTGTTTCCCCACTGTTCTGCATTTCTCCACACGGTTCCCCACTTTTTCCAATCTGTTCCCCCTGCTCCCATTGGTTCCTCACTGTTCTGCAGTGTTCCCCACGGTTCCCCACTTTTTCCAATGCGTTCCCCTGATCCCTTTGGTTCCCCTCTGTTCTGCAGTGATCCCCACGGTTCCCCACATTTTCCAAACTGTTCCCCCTGCTCGCTTTGGTTTCATACTGTTCTGCAGTGTTCCCCACGGTTCCCCACTTTTTTACAATCTGTTGGCCCTGCTCCCTTTGGTGCCCCTCTGACCTGCAGTGCCCTCCACGGTTCCCCACTTTTTCCAACCTGTACCTCCTGCTCCCTTTGGTTCCCATCTGTCATGCAGTGTTTTCACCGTTCCTCAATTTTTCCCTATCTGTTCCCCCTGATCCCTTTGGTTCCCCTCTGTCGTGCAGTGTTCCCCACGGTTCCCCACTTTTTGCAATCTGTTCCCCCTGCTCCTTTGGCTCCACTCTGTTCTGCAGTTTTCCCCATGGTTCCACACATTTTGCAATCCATTCCCCCTGCTCCATTTGTTTCCCCTCTGTTCTGCAGTGTTCCCCACAGTTCCCCACTTTTTCCAATCAGTTCCCCCTGCTGCCTTTGGTTCCCCTCTGTCATGCAGTGTTTTCACAGTTCCCCAATTTTTTCCTATCTGTTCCCCCTGATCCCTTTGGTTCCCCTCTGTCATGCAGTGTGCCCCACGGTTCCCCACTTTTTCCAATCCGTTCCCTCTGCTCCCTTTGGTTCCCCTCTGTTCTGCAGTGTTCCCCACAGTTCTCCACCTTTTCCAATTCATTCCCCCTGCTCCCTTTGGTTCTCCACCTTTCTGCATTTTTCCACATGGTTCCCTACTTTTTCCAATCGGTTCCCAACTTTTTCCAATCTGTTCCCCCTGCTCCCTTTGGTTCTCCTCTGTTCTGCAGTGTTCCCGACGCTTCCCCACTTTTTCCAATCCGTTCCCCCTGCTCCCTTTGGTTCCCCTCTATTCTACAGTGTTCCCCATGATTCTCCACATTTCTTTACATACTGTACCCCCTGCTCCCTATGGTTCCCCTCTGTCTTGCAGTGTTACCCATGGGACACCACTTTTTCCAACCTGTTCCCGCTGTTCCCTTTGGTTCCCCTCTGTCCTTCCGTGTTCTCCACGGTTCCCAACTTTTTGCAATCCGTTGCCCCTGCTCCGCTTGGTTCCCCTCTGTTCTGCAGTGTTCCCCACGGTTCCCCACTTTTTCCAATCTGTTCCCCCTTCTCCTTTGTCTCAACTCTGTTCTGCAGTTTTCCCCACAGTTCCTCACATTTTCCAAACCATTCCCCCGGCTCGCTTTCTTTTCATACTGTTCTGCAGCGTTCCCCACGGTTCCGCACTTTTTTACAATCTGTTCGCCCTGCTCCCTTTGGTTCCCCTCTGTTCTGCAGTGTCCTCCACGCTTACCAACTTTTTGCAATCCATTCCCCCTGCTCGGTTTGTTTCCCCTCTGTCCTGCATTGTCCTCCACGGTTCCCAACTTTTTGCAATCCATTCCCCTGCTCCGTTTGTTTGCCCTCTGTTCTGCAGTGTTCCCCACAGTTCCCCACTTTTTCCAATCTGTTTCCCCTGCTAACTCTGGTTCCCCGCTGTTCTGCATTTTTTCACACTGTTCCCCACTTTTTCCAATCCGTTCCCCCTGCTTCGTTTGGTTCACCTCTGTTCTGCAGATCTCTCCACGAATCCCCACTTTTTCCAATCTGTTCCCCCAGCTCCCTTTGGTTCCCCTTTGTTCTGCATTTTTCGACTCGGTTCCCCACTTTTTCCAATCTGTTCCCCCTGCTCCCTTTGGTTCCTATCTGTTCTGCATTGTTCCCCACGGGTCCCCACTTTTCCGAGCTGTTCCCCGTGCTCCCTTTGGTTCCGCTCTGTTCTGCAGTTTTCCCCACTGTTCTCAACTTTTTCCAATCTGTTCCTCCTGCTCCCTTTGTTCCCCACTGTTCTGCATTTTTGCCCACGGTTCCCCACTTTTTCAAAACTGTTCCCCCTGCTCCCTTTGGTTCCTCACTGTTCTGCAGTTTTCCTCACGGTTCTCCACATTTTTCCATCCTGTACCCCCTGCTCCCTATGGTTCATCTCTGCCTTGCAGTGTTACCCATGGGACACCACTTTTTCCAACCTGTTCCCCTTGTTCCCTTTGGTTCCCCTCTGTCCTTCCGTGTTCCCCACGGTTCCCCACTTTTTCCAATCTGTTCCCCCTGCTCCTTTGTCTCAACTCTGTTCTGCAGTTTTCCCCACGGTTCCTCATATTTTCCAAACCATTCCCCCGGCTCGCTTTCTTTTCATACTGTTCTGCAGAGTTCCCCACGGTTCCCCACTTTTTTTACAATCTGTTCGCCCTGCTCCCTTTGTTTCCCCTCTGTTCTGCAGTGTCCTCCACGCTTACCAACTTTTTGCAATCCATTCCCCCTGCTCTGTTTGTTTCCCCTCTGTCATGCATTGTCCTCCACGGTTCCCAACTTTTTGCAATCCATTTCCCCTGCCCCGTTTGTTTGCCCTCTGTTCTGCAGTGTTCCCCACAGTTCCCCACTTTTTCCAATCTGTTTCCCCTGCTACCTCTGGTTCCCCTCTGTTCTGCATTTTTCCACACTGTTCCCCACTTTTTCCAATCCGTTCCCCCTGCTTCCTTTGGTTCACCTCTGTTCTGCAGATCTCTCCACGAATCCCCACTTTTTCCAATCTGTTCCCCCTGCTCCCTTTGGTTCCCCTTTGTTCTGCATTTTTCCACACGGTTCCCCACTTTTTCCAATCTGTTCCCCCTGCTCCCTTTGGTTCCCCTCTGTTCTGCAGTGTCCTCCACGCTTACCAACTTTTTGCAATCCATTCCCCCTGCTCTGTTTGTTTCCCCTCTGTCCTGCATTGTCCTCCACGGTTCCCAACTTTTTGCAATCCATTCCCCTGCTCCGTTTGTTTGCCCTCTGTTCTGCAGTGTTCCCCACAGTTCCCCACTTTTTCCAATCCGTTCCCCCTGCTTCGTTTGGTTCACCTCTGTTCTGCAGATCTCTCCACGAATCCCCACTTTTTCCAATCTGTTCCCCCAGCTCCCTTTGGTTCCCCTTTGTTCTGCATTTTTCGACTCGGTTCCCCACTTTTTCCAATCTGTTCCCCCTGCTCCCTTTGGTTCCTATCTGTTCTGCAGTGTTCCCCACAGTTCTCCACATTTTCCAATTCTTTCCCCCTGCTCCCTTTGGTTCCCCACCTTTCTGCATTTTTCCACACGGTTCCCTACTTTTTCCAATCGGTTCCCCACATTTTCCAATCTGTTCCCCCTGCTCCCTTTGGTTTTGCTCTGTTCTGCAGTGTTCCCCACAGTTCCCCACTTTTTCCAATCTGTTCCCCCTGCTCCTTTGGCTCCACTCTGTTCTGCAGTGTTCCCCACAGTTCCCCACTTTTTCCAATCTGTTCCCCCTGCTCCTTTGGCTCCACTCTGTTCTGCAGTTTTCCCCAAGGTTCCCCACATTTTCCAAACCATTCCCCCGGCTCGCTTTGGTTTCATACTGTTCTGCAGCGTTCCCCATGGTTCCCCACTATTTTACAATCTGTTCGCCCTGCTCCCTTTGGTTCCCCGCTGTTCTGCAATGTCCTCCACGCTTCCCAACTTTTTGCAATCCATGCCCCCTGCTCCCTTTGGTTCCTCACTGTTCTGCAGTGTTCCTCACGGTTCTCCACATTTTTTCCAACCTGTACCCCCTGCTCCCTATGGTTCCCCTCTGCCTTGCAGTGTTACCCATGGGACACCACTTTTTCCAACCTGTTCCCGCTGTTCCCTTTGGTTCCCCTCTGTCCTTCCGTGTTCTCCACGGTTCCCAACTTTTTGCAATCCGTTGCCCCTGCTCCGCTTGGTTCCCCTCTGTTCTGCAGTGTTCCCCACGGTTCCCCACTTTTTCCAATCTGTTCCCCCTTCTCCTTTGTCTCAACTCTGTTCTGCAGTTTTCCCCACGGTTCCTCACATTTTCCAAACCATTCCCCCGGCTCGCTTTCTTTTCATACTGTTCTGCAGCGTTCCCCACGGTTCCGCACTTTTTTACAATCTGTTCGCCCTGCTCCCTTTGGTTCCCCTCTGTTCTGCAGTGTCCTCCACGCTTACCAACTTTTTGCAATCCATTCCCCCTGCTCGGTTTGTTTCCCCTCTGTCCTGCATTGTCCTCCACGGTTCCCAACTTTTTGCAATCCATTCCCCTGCTCCGTTTGTTTGCCCTCTGTTCTGCAGTGTTCCCCACAGTTCCCCACTTTTTCCAATCTGTTTCCCCTGCTAACTCTGGTTCCCCGCTGTTCTGCATTTTTTCACACTGTTCCCCACTTTTTCCAATCCGTTCCCCCTGCTTCGTTTGGTTCACCTCTGTTCTGCAGATCTCTCCACGAATCCCCACTTTTTCCAATCTGTTCCCCCAGCTCCCTTTGGTTCCCCTTTGTTCTGCATTTTTCGACTCGGTTCCCCACTTTTTCCAATCTGTTCCCCCTGCTCCCTTTGGTTCCTATCTGTTCTGCATTGTTCCCCACGGGTCCCCACTTTTCCGAGCTGTTCCCCGTGCTCCCTTTGGTTCCGCTCTGTTCTGCAGTTTTCCCCACTGTTCTCAACTTTTTCCAATCTGTTCCTCCTGCTCCCTTTGTTCCCCACTGTTCTGCATTTTTGCCCACGGTTCCCCACTTTTTCAAAACTGTTCCCCCTGCTCCCTTTGGTTCCTCACTGTTCTGCAGTTTTCCTCACGGTTCTCCACATTTTTCCATCCTGTACCCCCTGCTCCCTATGGTTCATCTCTGCCTTGCAGTGTTACCCATGGGACACCACTTTTTCCAACCTGTTCCCCTTGTTCCCTTTGGTTCCCCTCTGTCCTTCCGTGTTCCCCACGGTTCCCCACTTTTTCCAATCTGTTCCCCCTGCTCCTTTGTCTCAACTCTGTTCTGCAGTTTTCCTTTCGGTTCCTCATATTTTCCAAACCATTCCCCCGGCTCGCTTTCTTTTCATACTGTTCTGCAGAGTTCCCCACGGTTCCCCACTTTTTTTACAATCTGTTCGCCCTGCTCCCTTTGTTTCCCCTCTGTTCTGCAGTGTCCTCCACGCTTACCAACTTTTTGCAATCCATTCCCCCTGCTCTGTTTGTTTCCCCTCTGTCATGCATTGTCCTCCACGGTTCCCAACTTTTTGCAATCCATTTCCCCTGCCCCGTTTGTTTGCCCTCTGTTCTGCAGTGTTCCCCACAGTTCCCCACTTTTTCCAATCTGTTTCCCCTGCTACCTCTGGTTCCCCTCTGTTCTGCATTTTTCCACACTGTTCCCCACTTTTTCCAATCCGTTCCCCCTGCTTCCTTTGGTTCACCTCTGTTCTGCAGATCTCTCCACGAATCCCCACTTTTTCCAATCTGTTCCCCCTGCTCCCTTTGGTTCCCCTTTGTTCTGCATTTTTCCACACGGTTCCCCACTTTTTCCAATCTGTTCCCCCTGCTCCCTTTGGTTCCCCTCTGTTCTGCAGTGTCCTCCACGCTTACCAACTTTTTGCAATCCATTCCCCCTGCTCTGTTTGTTTCCCCTCTGTCCTGCATTGTCCTCCACGGTTCCCAACTTTTTGCAATCCATTCCCCTGCTCCGTTTGTTTGCCCTCTGTTCTGCAGTGTTCCCCACAGTTCCCCACTTTTTCCAATCCGTTCCCCCTGCTTCGTTTGGTTCACCTCTGTTCTGCAGATCTCTCCACGAATCCCCACTTTTTCCAATCTGTTCCCCCAGCTCCCTTTGGTTCCCCTTTGTTCTGCATTTTTCGACTCGGTTCCCCACTTTTTCCAATCTGTTCCCCCTGCTCCCTTTGGTTCCTATCTGTTCTGCAGTGTTCCCCACAGTTCTCCACATTTTCCAATTCTTTCCCCCTGCTCCCTTTGGTTCCCCAACTTTCTGCATTTTTCCACACGGTTCCCTACTTTTTCCAATCGGTTCCCCACATTTTCCAATCTGTTCCCCCTGCTCCCTTTGGTTTTGCTCTGTTCTGCAGTGTTCCCCACAGTTCCCCACTTTTTCCAATCTGTTCCCCCTGCTCCTTTGGCTCCACTCTGTTCTGCAGTGTTCCCCACAGTTCCCCACTTTTTCCAATCTGTTCCCCCTGCTCCTTTGGCTCCACTCTGTTCTGCAGTTTTCCCCAAGGTTCCCCACATTTTCCAAACCATTCCCCCGGCTCGCTTTGGTTTCATACTGTTCTGCAGCGTTCCCCATGTTTCCCCACTATTTTACAATCTGTTCGCCCTGCTCCCTTTGGTTCCCCGCTGTTCTGCAATGTCCTCCACGCTTCCCAACTTTTTGCAATCCATTCCCCCTGCTCCCTTTGGTTCCTCACTGTTCTGCAGTGTTCCTCACGGTTCTCCACATTTTTTCCAACCTGTAGCCCCTGCTCCCTATGGCTCCCCTCTGCCCTGCAGTATTCCCCATGGTTCCCCACTTTTTCTAATCCATTCCCCCTGCTCCCTTTGGTTCCCCTCTGTCCCGCAGTGTTCTGCACGATTCCACACTTTTTCAAATCAGTTCCCCCTGCTGCCTTTGATTCCCCTCTGTCCTGCAGTGTTCCCCATGGGCCCCACTTTTTATAATCCGTTCCCCCTGCTTCCTTTGCTTCACCTCTGTCGTGCAGTTTTCCCCATGGTTCCACACATTTTCCAATGCGTTCCCTCTGCTCTCTTTGGTGCCCCTCTGTTCTGCAGTGTTCCCCACAGTTCCCCACTTTTTCCAATCTGTTTCCCCTGCTCCCTCTGGTTCCCCTCTGTTCCGCAGTGTCCTCCACGGTTCCCCACTTTTTCCAACCTGTTCCCCCTGATCCCTTTGGTTCCCCTCTGTCATGCAGTGTGCCCCATGGTTCCCCACTTTTTCCAATCCGTTCCCTCTGCTCCCTTTGGTTCCCCTCTGTTCTGCAGTGTTCCCCACAGTTCTCCACCTTTTCCAATTCATTCCCCCTGCTCCCTTTGGTTCTCCACCTTTCTGCATTTTTCCACATGGTTCCCTACTTTTTCCAATCGGTTCCCGACTTTTTCCAATCTGTTCCCCCTGCTCCCTTTGGTTCTCCTCTGTTCTGCAGTGTTCCCGACGCTTCCCCACTTTTTCCAATCCATTCCCCCTGCTCCCTTTGGTTCCCCTCTATTCTACAGTGTTCCCCATGATTCTCCACATTTCTTTACATACTGTACCCCCTGCTCCCTATGGTTCCCCTCTGCCTTGCAGTGTTACCCATGGGACACCACTTTTTCCAACCTGTTCCCACTGTTCCCTTTGGTTCCCCTCTGTCCTTCCGTGTTCTCCACGGTTCCCAACTTTTTGCAATCCGTTGCCCCTGCTCCGCTTGGTTCCCCTCTGTTCTGCAGTGTTCCCCACGGTTCCCCACTTTTTCCAATCTGTTCCTCCTGCTCCCTTTGGTTCCTCACTGTTCTGCAGTTTTCCTCACGGTTCTCCACATTTTTCCATCCTGTACCCCCTGCTCCCTATGGTTCATCTCTGCCTTGCAGTGTTACCCATGGGACACCACTTTTTCCAACCTGTTCCCCTTGTTCCCTTTGGTTCCCCTCTGTCCTTCCGTGTTCCCCACGGTTCCCCACTTTTTCCAATCTGTTCCCCCTGCTCCTTTGTCTCAACTCTGTTCTGCAGTTTTCCCCACGGTTCCTCATATTTTCCAAACCATTCCCCCGGCTCGCTTTCTTTTCATACTGTTCTGCAGAGTTCCCCACGGTTCCCCACTTTTTTTACAATCTGTTCGCCCTGCTCCCTTTGTTTCCCCTCTGTTCTGCAGTGTCCTCCACGCTTACCAACTTTTTGCAATCCATTCCCCTGCTCTGTTTGTTTCCCCTCTGTCATGCATTGTCCTCCACGGTTCCCAACTTTTTGTAATCCATTTCCCCTGCTCCGTTTGTTTGCCCTCTGTTCTGCAGTGTTCCCCACAGTTCCCCACTTTTTCCAATCTGTTTCCCCTGCTACCTCTGGTTCCCCTCTGTTCTGCATTTTTCCACACTGTTCCCCACTTTTTCCAATCCGTTCCCCCTGCTTCCTTTGGTTCACCTCTGTTCTGCAGATCTCTCCACGAATCCCCACTTTTTCCAATCTGTTCCCCCTGCTCCCTTTGGTTCCCCTTTGTTCTGCATTTTTCCACACGGTTCCCCACTTTTTCCAATCTGTTCCCCCTGCTCCCTTTGGTTCCCCTCTGTTCTGTAGTGTCCTCCACGCTTACCAACTTTTTGCAATCCATTCCCCCTTCTCTGTTTGTTTCCCCTCTGTCCTGCATTGTCCTCCACGGTTCCCAACTTTTTGCAATCCATTCCCCTGCTCCGTTTGTTTGCCCTCTGTTCTGCAGTGTTCCCCACAGTTCCCCACTTTTTCCAATCTGTTTCCCCTGCTAACTCTGGTTCCCCTCTGTTCTTCATTTTTTCACACTGTTCCCCACTTTTTCCAATCCGTTCCCCCTGCTTCGTTTGGTTCACCTCTGTTCTGCAGATCTCTCCACGAATCCCCACTTTTTCCAATCTGTTCCCCCAGCTCCCTTTGGTTCCCCTTTGTTCTGCATTTTTCGACTCGGTTCCCCACTTTTTCCAATCTGTTCCCCCTGCTCCCTTTGGTTCCTATCTGTTCTGCAGTGTTCCCCACAGTTCTCCACATTTTCCAATTCTTTCCCCCTGCTCCCTTTGGTTCCCCACCTTTCTGCATTTTTCCACACGGTTCCCTACTTTTTCCAATCGGTTCCCCACTTTTTCCAATCTGTTCCCCCTGCTCCCTTTGATTTGCTCTGTTCTGCAGTGTTCCCCACAGTTCCCCACTTTTTCCAATCTGTTCCCCCTGCTCCTTTGGCTCCACTCTGTTCTGCAGTGTTCCCCACAGTTCCCCACTTTTTCCAATCTGTTCCCCCTGCTCCTTTGGCTCCACTCTGTTCTGCAGTTTTCCCCAAGGTTCCCCACATTTTCCAAACCATTCCCCCGGCTCGCTTTGGTTTCATACTGTTCTGCAGCGTTCCCCATGGTTCCCCACTATTTTACAATCTGTTCGCCCTGCTCCCTTTGGTTCCCCGCTGTTCTGCAATGTCCTCCACGCTTCCCAACTTTTTGCAATACATTCCCCCTGCTCCCTTTGGTTCCTCACTGTTCTGCAGTGTTCCTCACGGTTCTCCACATTTTTTCCAACCTGTAGCCCCTGCTCCCTATGGCTCCCCTCTGCCCTGCAGTATTCCCCATGGTTCCCCACTTTTTCTAATCCGTTCCCCCTGCTCCCTTTGGTTCCCCTCTGTCCCGCAGTGTTCTGCACGGTTCCACACTTTTTCAAATCAGTTCCCCCTGCTCCCTTTGATTCCGCTCTGTCCTGCAGTGTTCCCCATGGGCCCCACTTTTTGCAATCTGTGCCCCCTGCTCCTTTGGCTCCACTCTGTTCTGCAGTTTTCCCCATGGTTCCACACATTTTGCAATCCATTCCCCCTGCTCCATTTGTTTCCCCTCTGTTCTGCAGTGTTCCCCACAGTTCCCCACTTTTTCCAATCAGTTCCCCCTGCTGCCTTTGATTCCCCTCTGTCCTGCAGTGTTCCCCATGGGCCCCACTTTTTATAATCCGTTCCCCCTGCTTCCTTTGCTTCACCTCTGTCGTGCAGTGTTCCAAACGGTTCCCCACTTTTTCCAATGCGTTCCCTCTGCTCTCTTTGGTGCCCCTATGTTCTGCAGTGTTCCCCACAGTTCCCCACTTTTTCCAATCTGTTTCCCCTGCTCCCTCTGGTTCCCCTCTGTTCTGCAGTGTCCTCCACGGTTCCCCACTTTTTCCAACCTGTACCTCCTGTTCCCTTTGGTTCCCCTCTGTCATGCAGTGTTTTCACAGTTCCCCAATTTTTTCCTATCTGTTCCCCCTGATCCCTTTGGTTCCCCTCTGTCATGCAGTGTGCCCCACGGTTCCCCACTTTTTCCAATCCGTTCCCTCTGCTCCCTTTGGTTCCCCTCTGTTCTGCAGTGTTCCCCACAGTTCTCCACCTTTTCCAATTCATTCCCCCTGCTCCCTTTGGTTCTCCACCTTTCTGCATTTTTCCACATGGTTCCCTACTTTTCCCAATCGGTTCCCGACTTTTTCCAATCTGTTCCCCCTGCTCCCTTTGGTTCTCCTCTGTTCTGCAGTGTTCCCGACGCTTCCCCACTTTTTCCAATCCGTTCCCCCTGCTCCCTTTGGTTCCCCTCTATTCTACAGTGTTCCCCATGATTCTCCACATTTCTTTACATACTGTACCCCCTGCTCCCTATGGTTCCCCTCTGCCTTGCAGTGTTACCCATGGGACACCACTTTTTCCAACCTGTTCCCGCTGTTCCCTTTGGTTCCCCTCTGTCCTTCCGTGTTCTCCACGGTTCCCAACTTTTTGCAATCCGTTCCCCTGCTCCGCTTGGTTCCCCTCTGTTCTGCAGTGTTCCCCACGGTTCCCCACTTTTTCCAATCTGTTCCCCCTGCTCCTTTGTCTCAACTCTGTTCTGCAGTTTTCCCCACGGTTCCTCACATTTTCCAAACCATTCCCCCGGCTCGCTTACTTTTCATACTGTTCTGCAGCGTTCCCCACGGTTCCGCACTTTTTTACAATCTGTTCGCCCTGCTCCCTTTGGTTCCCCTCTGTTCTGCAGTGTCCTCCACGCTTACCAACTTTTTGCAATCCATTCCCCCTGCTCCCTTTGGTTCCTCACTGTTCTGCAGTGTTCCTCACGGTTCTCCACATTTTTTCCAACCTGTAGCCCCTGCTCCCTATGGCTCCCCTCTGCCCTGCAGTATTCCCCATGGTTCCCCACTTTTTCTAATCCATTCCCCCTGCTCCCTTTGGTTCCCCTCTGTCCCGCAGTGTTCTGCACGATTCCACACTTTTTCAAATCAGTTCCCCCTGCTCCCTTTGATTCCGCTCTGTCCTGCAGTGTTCCCCATGGGCCCCACTTTTTGCAATCTGTGCCCCCTGCTCCTTTGGCTTCACTCTGTTCTGCAGTTTTCCCCATGGTTCCACACATTTTGCAATCCATTCCCCCTGCTCCATTTGTTTCCCCTCTGTTCTGCAGTGTTCCCCACAGTTCCCCACTTTTTCCAATCAGTTCCCCCTGCTGCCTTTGATTCCCCTCTGTCCTGCAGTGTTCCCCATGGGCCCCACTTTTTATAATCCGTTCCCCCTGCTTCCTTTGCTTCACCTCTGTCGTGCAGTTTTCTAAACGGTTCCCCACTTTTTCCAATGCGTTCCCTCTGCTCTCTTTGGTGCCCCTCTGTTCTGCAGTGTTCCCCACAGTTCCCCACTTTTTCCAATCTGTTTCCCCTGCTCCCTCTGGTTCCCCTCTGTTCCGCAGTGTCCTCCACGGTTCCCCACTTTTTCCAACCTGTTCCCCCTGATCCCTTTGGTTCCCCTCTGTCATGCAGTGTGCCCCATGGTTCCCCACTTTTTCCAATCCGTTCCCTCTGCTCCCTTTGGTTCCCCTCTGTTCTTCAGTGTTCCCCACAGTTCTCCACCTTTTCCAATTCATTCCCCCTGCTCCCTTTGGTTCTCCACCTTTCTGCATTTTTCCACATGGTTCCCTACTTTTTCCAATCGGTTCCCGACTTTTTCCAATCTGTTCCCCCTGCTCCCTTTGGTTCTCCTCTGTTCTGCAGTGTTCCCGACGCTTCCCCACTTTTTCCAATCCATTCCCCCTGCTCCCTTTGGTTCCCCTCTATTCTACAGTGTTCCCCATGATTCTCCACATTTCTTTACATACTGTACCCCCTGCTCCCTATGGTTCCCCTCTGCCTTGCAGTGTTACCCATGGGACACCACTTTTTCCAACCTGTTCCCACTGTTCCCTTTGGTTCCCCTCTGTCCTTCCGTGTTCTCCACGGTTCCCAACTTTTTGCAATCCGTTGCCCCTGCTCCGCTTGGTTCCCCTCTGTTCTGCAGTGTTCCCCACGGTTCCCCACTTTTTCCAATCTGTTCCTCCTGCTCCCTTTGGTTCCTCACTGTTCTGCAGTTTTCCTCACGGTTCTCCACATTTTTCCATCCTGTACCCCCTGCTCCCTATGGTTCATCTCTGCCTTGCAGTGTTACCCATGGGACACCACTTTTTCCAACCTGTTCCCCTTGTTCCCTTTGGTTCCCCTCTGTCCTTCCGTGTTCCCCACGGTTCCCCACTTTTTCCAATCTGTTCCCCCTGCTCCTTTGTCTCAACTCTGTTCTGCAGTTTTCCCCACGGTTCCTCATATTTTCCAAACCATTCCCCCGGCTCGCTTTCTTTTCATACTGTTCTGCAGAGTTCCCCACGGTTCCCCACTTTTTTTACAATCTGTTCGCCCTGCTCCCTTTGTTTCCCCTCTGTTCTGCAGTGTCCTCCACGCTTACCAACTTTTTGCAATCCATTCCCCTGCTCTGTTTGTTTCCCCTCTGTCATGCATTGTCCTCCACGGTTCCCAACTTTTTGTAATCCATTTCCCCTGCTCCGTTTGTTTGCCCTCTGTTCTGCAGTGTTCCCCACAGTTCCCCACTTTTTCCAATCTGTTTCCCCTGCTACCTCTGGTTCCCCTCTGTTCTGCATTTTTCCACACTGTTCCCCACTTTTTCCAATCCGTTCCCCCTGCTTCCTTTGGTTCACCTCTGTTCTGCAGATCTCTCCACGAATCCCCACTTTTTCCAATCTGTTCCCCCTGCTCCCTTTGGTTCCCCTTTGTTCTGCATTTTTCCACACGGTTCCCCACTTTTTCCAATCTGTTCCCCCTGCTCCCTTTGGTTCCCCTCTGTTCTGTAGTGTCCTCCACGCTTACCAACTTTTTGCAATCCATTCCCCCTTCTCTGTTTGTTTCCCCTCTGTCCTGCATTGTCCTCCACGGTTCCCAACTTTTTGCAATCCATTCCCCTGCTCCGTTTGTTTGCCCTCTGTTCTGCAGTGTTCCCCACAGTTCCCCACTTTTTCCAATCTGTTTCCCCTGCTAACTCTGGTTCCCCTCTGTTCTTCATTTTTTCACACTGTTCCCCACTTTTTCCAATCCGTTCCCCCTGCTTCGTTTGGTTCACCTCTGTTCTGCAGATCTCTCCACGAATCCCCACTTTTTCCAATCTGTTCCCCCAGCTCCCTTTGGTTCCCCTTTGTTCTGCATTTTTCGACTCGGTTCCCCACTTTTTCCAATCTGTTCCCCCTGCTCCCTTTGGTTCCTATCTGTTCTGCAGTGTTCCCCACAGTTCTCCACATTTTCCAATTCTTTCCCCCTGCTCCCTTTGGTTCCCCACCTTTCTGCATTTTTCCACACGGTTCCCTACTTTTTCCAATCGGTTCCCCACTTTTTCCAATCTGTTCCCCCTGCTCCCTTTGATTTGCTCTGTTCTGCAGTGTTCCCCACAGTTCCCCACTTTTTCCAATCTGTTCCCCCTGCTCCTTTGGCTCCACTCTGTTCTGCAGTGTTCCCCACAGTTCCCCACTTTTTCCAATCTGTTCCCCCTGCTCCTTTGGCTCCACTCTGTTCTGCAGTTTTCCCCAAGGTTCCCCACATTTTCCAAACCATTCCCCCGGCTCGCTTTGGTTTCATACTGTTCTGCAGCGTTCCCCATGGTTCCCCACTATTTTACAATCTGTTCGCCCTGCTCCCTTTGGTTCCCCGCTGTTCTGCAATGTCCTCCACGCTTCCCAACTTTTTGCAATACATTCCCCCTGCTCCCTTTGGTTCCTCACTGTTCTGCAGTGTTCCTCACGGTTCTCCACATTTTTTCCAACCTGTAGCCCCTGCTCCCTATGGCTCCCCTCTGCCCTGCAGTATTCCCCATGGTTCCCCACTTTTTCTAATCCGTTCCCCCTGCTCCCTTTGGTTCCCCTCTGTCCCGCAGTGTTCTGCACGGTTCCACACTTTTTCAAATCAGTTCCCCCTGCTCCCTTTGATTCCGCTCTGTCCTGCAGTGTTCCCCATGGGCCCCACTTTTTGCAATCTGTGCCCCCTGCTCCTTTGGCTCCACTCTGTTCTGCAGTTTTCCCCATGGTTCCACACATTTTGCAATCCATTCCCCCTGCTCCATTTGTTTCCCCTCTGTTCTGCAGTGTTCCCCACAGTTCCCCACTTTTTCCAATCAGTTCCCCCTGCTGCCTTTGATTCCCCTCTGTCCTGCAGTGTTCCCCATGGGCCCCACTTTTTATAATCCGTTCCCCCTGCTTCCTTTGCTTCACCTCTGTCGTGCAGTGTTCCAAACGGTTCCCCACTTTTTCCAATGCGTTCCCTCTGCTCTCTTTGGTGCCCCTATGTTCTGCAGTGTTCCCCACAGTTCCCCACTTTTTCCAATCTGTTTCCCCTGCTCCCTCTGGTTCCCCTCTGTTCTGCAGTGTCCTCCACGGTTCCCCACTTTTTCCAACCTGTACCTCCTGTTCCCTTTGGTTCCCCTCTGTCATGCAGTGTTTTCACAGTTCCCCAATTTTTTCCTATCTGTTCCCCCTGATCCCTTTGGTTCCCCTCTGTCATGCAGTGTGCCCCACGGTTCCCCACTTTTTCCAATCCGTTCCCTCTGCTCCCTTTGGTTCCCCTCTGTTCTGCAGTGTTCCCCACAGTTCTCCACCTTTTCCAATTCATTCCCCCTGCTCCCTTTGGTTCTCCACCTTTCTGCATTTTTCCACATGGTTCCCTACTTTTCCCAATCGGTTCCCGACTTTTTCCAATCTGTTCCCCCTGCTCCCTTTGGTTCTCCTCTGTTCTGCAGTGTTCCCGACGCTTCCCCACTTTTTCCAATCCGTTCCCCCTGCTCCCTTTGGTTCCCCTCTATTCTACAGTGTTCCCCATGATTCTCCACATTTCTTTACATACTGTACCCCCTGCTCCCTATGGTTCCCCTCTGCCTTGCAGTGTTACCCATGGGACACCACTTTTTCCAACCTGTTCCCGCTGTTCCCTTTGGTTCCCCTCTGTCCTTCCGTGTTCTCCACGGTTCCCAACTTTTTGCAATCCGTTGCCCCTGCTCCGCTTGGTTCCCCTCTGTTCTGCAGTGTTCCCCACGGTTCCCCACTTTTTCCAATCTGTTCCCCCTGCTCCTTTGTCTCAACTCTGTTCTGCAGTTTTCCCCACGGTTCCTCACATTTTCCAAACCATTCCCCCGGCTCGCTTACTTTTCATACTGTTCTGCAGCGTTCCCCACGGTTCCGCACTTTTTTACAATCTGTTCGCCCTGCTCCCTTTGGTTCCCCTCTGTTCTGCAGTGTCCTCCACGCTTACCAACTTTTTGCAATCCATTCCCCCTGCTCTGTTTGTTTCCCCTCTGTCCTGCATTGTCCTCCACGGTTCCCAACTTTTTGCAATCCATTCCCCTGCTCCGTTTGTTTGCCCTCTGTTCTGCAGTGTTCCCCACAGTTCCCCACTTTTTCCAATCTGTTTCCCCTGCTAACTCTGGTTCCCCTCTGTTCTGCATTATTTCACACTGTTCCCCACTTTTTCCAATCCGTTCCCCCTGCTTCGTTTGGTTCACCTCTGTTCTGCAGATCTCTCCACGAATCCCCACTTTTTCCAATCTGTTCCCCCAGCTCCCTTTGGTTCCCCTTTGTTCTGCATTTTTCGACTCGGTTCCCCACTTTTTCCAATCTGTTCCCCCTGCTCCCTTTGGTTCCTATCTGTTCTGCATTGTTCCCCACGGGTCCCCACTTTTCCGAGCTGTTCCCCGTGCTCCCTTTGGTTCCGCTCTGTTCTGCAGTTTTCCCCACTGTTCTCAACTTTTTCCAATCTGTTCCTCCTGCTCCCTTTGTTCCCCACTGTTCTGCATTTTTGCCCACGGTTCCCCACTTTTTCAAAACTGTTCCCCCTGCTCCCTTTGGTTCCTCACTGTTCTGCAGTTTTCCTCACGGTTCTCCACATTTTTACATCCTTTACCCCATGCTCCCTATGGTTCATCTCTGCCTTGCAGTGTTACCCATGGGACACCACTTTTTCCAACCTGTTCCCCTTGTTCCCTTTGGTTCCCCTCTGTCCTTCCGTGTTCCCCACGGTTCCCCACTTTTTCCAATCTGTTCCCCCTGCTCCTTTGTCTCAACTCTGTTCTGCAGTTTTCCCCACGGTTCCTCATATTTTCCAAACCATTCCCCCGGCTCGCTTTCTTTTCATACTGTTCTGCATTTTTCCACACGGTTCCCCACTTTTTCCAATCTGTTCCCCCTGCTCCCTTTGGTTCCTCACTGTTCTGCAGTGTTCCCCACGGTTCCCCACTTTTTCCAATGCGTTCCCCTGCTCCCTTTGGTTCCCCTCTGTTCTGCAGTGATCCCCATGGTTCCCCACTTTTTTACAATCTGTTCGCCCTGCTCCCTTTGGTTCCCCTCTGTCCTGCAGTGTCCTCCACGGTTCCCCACTTTTTCCTACCTGTACCTCCTGCTCCCTATGGTTCCCCTCTGTCATGCACTGTTTTCACAGTTCCCCAATTTTTTCCTATCTGTTCCCCCGATCCCTTTGGTTCCCCTCTGTCGTGCAGTGTTCCCCACGGTTCCCCACTTTTTCCAATCCGTTCCCTCTGCTCCCTTTGGTTCCCCTCTGTTCTGCAGTGTTCCCCACAGTTCTCCACATTTTCCAATTCTTTCCCCCTGCTCCCTTTGGTTCCCCACCTTTCTGCATCTTTCCACACGTGTCCCTACTTTTTCCAATCGGTTCCCCACTTTTTCCAATCTGTTCTTCCTGCTCCCTTTGGTTCTGCTCTGTTCTGCAGTTTTCCCCACAGTTCCCCACTTTTTCCAATCTGTTCCCCCTGCTCTTTTGGCTCCACTCTGTTCTGCAGTTTTCCCCAAGGTTCCCCACATTTTCCAAACCATTCCCCCGACTCGCTTTGGTTTCATACTGTTCTGCAGCGTTCCCCACGGTTCCCCACTATTTTACAATCTGTTCGCCCTGCTCCCTTTGGTTCGCCTCTGTTCTGCAGTGTCCTCCACGCTTCCCAACTTTTTGCAATCCATTCCCCCTGCTCTGTTTGTTTCCCCACTGTTCTGCATTTTTCCACACAGTTCCCCACTTTTTCCAATCTGTTCCCCCTGCTCCCTTTGATTCCGCTCTGTCCTGCAGTGTTCCCCATGGGCCCCACTTTTTGCAATCCGTTCCCCCTGCTCCTTTGGCTCCACTCTGTTCTGCAGTTTTCCGCATGGTTCCCCACATTTTGCAATCCATTCCCCCTGCTCCCTTTGTTTCCCCTCTGTCCTGCAGTGTTCCCCATGGGCCCCACTTTTTACAATCCGTTCCCCCTGCTTCCTTTGGTTCCCCTTTGTCGTGCAGTGTTCCAAACGGTTCCCCACTTTTTCCAATCTGTTGCCCCTGCTCCTTTGGCTCCACTCTGTTCTGCAGTTTTCCCCACGGTTCCCCACATTTTCCAAACCATTCCCCCGGCTCGCTTTCTTATCACACTGTTCTGCAGCGTTCCCCACGGTTCCCCACTTTTTTACAATCTGTTCTCCCTGCTCCCTTTGGTTCTGCTCTGTTCTGCAGTTTTCCCCACAGTTCCCCACTTTTTCCAATCTGTTCCCCCTGCTCTTTTGGCTCCACTCTGTTCTGCAGTTTTCCCCAAGGTTCCCCACATTTTCCAAACCATTCCCCCGACTCGCTTTGGTTTCATACTGTTCTGCAGCGTTCCCCACGGTTCCCCACTATTTTACAATCTGTTCGCCCTGCTCCCTTTGGTTCGCCTCTGTTCTGCAGTGTCCTCCACGCTTCCCAACTTTTTGCAATCCATTCCCCCTGCTCTGTTTGTTTCCCCACTGTTCTGCATTTTTCCACACAGTTCCCCACTTTTTCCAATCTGTTCCCCCTGCTCCCTTTGATTCCGCTCTGTCCTGCAGTGTTCCCCATGGGCCCCACTTTTTGCAATCCGTTCCCCCTGCTCCTTTGGCTCCACTCTGTTCTGCAGTTTTCCGCATGGTTCCCCACATTTTGCAATCCATTCCCCCTGCTCCCTTTGTTTCCCCTCTGTCCTGCAGTGTTCCCCATGGGCCCCACTTTTTACAATCCGTTCCCCCTGCTTCCTTTGGTTCCCCTTTGTCGTGCAGTGTTCCAAACGGTTCCCCACTTTTTCCAATCTGTTGCCCCTGCTCCTTTGGCTCCACTCTGTTCTGCAGTTTTCCCCACGGTTCCCCACATTTTCCAAACCATTCCCCCGGCTCGCTTTCTTATCACACTGTTCTGCATTTTTCCACACGGTTCCCCACTTTTTCCAATCTGTTCCCCCTGCTCCCTTTGGTTCCCCTCTGTCCTTCCGTGTTCCCCACGGTTCCCCACTTTTTCCAATCTGTTCCCCCTGCTCCTTTGTCTCAACTCTGTTCTGCAGTTTTCCCCACGGTTCCTCATATTTTCCAAACCATTCCCCCGGCTCGCTTTCTTTTCATACTGTTCTGCATTTTTCCACACGGTTCCCCACTTTTTCCAATCTGTTCCCCCTGCTCCCTTTGGTTCCTCACTGTTCTGCAGTGTTCCCCACGGTTCCCCACTTTTTCCAATGCGTTCCCCTGCTCCCTTTGGTTCCCCTCTGTTCTGCAGTGATCCCCATGGTTCCCCACTTTTTTACAATCTGTTCGCCCTGCTCCCTTTGGTTCCCCTCTGTCCTGCAGTGTCCTCCACGGTTCCCCACTTTTTCCTACCTGTACCTCCTGCTCCCTATGGTTCCCCTCTGTCATGCACTGTTTTCACAGTTCCCCAATTTTTTCCTATCTGTTCCCCCGATCCCTTTGGTTCCCCTCTGTCGTGCAGTGTTCCCCACGGTTCCCCACTTTTTCCAATCCGTTCCCTCTGCTCCCTTTGGTTCCCCTCTGTTCTGCAGTGTTCCCCACAGTTCTCCACATTTTCCAATTCTTTCCCCCTGCTCCCTTTGGTTCCCCACCTTTCTGCATCTTTCCACACGTGTCCCTACTTTTTCCAATCGGTTCCCCACTTTTTCCAATCTGTTCTCCCTGCTCCCTTTGGTTCTGCTCTGTTCTGCAGTTTTCCCCACAGTTCCCCACTTTTTCCAATCTGTTCCCCCTGCTCTTTTGGCTCCACTCTGTTCTGCAGTTTTCCCCAAGGTTCCCCACATTTTCCAAACCATTCCCCCGACTCGCTTTGGTTTCATACTGTTCTGCAGCGTTCCCCACGGTTCCCCACTATTTTACAATCTGTTCGCCCTGCTCCCTTTGGTTCGCCTCTGTTCTGCAGTGTCCTCCACGCTTCCCAACTTTTTGCAATCCATTCCCCCTGCTCTGTTTGTTTCCCCACTGTTCTGCATTTTTCCACACAGTTCCCCACTTTTTCCAATCTGTTCCCCCTGCTCCCTTTGATTCCGCTCTGTCCTGCAGTGTTCCCCATGGGCCCCACTTTTTGCAATCCGTTCCCCCTGCTCCTTTGGCTCCACTCTGTTCTGCAGTTTTCCGCATGGTTCCCCACATTTTGCAATCCATTCCCCCTGCTCCCTTTGTTTCCCCTCTGTCCTGCAGTGTTCCCCATGGGCCCCACTTTTTACAATCCGTTCCCCCTGCTTCCTTTGGTTCCCCTTTGTCGTGCAGTGTTCCAAACGGTTCCCCACTTTTTCCAATCTGTTGCCCCTGCTCCTTTGGCTCCACTCTGTTCTGCAGTTTTCCCCACGGTTCCCCACATTTTCCAAACCATTCCCCCGGCTCGCTTTCTTATCACACTGTTCTGCAGCGTTCCCCACGGTTCCCCACTTTTTTACAATCTGTTCGCCCTGCTCCCTTTGGTTCCCCTCTGTTCTGCAGTGTCCTCCACGCTTACCAACTTTTTGCAATCCATTACCCCTGCTCTGTTTGTTTCCCCTCTGTCCTGCATTGTCTTCCACGGTTCCCAACTTTTTGCAATCAGTTCCCCCTGCTCCCTTTGATTCCCCTCTGTCCTACAGTGTTCCCCATGGGCCCAACTTTTTACAATCCGTTCCCCCTGCTTCCTTTGGTTCCCCTCTGTCGTGCAGTATTCCCCACAGTTCCCCACTTATTCCAATGTGTTCCCTCTGCTCCCTTTGGTGCCCCTCTGTTCTGCAGTGTACCCCACGGTTCCCCAATTTTTCCAATCTGTTTCCCCTACTACCTCTGGTTCCCCTCTGTTCTGCATTTTTCCACACTGTTTCTCACTTTTTCCAATCTGTTCCCCCTTCTTCCTTTGGTTCACATCTGTTCTGCAGAACTCCCCACGATTCCCCACTTTTTCCAATCTTTTCCCCCTGCTCCCTTTGGTTCCCCACTGTTCTGCATTTTTCCACACGGTTCCCCACTTTTTCCAATCTGTTCCCCCTGCTCCCTTTGATTCCTCACTGTTCTCCACATTTTTTCCAACCAGCACCCCCTGCTCCCTATGGTTCCCCTCTGCCCTGCAGTGTCCCCCATGGTTCCCCACTTTTTCCCATCCGTTCCCCCTGTTCCCTTTTGTTTGCCTCTGTTCTGCAGTATTCCCGACGCTTCCCCACTTTTTCCAATACGTTCCCCCTGCTCCCTTTTGTTTCCCTCTATTCTGCATTGTTCCCCACGTTTCTCCACATTTTTTTCCATCCTGTACTCCCTGCTCCCTATTGTTCCCCTCTGTCTTGCACTGTTCCCCATGGGACCCCACTTTTTCCAATCTGTTCCCCCTGCTCCTTTCGCTCCACTCTGTTCTGCAGTTTTCGCTATGGTTCTCCACATTTTTTCCAAACTGTTCCACCTGCTCCCTTTGGTTCTGCAGTGTTTCCCATGGTTCCCCACTTTTTCCAATCCATTTCCCCTGCTCCCTTTGGTTCCCCTCTATTGTTCAGTGTTCCCCACGGTTCCCCACTTTTTCCAATCCGTTCCCGTGCTCCCTTTGGTTCCCCTCTGTTCTGCAGTGATCTCCACGGTTCCCCACATTTTCCAAACTGTTCCCCCGGCTCGCTTTGGTTTCATACTGTTCTGCAGTTTTGGCCACGGTTCCCCACTTTTTTACAATCTGTTCGCCCTGCTCCCTTTGGTTCCCCTCTGTCCTGCAGTGTCCTCCACGGTTCCCCACTTTTTCCAACCTGTACCTCCTGTTCCCTTTGGTTCCCCTCTGTCATGCAGTGTTTTCACAGTTCCCCAATTTTTTCCTATCTGTTCCACCTGATCCCTTTGGTTCCCCTCTGTCATGCAGTGTTCCCCACAGTTCTCCACCTTTTCCAATTCGTTCCCCCTGCTCCCTTTGGTTTCCCACCTTTCTGCACTTTTCCACACGGTTCCCTACTTTTTCCAATCTGTTCCCCCTGCTCCCTTTGGTTCTCCTCTGTTCTGCAGTGTTCCCGAAACACCGCCACTTTTTGCAATCCGTTCCCCCTGCTGCCTTTGGTTCCCCTCTATTCTACAGTGTTCTCCACGATTCTCCACATTTTTTTACACACTGTACCCACTGCTCCCTATGGTTCCCCTCTGCCTTGCAGTGTTACCCATGGGATACCACTTTTTCCAACCTGTACCCCCTGCTCCCTATGGTTCTCCTCTGCCCTGCAGTGTCCCCCATGATTCCCCACTTTTTCCAATCCGTTCCCCCTGTTCCATTTGGTTCGCCTCTGTTCTGCAGTGTTCCCGACGCTTCCCCACTTTTTCCAATCCGTTCCCCCTGCTCCCTTTGGTTCCCCTCTATTCTGCAGTGTTCCCCACGATTCTCCACATTTTTTTCCATCCTGTACCCCCTGCTCCCTTTGGTTCCCCACTGTTGTGCATTTTTCCACACGCTACCCCACTTCTTCTAATCTGTTCCTCCTGCACCCTTTGTTTCCCCACTGTTCTGCATTTTTCCACACGTTTCCCCACTTTTTCCAATCTGTTCCCCCGGCTCGCTTTGGTTTCATACTGTTCTGCAGTGTTCCCCACGGTTCCCCACTTTTTCCAACCTGTACCTCCTGTTCCCTTAGGTTCCCCTCTGTCATGCAGTGTTTTCACAGTTCCCCAATTTTTTCCTATCTGTTCCCCCTGATCCCTTTGGTTCGCCTCTGTCATGCAGTGAGCCCCACGGTTCCCCACTTTTTCCAATCCGTTCCCTCTGCTCCCTTTGGTTCCCCTCTGTTCTGCAGTGTTCCCGACGCTTCCCCACTTTTTCCAATTCGTTCCCCCTGCTCCCTTTGGTTCTCCTCTGTTCTGCAGTGTTCCCGACGCTTCCCCACTTTTTCCAATCCGTACCCCCTGCTCCCTTTGGTTCCCCTCTATTCTACAGTGTTCCCCACGATTCTCCACATTTTTTTACATACTGTACCCCCTGCTCCCTATGGTTCCCCTCTGCCTTGCAGTGTTACCCATGGGACACCACTTGTTCCAACCTGTTCCCCTTGTTCCCTTTGGTTCCCCTCTGTCCTTCCGTGTTCCCCACGGTTCCCCACTTTTTCCAATCTGTTCCCCCTGCTCCTTTGTCTCAACTCTGTTCTGCAGTTTTCCCCACGGTTCCTCATATTTTCCAAACCATTCCCCCGGCTCGCTTTCTTTTCATACTGTTCTGCAGAGTTCCCCACGGTTCCCCACTTTTTTTACAATCTGTTCGCCCTGCTCCCTTTGTTTCCCCTCTGTTCTGCAGTGTCCTCCACGCTTACCAACTTTTTGCAATCCATTCCCCCTGCTCTGTTTGTTTCCCCTCTGTC
The DNA here is from genome assembly GCF_036971445.1 of Narcine bancroftii. Lineage (NCBI taxonomy): Eukaryota > Metazoa > Chordata > Chondrichthyes > Torpediniformes > Narcinidae > Narcine > Narcine bancroftii. The sequence goes on along the minus strand of NW_027211871.1, from coordinate 106,617 downwards.
ATGCATTGTCCTCCACGGTTCCCAACTTTTTGCAATCCATTTCCCCTGCTCCGTTTGTTTGCCCTCTGTTCTGCAGTGTTCCCCACAGTTCCCCACTTTTTCCAATCTGTTTCCCCTGCTACCTCTGGTTCCCCTCTGTTCTGCATTTTTCCACACTGTTCCCCACTTTTTCCAATCCGTTCCCCCTGCTTCCTTTGGTTCACCTCTGTTCTGCAGATCTCTCCACGAATCCCCAATTTTTCCAATCTGTTCCCCCTGCTCCCTTTGGTTCCCCTTTGTTCTGCATTTTTCCACACGGTTCCCCACTTTTTCCAATCTGTTCCCCCTGCTCCCTTTGGTTCCTCTCTGTTCTGCATTGTTCCCCACGGGTCTCCACTTTTCCGAGCTGTTCCCCCTGCTCCCTTTGGTTCCTCTCTGCTCTGCAGTTTTCCCCACTGTTCTCAACTTTTTCCAATTTGTCCCTCCTGCTCCCTTTGGTTCCCCACTCTTCTGCATTTTTCTACACGGTACCCCACTTCTTCTAATCTGTTCCTCCTGCACCCTTTGTTTCCCCACTGTTCTGCATTTTACCACATGGTTCCCCACTTTTTCCAATCTGTTTCCCCTGCTCCCTTTGGTTCCTCACTGTTCTGCAGTGTTCCCCACGGTTCCCCACTTTTTCCAATGCGTTCCCCTGCTCCCTTTGGTTCCCCTCTGTTCTGCAGTGATCCCCACGGTTCCCCACATTTTCCAAACTGTTCCCCCTGCTCGCTTTGGTTTCATACTGTTCTGCAGTGTTCCCCACGGTTCCCCACTTTTTTACAGTCTGTTCGCCCTGCTCCCTTTGGTTCCCCTCTGTCCTGCAGTGTCCTCCACGGTTCCCCACTTTTTCCAACCTGTACCTCCTGCTCCCTTTGGTTCCCCTCCGTCGTGCAGTGTTCCCCACGGTTCCCCAATTTTTCCAATCCGTTCCCTCTGCTCCCTTTGGTTCCCCACTGTTCTGCAGTGTTCCCCACAGTTCTCCACATTTTCCAATTCTTTCCCCCTGCTCCCTTTGGTTCCCCACCTTTCTGCATTTTTCCACACGGTTCCCTACTTTTTCCAATCGGTTCCCCACATTTTCCAATCTGTTCCCCCTGCTCCCTTTGGTTCTGCTCTGTTCTGCAGAGTTCCCCACAGTTCCCCACTTTTTCCAATCTGTTCCCCCTGCTCCTTTGGCTCCACTCTGTTCTACAGTGTTCCCCATGATTCTCCACATTTCGTTACATACTGTACCCCCTGCTCCCTATGGTTCCCCTCTGCCTTGCAGTGTTACCCATGGGATCCCACTTTTTCCAACCTGTACCCCCTGCTCCCTATGGTTCTCCTCTGCCCTGCAGTGTCCCCCATGATTGCCCACTTTTTCCAATCCGTTCCCCCTGTTCCATTTGGTTCGCCTCTGTTCTGCAGTGTTCCCGACGCTTCCCCACTTTTTCCAATCCGTTCCCCCTGCTCCCTTTGGTTCCCCTCTATTCTGCAGTGTTCCCCACGATTCTCTTCATTTTTGTCCATCCTGTACCCCCTGCTCCCTTTGGTTCCCCACTGTTGTGCATTTTTCCACACGCTACCCCACTTCTTCTAATCTGTTCCTCCTGCACCCTTTGTTTCCCCACTGTTCTGCATTTTTCCACACGGTTCCCCACTTTTTCCAATCTGTTCCCCCGGCTCGCTTTGGTTTCATACTGTTCTGCAGTGTTCCCCACGGTTCCCCACTTTTTCCAACCTGTACCTCCTGTTCCCTTAGGTTCCCCTCTGTCATGCAGTGTTTTCACAGTTCCCCAATTTTTTTCCTATCTGTTCCCCCTGATCCCTTTGGTTCGCCTCTGTCATGCAGTGAGCCCCACGGTTCCCCACTTTTTCCAATCCGTTCCCTCTGCTCCCTTTGGTTCCCCTCTGTTCTGCAGTGTTCCCGACGCTTCCCCACTTTTTCCAATTCGTTCCCCCTGCTCCCTTTGGTTCTCCTCTGTTCTGCAGTGTTCCCGACGCTTCCCCACTTTTTCCAATCCGTACACCCTGCTCCCTTTGGTTCCCCTCTATTCTACAGTGTTCCCCACGATTCTCCACATTTTTTTACATACTGTACCCCCTGCTCCCTATGGTTCCCCTCTGCCTTGCAGTGTTACCCATGGGACACCACTTGTTCCAACCTGTTCCCCTTGTTCCCTTTGGTTCCCCTCTGTCCTTCCGTGTTCCCCACGGTTCCCCACTTTTTCCAATCTGTTCCCCCTGCTCCTTTGTCTCAACTCTGTTCTGCAGTTTTCCCCACGGTTCCTCACATTTTCCAAACCATTCCCCCGGCTCTCTTTCTTTTCATACTGTTCTGCAGCGTTCCCCACGGTTCCCCTCTTTTTTACAATCTGTTCGCCCTGCTCCCTTTGGTTCCCCTCTGTTCTGCAGTGTCCTCCACGCTTACCAACTTTTTGCAATCCATTCCCCCTGCTCTGTTTGTTTCCCCTCTGTCCTGCATTGTCCTCCACGGTTCCCAACTTTTTGCAATCCATTTCCCCTGCTCCGTTTGTTTGCCCTCTGTTCTGCAGTGTTCCCCACAGTTCCCCACTTTTTCCAATCTGTTTCCCCTGCTATCTCTGGTTCCCCTCTGTTCTGCATTTTTCCACACTGTTCCCCACTTTTTCCAATCCGTTCCCCCTGCTTCCTTTGGTTCACCTCTGTTCTGCAGATCTCTCCACGAATCCCCACTTTTTCCAATCTGTTCCCCCTGCTCCCTTTGGTTCCTCTCTGTTCTGCATTGTTCCCCACGGGTCCCCACTTTTCCGAGCTGTTCCCCCTGCTCCCTTTGGTTCCGCTCTGTTCTGCAGTTTTCCCCACTGTTCTCAACTTTTTCCAATCTGTTCCTCCTGCTCCCTTTGGTTCCCCACTGTTCTGCATTTTTGCACATGGTTCCCCACTTTTTCAAAACTGTTCCCCCTGCTCCCTTTGGTTCCTCACTGTTCTGCAGTTTTCCTCACGGTTCTCCACATTTTTCCAACCTGTACCCCCTGCTCCCTATGGTTCTCCTCTGCCCTGCAGTGTCCCCCATGGTTCCCCACTTTTTCCAATCCATTCCCCCTGTTCCATTTGGTTCGCCTCATTTCTGCAGTGTTCCCGACACTTCCCCACTTTTTCCAATCCGTTCCGCGTGCTCCCTTTGGTTCCCCTCTATTCTGCAGTGTTCCCCACGATTCTCCACATTTTTTTCCATCCTGTACCCCCTGCTTCCTTTGGTTCCCCACTGTTGTGCATTTTTCCACACGCTACCCCACTTTCATCAGATGCAAGGATCGACAATGAGATAGACAACAGACTCGCCAAGGCAAATAGCGCCTTTGGAAGACTACACAAAAGAGTCTGGAAAAACAACCAACTGAAAAACCTCACAAAGATAAGCGTATACAGAGTCGTTGTCATACCCACACTCCTGTTCGGCTCCGAATCATGGGTCCTCTACCGGCACCACCAACGCTTCCACCAGCGTTGTCTCCGCTCCATCCTCAACATCCATTGGAGTGCTCACACCCCTAACGTCGAGGTACTCGAGATGGCAGAGGTCGACAGCATCGAGTCCACGCTGCTGAAGATCCAGCTGCGCTGGATGGGTCACGTCTCCAGAATGGAGGACCATCGCCTTCCCAAGATCGTATTATATGGCGAGCTCTCCACTGGCCACCGTGACAGAGGTGCACCAAAGAAAAGGTACAAGGACTGCCTAAAGAAATCTCTTGGTGCCTGCCACATTGACCACCGCCAGTGGGCTGATAACGCCTCAAACCGTGCATCTTGGCGCCTCACAGTTTGGCGGGCAGCAGCCTCCTTTGAAGAAGACCGCAGAGCCCACCTCACTGACAAAAGGCAAAGGAGGAAAAACCCAACCCCAACCAACCAATTTTCCCTTGCAACCGCTGCAATCGTGTCTGCCTGTCCCGCATCGGACTGGTCAGCCACAAACGAGCCTGCAGCTGACGTGGACTTTTTACCGCCTCCATAAATCTTCGTCCGCGAAGCCAAGCCAAAGAACCCCACTTCTTCTAATCTGTTCCTCCTGCACCCTTTGTTTCCCCACTGTTCTGCATTTTTCCACACGGTTCCCCACTTTTTCCAATCTGTTCCTCCTGCTCCCTTTGGTTCCTCACTGTTCTGCAGTGTTACCCACGATTCCCCACTTTTTCCAATGCGTTTCCCTGCTCCTATTGGTTCCCCTCTGTTCTGCAGTGTTCCCCACTGTTCCACACATTTTCCAAACTGTTCCCCCTGCTCGCTTTGGTTTCATACTGTTCTGCAGTGTTCCCCACGGTTCCCCACTTTTTTACAATCTGTTGGCCCTGCTCCCTTTGGTTCCCCTCTGACCTGCAGTGTCCTCCACGGTTCCCCACTTTTTCCAACCTGTACCTCCTGCTCCCTTTGGTTCCCATCTGTCATGCAGTGTTTTCACAGTTCCCCAATTTTTTCCTATCTGTTCCCCCTGATGTCTTTGGTTCCCCTCTGTCGTGCAGTGTTCCCCACGGTTCCCCACTTTTTCCAATCCGTTCCCTCTGCTCCCTTTGGTTCCCCTCTGTTCTGCAGTGTTCCCCACAGTTCTCCACATTTTCCAATTCTTTCCCCCTGCTCCCTTTGGTTCCCCACCTTTCTGCATTTTTCCACACGGTTCCCTACTTTTTCCAATCGGTTCCCCACTTTTTCCAATCTGTTCCCCCTGCTCCCTTTGGTTCTGCTCTGTTCTGCAGTGTTCCCCACAGTTCCCCACTTTTTCCAATCTGTTCCCCCTGCTCCTTTGGCTCCACTCTGTTCTGCAGTTTTCCCCAAGGTTCCCCACATTTTCCAAACCATTCCCCCGGCTCGCTTTGGTTTCATACTGTTCTGCAGCGTTCCCCATGGTTCCCCACTATTTTACAATCTGTTCGCCCTGCTCCCTTTGGTTCCCCGCTGTTCTGCAATGTCCTCCACGCTTCCCAACTTTTTGCAATCCATTCCCCCTGCTCTGTTTGTTTCCCCACTGTTCTGCATTTTTCCACACGGTTCCCCACTTTGTCCAATCTGTTCCCCCTGCTCCCTTTGGTTCCTCACTGTTCTGCAGTGTTCCTCACGGTTCTCCACATTTTTTCCAACCTGTAGCCCCTGCTCCCTATGGCTCCCCTCTGCCCTGCAGTATTCCCCATGGTTCCCCACTTTTTCTAATCCGTTCCCCCTGCTCCCTTTGGTTCCCCTCTGTCCCGCAGTGTTCTGCACGATTCCCCACTTTTTCAAATCAGTTCCCCCTGCTCCCTTTGATTCCGCTCTGTCCTGCAGTGTTCCCCATGGGCCCCACTTTTTGCAATCTGTTCCCCCTGCTCCTTTGGCTCCACTCTGTTCTGCAGTTTTCCCCATGGTTCCACACATTTTGCAATCCATTCCCCCTGCTCCATTTGTTTCCCCTCTGTTCTGCAGTGTTCCCCACAGTTCCCCACTTTTTCCAATCAGTTCCCCCTGCTGCCTTTGATTCCCTTCTGTCCTGCAGTGTTCCCCATGGGCCCCACTTTTTACAATCCGTTCCCCCTGCTTCCTTTGCTTCACCTCTGTCGTGCAGTGTTCCAAACGGTTCCCCACTTTTTCCAATCTGTTTCCCCTGCTCCCTCTGGTTCCCCTCTGTTCTGCAGTGTCCTCCACGGTTCCCCACATTTTCCAACCTGTACCTCCTGTTCCCTTTGGTTCCCCTCTGTCATGCAGTGTTTTCACAGTTCCCCAATTTTTTCCTATCTGTTCCCCCTGATCCCTTTGGTTCCCCTCTGTCATGCAGTGTGCCCCACGGTTCCCCACTTTTTCCAATCCGTTCCCTCTGCTCCCTTTGGTTCCCCTCTGTTCTGCAGTGTTCCCCACAGTTCTCCACCTTTTCCAATTCATTCCCCCTGCTCCCTTTGGTTCTCCACCTTTCTGCATTTTTCCACACGGTTCCCTACTTTTTCCAATCGGTTCCCGACTTTTTCCAATCTGTTCCCCCTGCTCCCTTTGGTTCTCCTCTGTTCTGCAGTGTTCCCGACGCTTCCCCACTTTTTCCAATCTGTTCCCCCTGCTACCTTTGGTTCCCCTCTATTCTACAGTGTTCCCCATGATTCTACACATTTCTTTACATACTGTACCCCCTGCTCCCTATTGTTCCCCTCTGCCTTGCAGTGTTACCCAGGGGACACCACTTTTTCCAACCTGTTCCCGCTGTTCCCCTCTGTCCTTCCGTGTTCTCCACGGTTCCCAACATTTTGCAATCCGTTGCCCCTGCTCCGCTTGGTTCCCCTCTGTTCTGCAGTGTTCCCCACGGTTCCCCACTTTTTCCAATCTGTTCCCCCTGCTCCTTTGTCTCAACTCTGTTCTGCAGTTTTCCCCACGGTTCCTCACATTTTCCAAACCATTCCCCCGGCTCTCTTTCTTTTCATACTGTTCTGCAGCGTTCCCCACGGTTCCCCTCTTTTTTACAATCTGTTCGCCCTGCTCCCTTTGGTTCCCCACTGTTCTGCAGTGTCCTCCACGCTTACCAACTTTTTGCAATCCATTCCCCCTGCTCTGTTTGTTTCCCCTCTGTCCTGCATTGTCCTCCACGGTTCCCAACTTTTTGCAATCCATTTCCCCTGCTCCGTTTGTTTGCCCTCTGTTCTGCAGTGTTCCCCACAGTTCCCCACTTTTTCCAATCTGTTTCCCCTGCTATCTCTGGTTCCCCTCTGTTCTGCATTTTTCCACACTGTTCCCCACTTTTTCCAATCCGTACCCCCTGCTTCCTTTGGTTCACCTCTGTTCTGCAGATTTCTCCACGAATCCCCACTTTTTCCAATCTGTTCCCCCTGCTCCCTTTGGTTCCTCTCTGTTCTGCATTGTTCCCCACGGGTCCCCACTTTTCCGAGCTGTTCCCCCTGCTCCCTTTGGTTCCGCTCTGTTCTGCAGTTTTCCCCACTGTTCTCAACTTTTTCCAATCTGTTCCTCCTGCTCCCTTTGGTTCCCCACTGTTCTGCATTTTTGCACACGGTTCCCCACTTTTTCAAAACTGTTCCCCCTGCTCCCTTTGGTTCCTCACTGTTCTGCAGTTTTCCTCACGGTTCTCCACATTTTTCCAACCTGTACCCCCTGCTCCCTATGGTTCTCCTCTGCCCTGCAGTGTCCCCCATGATTCCCCACTTTTTCCAATCCATTCCCCCTGTTCCATTTGGTTCGCCTCATTTCTGCAGTGTTCCCGACACTTCCCCACTTTTTCCAATCCGTTCCGCGTGCTCCCTTTGGTTCCCCTCTATTCTGCAGTGTTCCCCACGATTCTCCACATTTTTTTCCATCCTGTTCCCCCTGCTTCCTTTCGTTCCCCACTGTTGTGCATTTTTCCACACGCTACCCCACTTTCATCAGATGCAAGGATCGACAATGAGATAGACAACAGACTCGCCAAGGCAAATAGCGCCTTTGGAAGACTACACAAAAGAGTCTGGAAAAACAACCAGCTGAAAAACCTCACAAAGATAAGCGTATACAGAGTCGTTGTCATACCCACACTCCTGTTCGGCTCCGAATCATGGGTCCTCTACCGGCACCACCTACGGCTCCTAGAACGCTTCCACCAGCGTTGTCTCCGCATCCTCAACATCCATTGGAGTGCTCACACCCCTAACGTCGAGGTACTCGAGATGGCAGAGGTCGACAGCATCGAGTCCACGCTGCTGAAGATCCAGCTGCGCTGGATGGGTCACGTCTCCAGAATGGAGGACCATCGCCTTCCCAAGATCGTATTATATGGCGAGCTCTCCACTGGCCACCGTGACAGAGGTGCACCAAAGAAAAGGTACAAGGACTGCCTAAAGAAATCTCTTGGTGCCTGCCACATTGACCACCGCCAGTGGGCTGATAACGCCTCAAACCGTGCATCTTGGCGCCTCACAGTTTGGCGGGCAGCAGCCTCCTTTGAAGAAGACCGCAGAGCCCACCTCACTGACAAAAGGCAAAGGAGGAAAAACCCAACCCCAACCAACCAATTTTCCCTTGCAACCGCTGCAATCGTGTCTGCCTGTCCCGCATCGGACTGGTCAGCCACAAACGAGCCTGCAGCTGACGTGGACTTTTTACCGCCTCCATAAATCTTCGTCCGCGAAGCCAAGCCAAAGAACCCCACTTCTTCTAATCTGTTCCTCCTGCACCCTTTGTTTCCCCACTGTTCTGCATTTTTCCACACGGTTCCCCACTTTTTCCAATCTGTTCCTCCTGCTCCCTTTGGTTCCTCACTGTTCTGCAGTGTTACCCACGATTCCCCACTTTTTCCAATGCGTTTCCCTGCTCCTATTGGTTCCCCTCTGTTCTGCAGTGTTCCCCACTGTTCCACACATTTTCCAAACTGTTCCCCCTGCTCGCTTTGGTTTCATACTGTTCTGCAGTGTTCCCCACGGTTCCCCACTTTTTTACAATCTGTTGGCCCTGCTCCCTTTGGTTCCCCTCTGACCTGCAGTGTCCTCCACGGTTCCCCACTTTTTCCAACCTGTACCTCCTGCTCCCTTTGGTTCCCATCTGTCATGCAGTGTTTTCACAGTTCCCCAATTTTTTCCTATCTGTTCCCCCTGATGTCTTTGGTTCCCCTCTGTCGTGCAGTGTTCCCCACGGTTCCCCACTTTTTCCAATCCGTTCCCTCTGCTCCCTTTGGTTCCCCTCTGTTCTGCAGTGTTCCCCACAGTTCTCCACATTTTCCAATTCTTTCCCCCTGCTCCCTTTGGTTCCCCACCTTTCTGCATTTTTCCACACGGTTCCCTACTTTTTCCAATCGGTTCCCCACTTTTTCCAATCTGTTCCCCCTGCTCCCTTTGGTTCTGCTCTGTTCTGCAGTGTTCCCCACAGTTCCCCACTTTTTCCAATCTGTTCCCCCTGCTCCTTTGGCTCCACTCTGTTCTGCAGTTTTCCCCAAGGTTCCCCACATTTTCCAAACCATTCCCCCGGCTCGCTTTGGTTTCATACTGTTCTGCAGCGTTCCCCATGGTTCCCCACTATTTTACAATCTGTTCGCCCTGCTCCCTTTGGTTCCCCGCTGTTCTGCAATGTCCTCCACGCTTCCCAACTTTTTGCAATCCATTCCCCCTGCTCTGTTTGTTTCCCCACTGTTCTGCATTTTTCCACACGGTTCCCCACTTTGTCCAATCTGTTCCCCCTGCTCCCTTTGGTTCCTCACTGTTCTGCAGTGTTCCTCACGGTTCTCCACATTTTTTCCAACCTGTAGCCCCTGCTCCCTATGGCTCCCCTCTGCCCTGCAGTATTCCCCATGGTTCCCCACTTTTTCTAATCCGTTCCCCCTGCTCCCTTTGGTTCCCCTCTGTCCCGCAGTGTTCTGCACGATTCCCCACTTTTTCAAATCAGTTCCCCCTGCTCCCTTTGATTCCGCTCTGTCCTGCAGTGTTCCCCATGGGCCCCACTTTTTGCAATCTGTTCCCCCTGCTCCTTTGGCTCCACTCTGTTCTGCAGTTTTCCCCATGGTTCCACACATTTTGCAATCCATTCCCCCTGCTCCATTTGTTTCCCCTCTGTTCTGCAGTGTTCCCCACAGTTCCCCACTTTTTCCAATCAGTTCCCCCTGCTGCCTTTGATTCCCTTCTGTCCTGCAGTGTTCCCCATGGGCCCCACTTTTTACAATCCGTTCCCCCTGCTTCCTTTGCTTCACCTCTGTCGTGCAGTGTTCCAAACGGTTCCCCACTTTTTCCAATCTGTTTCCCCTGCTCCCTCTGGTTCCCCTCTGTTCTGCAGTGTCCTCCACGGTTCCCCACTTTTTCCAACCTGTACCTCCTGTTCCCTTTGGTTCCCCTCTGTCATGCAGTGTTTTCACAGTTCCCCAATTTTTTCCTATCTGTTCCCCCTGATCCCTTTGGTTCCCCTCTGTCATGCAGTGTGCCCCACGGTTCCCCACTTTTTCCAATCCGTTCCCTCTGCTCCCTTTGGTTCCCCTCTGTTCTGCAGTGTTCCCCACAGTTCTCCACCTTTTCCAATTCATTCCCCCTGCTCCCTTTGGTTCTCCACCTTTCTGCATTTTTCCACACGGTTCCCTACTTTTTCCAATCGGTTCCCGACTTTTTCCAATCTGTTCCCCCTGCTCCCTTTGGTTCTCCTCTGTTCTGCAGTGTTCCCGACGCTTCCCCACTTTTTCCAATCTGTTCCCCCTGCTACCTTTGGTTCCCCTCTATTCTACAGTGTTCCCCATGATTCTACACATTTCTTTACATACTGTACCCCCTGCTCCCTATTGTTCCCCTCTGCCTTGCAGTGTTACCCAGGGGACACCACTTTTTCCAACCTGTTCCCGCTGTTCCCCTCTGTCCTTCCGTGTTCTCCACGGTTCCCAACATTTTGCAATCCGTTGCCCCTGCTCCGCTTGGTTCCCCTCTGTTCTGCAGTGTTCCCCACGGTTCCCCACTTTTTCCAATCTGTTCCCCCTGCTCCTTTGTCTCAACTCTGTTCTGCAGTTTTCCCCACGGTTCCTCACATTTTCCAAACCATTCCCCCGGCTCTCTTTCTTTTCATACTGTTCTGCAGCGTTCCCCACGGTTCCCCTCTTTTTTACAATCTGTTCGCCCTGCTCCCTTTGGTTCCCCTCTGTTCTGCAGTGTCCTCCACGCTTACCAACTTTTTGCAATCCATTCCCCCTGCTCTGTTTGTTTCCCCTCTGTCCTGCATTGTCCTCCACGGTTCCCAACTTTTTGCAATCCATTTCCCCTGCTCCGTTTGTTTGCCCTCTGTTCTGCAGTGTTCCCCACAGTTCCCCACTTTTTCCAATCTGTTTCCCCTGCTATCTCTGGTTCCCCTCTGTTCTGCATTTTTCCACACTGTTCCCCACTTTTTCCAATCCGTTCCCCCTGCTTCCTTTGGTTCACCTCTGTTCTGCAGATCTCTCCACGAATCCCCACTTTTTCCAATCTGTTCCCCCTGCTCCCTTTGGTTCCTCTCTGTTCTGCATTGTTCCCCACGGGTCCCCACTTTTCCGAGCTGTTCCCCCTGCTCCCTTTGGTTCCGCTCTGTTCTGCAGTTTTCCCCACTGTTCTCAACTTTTTCCAATCTGTTCCTCCTGCTCCCTTTGGTTCCCCACTGTTCTGCATTTTTGCACACGGTTCCCCACTTTTTCAAAACTGTTCCCCCTGCTCCCTTTGGTTCCTCACTGTTCTGCAGTTTTCCTCACGGTTCTCCACATTTTTCCAACCTGTACCCCCTGCTCCCTATGGTTCTCCTCTGCCCTGCAGTGTCCCCCATGATTCCCCACTTTTTCCAATCCATTCCCCCTGTTCCATTTGGTTCGCCTCATTTCTGCAGTGTTCCCGACACTTCCCCACTTTTTCCAATCCGTTCCGCGTGCTCCCTTTGGTTCCCCTCTATTCTGCAGTGTTCCCCACGATTCTCCACATTTTTTTCCATCCTGTACCCCCTGCTTCCTTTGGTTCCCCACTGTTGTGCATTTTTCCACACGCTACCCCACTTTCATCAGATGCAAGGATCGACAATGAGATAGACAACAGACTCGCCAAGGCAAATAGCGCCTTTGGAAGACTACACAAAAGAGTCTGGAAAAACAACCAGCTGAAAAACCTCACAAAGATAAGCGTATACAGAGTCGTTGTCATACCCACACTCCTGTTCGGCTCCGAATCATGGGTCCTCTACCGGCACCACCTACGGCTCCTAGAACGCTTCCACCAGCGTTGTCTCCGCATCCTCAACATCCATTGGAGTGCTCACACCCCTAACGTCGAGGTACTCGAGATGGCAGAGGTCGACAGCATCGAGTCCACGCTGCTGAAGATCCAGCTGCGCTGGATGGGTCACGTCTCCAGAATGGAGGACCATCGCCTTCCCAAGATCGTATTATATGGCGAGCTCTCCACTGGCCACCGTGACAGAGGTGCACCAAAGAAAAGGTACAAGGACTGCCTAAAGAAATCTCTTGGTGCCTGCCACATTGACCACCGCCAGTGGGCTGATAACGCCTCAAACCGTGCATCTTGGCGCCTCACAGTTTGGCGGGCAGCAGCCTCCTTTGAAGAAGACCGCAGAGCCCACCTCACTGACAAAAGGCAAAGGAGGAAAAACCCAACCCCAACCAACCAATTTTCCCTTGCAACCGCTGCAATCGTGTCTGCCTGTCCCGCATCGGACTGGTCAGCCACAAACGAGCCTGCAGCTGACGTGGACTTTTTACCGCCTCCATAAATCTTCGTCCGCGAAGCCAAGCCAAAGAACCCCACTTCTTCTAATCTGTTCCTCCTGCACCCTTTGTTTCCCCACTGTTCTGCATTTTTCCACACGGTTCCCCACTTTTTCCAATCTGTTCCTCCTGCTCCCTTTGGTTCCTCACTGTTCTGCAGTGTTACCCACGATTCCCCACTTTTTCCAATGCGTTTCCCTGCTCCTATTGGTTCCCCTCTGTTCTGCAGTGTTCCCCACTGTTCCACACATTTTCCAAACTGTTCCCCCTGCTCGCTTTGGTTTCATACTGTTCTGCAGTGTTCCCCACGGTTCCCCACTTTTTTACAATCTGTTGGCCCTGCTCCCTTTGGTTCCCCTCTGACCTGCAGTGTCCTCCACGGTTCCCCACTTTTTCCAACCTGTACCTCCTGCTCCCTTTGGTTCCCATCTGTCATGCAGTGTTTTCACAGTTCCCCAATTTTTTCCTATCTGTTCCCCCTGATGTCTTTGGTTCCCCTCTGTCGTGCAGTGTTCCCCACGGTTCCCCACTTTTTCCAATCCGTTCCCTCTGCTCCCTTTGGTTCCCCTCTGTTCTGCAGTGTTCCCCACAGTTCTCCACATTTTCCAATTCTTTCCCCCTGCTCCCTTTGGTTCCCCACCTTTCTGCATTTTTCCACACGGTTCCCTACTTTTTCCAATCGGTTCCCCACTTTTTCCAATCTGTTCCCCCTGCTCCCTTTGGTTCTGCTCTGTTCTGCAGTGTTCCCCACAGTTCCCCACTTTTTCCAATCTGTTCCCCCTGCTCCTTTGGCTCCACTCTGTTCTGCAGTTTTCCCCAAGGTTCCCCACATTTTCCAAACCATTCCCCCGGCTCGCTTTGGTTTCATACTGTTCTGCAGCGTTCCCCATGGTTCCCCACTATTTTACAATCTGTTCGCCCTGCTCCCTTTGGTTCCCCGCTGTTCTGCAATGTCCTCCACGCTTCCCAACTTTTTGCAATCCATTCCCCCTGCTCTGTTTGTTTCCCCACTGTTCTGCATTTTTCCACACGGTTCCCCACTTTGTCCAATCTGTTCCCCCTGCTCCCTTTGGTTCCTCACTGTTCTGCAGTGTTCCTCACGGTTCTCCACATTTTTTCCAACCTGTAGCCCCTGCTCCCTATGGCTCCCCTCTGCCCTGCAGTATTCCCCATGGTTCCCCACTTTTTCTAATCCGTTCCCCCTGCTCCCTTTGGTTCCCCTCTGTCCCGCAATGTTCTGCACGATTCCCCACTTTTTCAAATCAGTTCCCCCTGCTCCCTTTGATTCCGCTCTGTCCTGCAGTGTTCCCCATGGGCCCCACTTTTTGCAATCTGTTCCCCCTGCTCCTTTGGCTCCACTCTGTTCTGCAGTTTTCCCCATGGTTCCACACATTTTGCAATCCATTCCCCCTGCTCCATTTGTTTCCCCTCTGTTCTGCAGTGTTCCCCACAGTTCCCCACTTTTTCCAATCAGTTCCCCCTGCTGCCTTTGATTCCCTTCTGTCCTGCAGTGTTCCCCATGGGCCCCACTTTTTACAATCCGTTCCCCCTGCTTCCTTTGCTTCACCTCTGTCGTGCAGTGTTCCAAACGGTTCCCCACTTTTTCCAATCTGTTTCCCCTGCTCCCTCTGGTTCCCCTCTGTTCTGCAGTGTCCTCCACGGTTCCCCACTTTTTCCAACCTGTACCTCCTGTTCCCTTTGGTTCCCCTCTGTCATGCAGTGTTTTCACAGTTCCCCAATTTTTTCCTATCTGTTCCCCCTGATCCCTTTGGTTCCCCTCTGTCATGCAGTGTGCCCCACGGTTCCCCACTTTTTCCAATCCGTTCCCTCTGCTCCCTTTGGTTCCCCTCTGTTCTGCAGTGTTCCCCACAGTTCTCCACCTTTTCCAATTCATTCCCCCTGCTCCCTTTGGTTCTCCACCTTTCTGCATTTTTCCACACGGTTCCCTACTTTTTCCAATCGGTTCCCGACTTTTTCCAATCTGTTCCCCCTGCTCCCTTTGGTTCTCCTCTGTTCTGCAGTGTTCCCGACGCTTCCCCACTTTTTCCAATCTGTTCCCCCTGCTCCCTTTGGTTCCCCTCTATTCTACAGTGTTCCCCATGATTCTACACATTTCTTTACATACTGTACCCCCTGCTCCCTATTGTTCCCCTCTGCCTTGCAGTGTTACCCAGGGGACACCACTTTTTCCAACCTGTTCCCGCTGTTCCCCTCTGTCCTTCCGTGTTCTCCACGGTTCCCAACATTTTGCAATCCGTTGCCCCTGCTCCGCTTGGTTCCCCTCTGTTCTGCAGTGTTCCCCACGGTTCCCCACTTTTTCCAATTTGTTCCCCCTGCTCCTTTGTCTCAACTCTGTTCTGCAGTTTTCCCCACGGTTCCTCACATTTTCCAAACCATTCCCCCGGCTCGCTTTCTTTTCATACTGTTCTGCAGCGTTCCCCACGGTTCCCCACTTTTTTACAATCTGTTCGCCCTGCTCCCTTTGGTTCCCCTCTGTTCTGCAGTGTCCTCCACGCTTACCAACTTTTTGCAATCCATTCCCCCTGCTCTGTTTGTTTCCCCTCTGTCCTGCATTGTCCTCCACGGTTCCCAACTTTTTGCAATCCATTCCCCTGCTCCGTTTGTTTGCCCTCTGTTCTGCAGTGTTCCCCACAGTTCTCCACTTTTTCCAATCTGTTTCCCCTGCTAACTCTGGTTCCCCTCTGTTCTGCATTTTTTCACACTGTTCCCCACTTTTTCCAATCCGTTCCCCCTGCTTCGTTTGGTTCACCTCTGTTCTGCTGATCTCTCCACGAATCCCCACTTTTTCCAATCTGTTCCCCCAGCTCCCTTTGGTTCCCCTTTGTTCTGCATTTTTCGACTCGGTTCCCCACTTTTTCCAATCTGTTCCCCCTGCTCCCTTTGGTTCCTCTCTGTTCTGCATTGTTCCCCACGGGTCCCCACTTTTCCGAGCTGTTCCCCGTGCTCCCTTTGGTTCCGCTCTGTTCTGCAGTTTTCCCCACTGTTCTCAACTTTTTCCAATCTGTTCCTCCTGCTCCCTTTTGTTCCCCACTGTTCTGCATTTTTGCCCACGGTTCCCCACTTTTTCAAAACTGTTCCCCCTGCTCCCTTTGGTTCCTCACTGTTCTGCAGTTTTGCTCACGGTTCTCCACATTTTTCCAACCTGTACCTCCTGCTCCCTATGGTTCTCCTCTGCCCTGCAGTGTCCCCCATGGTTCCCCACTTTTTCCAATCAATTCCCCCTGTTCCCTTTGGTTCGCCTCTGTTCTGCATTGTTCCCGACGCTTCCCCACTTTTTCCAATCCATTCCCCCTGCTCCCTTTGGTTCAACTCTATTCTGCAGTGTTCCCCACGATTCTCCACATTTTTTTCCATCCTATACCCACTGTTCCCTTTGGTTCCCCACTGTTGTGCATTTTTCCACACGCTACCCCACTTCTTCTAATCTGTTCCTCCTGCACCCTTTGTTTCCCCACTGTTCTGCATTTTTCCACACGGTTCCCCACTTTTTCCAATCTGTTCCCCCTGCTCCCTTTGGTTCCTCACTGTTCTGCAGTGTTCCCCACGATTCCCCACTTTTTCCAATGCGTTCCCCTGCTCTTATTGGTTCCCCTCTGTTCTGCAGTGTTCCCTACGGTTCCCCACATTTTCCAAACTGTTCCCCCTGCTCGCTTTGGTTTCAAACTGTTCTGCAGTGTTCCCCACGGTTCCCCACTTTTTTACAATCTGTTCGCCCTGCTCCCTTTGGGTTCCCTCTGTCCTGCAGTGTCCTCCACGGTTCCCCACTTTTTCCAACCTGTACCTACTGCTCCCTTTGGTTCCCCTCTGTCATGCAGTGTTTTCACAGTTCCCCAATTTTTTCCTATCTGTTCCCCCTGATGTCTTTGGTTCCCCTCTGTCGTGCAGTGTTCCCCACGGTTCCCCACTTTTTCCAATCCGTTCCCTCTGCCCCCTTTGGTTCCCCTCTGTTCTGCAGTGTTCCCCACAGTTCTCCACATTTTCCAATTCTTTCCCCCTGCTCCCTTTGGTTCCCCACCTTTCTGCATTTTTCCACACGGTTCCCTACTTATTCCAATCGGTTCCCCACTTTTTCCAATCTGTTCCCCCTGCTCCCTTTGGTTCCGCTCTGTTCTGCAGTTTTCCCCACTGTTCTCAACTTTTTCCAATCTGTTCCTCCTGCTCCCTTTGGTTCCCCACTGTTCTGCATTTTTGCCCACGGTTCCCCACTTTTTCAAAACTGTTCCCCCTGCTCCCTTTGGTTCCTCACTGTTCTGCAGTTTTCCTCACGGTTCTCCACATTTTTCCAACCTGTACCCCCTGCTCCCTATGGTTCTCCTCTGCCCTGCAGTGTCCCCCATGGTTCCCCACTTTTTCCAATCAATTCCCCCTGTTCCCTTTGGTTTGCCTCTGTTCTGCATTGTTCCCGACGCTTCCCCACTTTTTCCAATCCATTCCCCCTGCTCCCTTTGGTTCAACTCTATTCTGCAGTGTTCCCCACGATTCTCCACATTTTTTTCCATCCTATACCCCCTGTTCCCTTTGGTTCCCCACTGTTGTGCATTTTTCCACACGCTACTCCACTTCTTCTAATCTGTTCCTCCTGCACCCTTTGTTTCCCCACTGTTCTGCATTTTTCCACACGGTTCCCCACTTTTTCCAATCTGTTCCCCCTGCTCCCTTTGGTTCCTCACTGTTCTGCAGTGTTCCCCACGATTCCCCACTTTTTCCAATGCGTTCCCCTGCTCTTATTGGTTCCCCTCTGTTCTGCAGTGTTCCCTACGGTTCCCCACATTTTCCAAACTGTTCCCCTTGCTCGCTTTGGTTTCAAACTGTTCTGCAGTGTTCCCCACGGTTCCCCACTTTTTCCAACCTGTACCTACTGCTCCCTTTGGTTCCCCTCTGTCATACAGTGTTTTCACAGTTCCCCAATTTTTTCCTATCTGTTCCCCCTGATGTCTTTGGTTCCCCTCTGTCGTGCAGTGTTCCCCACGGTTCCCCACTTTTTCCAATCCGTTCCCTCTGCTCCCTTTGGTTCCCCTCTGTTCTGCAGTGTTCCCCACAGTTCTCCACATTTTCCAATTCTTTCCCCCTGCTCCCTTTGGTTCCCCACCTTTCTGCATTTTTCCACACGGTTCCCTACTTATTCCAATCGGTTCCCCACTTTTTCCAATCTGTTCCCCCTGCTCCCTTTGGTTCTCTTCTGTTCTCCAGTGTTCCCCACAGTTCCCCACTTTTTCCAATCTGTTCCCCCTGCTCCTTTGGCTCCACTCTGTTCTGCAGTTTTCCCCAAGGTTCCCCACATTTTCCAAACGATTCCCCCGGCTCGCTTTGGTTTCATTCTGTTCTGCAGCGTTCCCCACGGTTCCCCACTATTTTACAATCTGTTCGCCCTGCTCCCTTTGGTTCCCCTCTGTTCTGCAATGTCCTCCACGCTTACCAACTTTTTGCAATCCATTCCCCCTGCTCTGTTTGTTTCCCCACTGTTCTGCATTTTTCCACACGGTTCCCCACTTTTTCTAATCTGTTCCCCCTGCTCTCTTTGGTTCCTCACTGTTCTGCAGTGTTCCTCACGGTTCTCCACATTTTTTCCAACCTGTAGCCCCTGCTCCCTAAGGCTCCCCTCTGCCCTGCAGTATTCCCCATGGTTCCCCACTTTTTCTAATCCGTTCCCCCTATTCCCTTTGGTTTCATACTGTTCTGCAGCGTTCCCCATGGTTCCCCACTATTTTACAATCTGTTCGCCCTGCTCCCTTTGGTTCCCCGCTGTTCTGCAATGTCCTCCACGCTTCCCAACTTTTTGCAATCCATTCCCCCTGCTCTGTTTGTTTCCCCACTGTTCTGCATTTTTCCACACGGTTCCCCACTTTGTCCAATCTGTTCCCCCTGCTCCCTTTGGTTCCTCACTGTTCTGCAGTGTTCCTCACGGTTCTCCACATTTTTTCCAACCTGTAGCCCCTGCTCCCTTTGGCTCCCCTCTGCCCTGCAGTATTCCCCATGGTTCCCCACTTTTTCTAATCCGTTCCCCCTGCTCCCTTTGGTTCCCCTCTGTCCCGCAGTGTTCTGCACGATTCCCCACTTTTTCAAATCAGTTCCCCCTGCTCCCTTTGATTCCGCTCTGTCCTGCAGTGTTCCCCATGGGCCCCACTTTTTGTAATCTGTTCACCCTGCTCCTTTGGCTCCACTCTGTTCTGCAGTTTTCCCCATGGTTCCACACATTTTGCAATCCATTCCCCCTGCTCCATTTGTTTCCCCTCTGTTCTGCAGTGTTCCCCACAGTTCCCCACTTTTTCCAATCAGTTCCCCCTGCTGCCTTTGATTCCCTTCTGTCCTGCAGTGTTCCCCATGGGCCCCACTTTTTACAATCCGTTCCCCCTGCTTCCTTTGCTTCACCTCTGTCGTGCAGTGTTCCAAACGGTTCCCCACTTTTTCCAATGCGTTCCCTCTGCTCCCTTTGGTGCCCCTCTGTTCTGCAGTGTTCCCCACAGTTCCCCACTTTTTCCAATCTGTTTCCCCTGCTCCCTCTGGTTCCCCTCTGTTCTGCAGTGTCCTCCACGGTTCCCCACTTTTTCCAACCTGTACCTCCTGTTCCCTTTGGTTCCCCTCTGTCATGCAGTGTTTTCACAGTTCCCCAATTTTTTCCTATCTGTTCCCCCTGATCCCTTTGGTTCCCCTCTGTCATGCAGTGTGCCCCACGGTTCCCCACTTTTTCCAATCCGTTCCCTCTGCTCCCTTTGGTTCCCCTCTGTTCTGCAGTGTTCCCCACAGTTCTCCACCTTTTCCAATTCATTCCCCCTGCTCCCTTTGGTTCTCCACCTTTCTGCATTTTTCCACACGGTTCCCTACTTTTTCCAATCGGTTCCCGACTCTTTCCAATCTGTTCCCCCTGCTCCCTTTGGTTCTCCTCTGTTCTGCAGTGTTCCCGACGCTTCCCCACTTTTTCCAATCCGTTCCCCCTGCTCCCTTTGGTTCCCCTCTATTCTACAGTGTTCCCCATGATTCTACACATTTCTTTACATACTGTACCCCCTGCTCCCTATTGTTCCTCTCTGCCTTGCAGTGTTACCCAGGGGACACCACTTTTTCCAACCTGTTCCCGCTGTTCCCCTCTGTCCTTCCGTGTTCTCCACGGTTCCCAACTTTTTGCAATCCGTTGCCCCTTCTCCTCTTGGTTCCCCTCTGTTCTGCAGTGTTCCCCACGGTTCCCCACTTTTTCCAATTTGTTCCCCCTGCTCCTTTGTCTCAACTCTGTTCTGCAGTTTTCCCCACGGTTCCTCACATTTTCCAAACCATTCCCCCGGCTCGCTTTCTTTTCATACTGTTCTGCAGCGTTCCCCACGGTTCCCCACTTTTTTACAATCTGTTCGCCCTGCTCCCTTTGGTTCCCCTCTGTTCTGCAGTGTCCTCCACGCTTACCAACTTTTTGCAATCCATTCCCCCTGCTCTGTTTGTTTCCCCTCTGTCCTGCATTGTCCTCCACGGTTCCCAACTTTTTGCAATCCATTCCCCTGCTCCGTTTGTTTGCCCTCTGTTCTGCAGTGTTCCCCACAGTTCTCCACTTTTTCCAATCTGTTTCCCCTGCTAACTCTGGTTCCCCTCTATTCTGCATTTTTTCACACTGTTCCCCACTTTTTCCAATCCGTTCCCCCTGCTTCGTTTGGTTCACCTCTGTTCTGCAGATCTCTCCACGAATCCCCACTTTTTCCAATCTGTTCCCCCAGCTCCCTTTGGTTCCCCTTTGTTCTGCATTTTTCGACTCGGTTCCCCACTTTTTCCAATCTGTTCCCCCTGCTCCCTTTGGTTCCTCTCTGTTCTGCATTGTTCCCCATGGGTCCCCACTTTTCCGAGCTGTTCCCCGTGCTCCCTTTGGTTCCGCTCTGTTCTGCAGTTTTCCCCACTGTTCTCAACTTTTTCCAATCTGTTCCTCCTGCTCCCTTTGGTTCCCCACTGTTCTGCATTTTTGCCCACGGTTCCCCACTTTTTCAAAACTGTTCCCCCTGCTCCCTTTGGTTCCTCACTGTTCTGCAGTTTTCCTCACGGTTCTCCACATTTTTCCAACCTGTACCCCCTGCTCCCTATGGTTCTCCTCTGCCCTGCAGTGTCCCCCATGGTTCCCCACTTTTTCCAATCAATTCCCCCTGTTCCCTTTGGTTTGCCTCTGTTCTGCATTGTTCCCGACGCCTCCCCACTTTTTCCAATCCATTCCCCCTGTTCCATTTGGTTCGCCTCATTTCTGCAGTGTTCCCGACACTTCCCCACTTTTTCCAATCCGTTCCGCGTGCTCCCTTTGGTTCCCCTCTATTCTGCAGTGTTCCCCACGATTCTCCACATTTTTTTCCATCCTGTACCCCCTGCTTCCTTTCGTTCCCCACTGTTGTGCATTTTTCCACACGCTACCCCACTTTCATCAGATGCAAGGATCGACAATGAGATAGACAACAGACTCGCCAAGGCAAATAGCGCCTTTGGAAGACTACACAAAAGAGTCTGGAAAAACAACCAGCTGAAAAACCTCACAAAGATAAGCGTATACAGAGTCGTTGTCATACCCACACTCCTGTTCGGCTCCGAATCATGGGTCCTCTACCGGCACCACCTACGGCTCCTAGAACGCTTCCACCAGCGTTGTCTCCGCATCCTCAACATCCATTGGAGTGCTCACACCCCTAACGTCGAGGTACTCGAGATGGCAGAGGTCGACAGCATCGAGTCCACGCTGCTGAAGATCCAGCTGCGCTGGATGGGTCACGTCTCCAGAATGGAGGACCATCACCTTCCCAAGATCGTATTATATGGCGAGCTCTCCACTGGCCACCGTGACAGAGGTGCACCAAAGAAAAGGTACAAGGACTGCCTAAAGAAATCTCTTGGTGCCTGCCACATTGACCACCGCCAGTGGGCTGATAACGCCTCAAACCGTGCATCTTGGCGCCTCACAGTTTGGCGGGCAGCAGCCTCCTTTGAAGAAGACCGCAGAGCCCACCTCACTGACAAAAGGCAAAGGAGGAAAAACCCAACCCCAACCAACCAATTTTCCCTTGCAACCGCTGCAATCGTGTCTGCCTGTCCCGCATCGGACTGGTCAGCCACAAACGAGCCTGCAGCTGACGTGGACTTTTTACCGCCTCCATAAATCTTCGTCCGCGAAGCCAAGCCAAAGAACCCCACTTCTTCTAATCTGTTCCTCCTGCACCCTTTGTTTCCCCACTGTTCTGCATTTTTCCACACGGTTCCCCACTTTTTCCAATCTGTTCCTCCTGCTCCCTTTGGTTCCTCACTGTTCTGCAGTGTTACCCACGATTCCCCACTTTTTCCAATGCGTTTCCCTGCTCCTATTGGTTCCCCTCTGTTCTGCAGTGTTCCCCACTGTTCCACACATTTTCCAAACTGTTCCCCCTGCTCGCTTTGGTTTCATACTGTTCTGCAGTGTTCCCCACGGTTCCCCACTTTTTTACAATCTGTTGGCCCTGCTCCCTTTGGTTCCCCTCTGACCTGCAGTGTCCTCCACGGTTCCCCACTTTTTCCAACCTGTACCTCCTGCTCCCTTTGGTTCCCATCTGTCATGCAGTGTTTTCACAGTTCCCCAATTTTTTCCTATCTGTTCCCCCTGATGTCTTTGGTTCCCCTCTGTCGTGCAGTGTTCCCCACGGTTCCCCACTTTTTCCAATCCGTTCCCTCTGCTCCCTTTGGTTCCCCTCTGTTCTGCAGTGTTCCCCACAGTTCTCCACATTTTCCAATTCTTTCCCCCTGCTCCCTTTGGTTCCCCACCTTTCTGCATTTTTCCACACGGTTCCCTACTTTTTCCAATCGGTTCCCCACTTTTTCCAATCTGTTCCCCCTGCTCCCTTTGGTTCTGCTCTGTTCTGCAGTGTTCCCCACAGTTCCCCACTTTTTCCAATCTGTTCCCCCTGCTCCTTTGGCTCCACTCTGTTCTGCAGTTTTCCCCAAGGTTCCCCACATTTTCCAAACCATTCCCCCGGCTCGCTTTGGTTTCATACTGTTCTGCAGCGTTCCCCATGGTTCCCCACTATTTTACAATCTGTTCGCCCTGCTCCCTTTGGTTCCCCGCTGTTCTGCAATGTCCTCCACGCTTCCCAACTTTTTGCAATCCATTCCCCCTGCTCTGTTTGTTTCCCCACTGTTCTGCATTTTTCCACACGGTTCCCCACTTTGTCCAATCTGTTCCCCCTGCTCCCTTTGGTTCCTCACTGTTCTGCAGTGTTCCTCACGGTTCTCCACATTTTTTCCAACCTGTAGCCCCTGCTCCCTATGGCTCCCCTCTGCCCTGCAGTATTCCCCATGGTTCCCCACTTTTTCTAATCCGTTCCCCCTGCTCCCTTTGGTTCCCCTCTGTCCCGCAATGTTCTGCACGATTCCCCACTTTTTCAAATCAGTTCCCCCTGCTCCCTTTGATTCCGCTCTGTCCTGCAGTGTTCCCCATGGGCCCCACTTTTTGCAATCTGTTCCCCCTGCTCCTTTGGCTCCACTCTGTTCTGCAGTTTTCCCCATGGTTCCACACATTTTGCAATCCATTCCCCCTGCTCCATTTGTTTCCCCTCTGTTCTGCAGTGTTCCCCACAGTTCCCCACTTTTTCCAATCAGTTCCCCCTGCTGCCTTTGATTCCCTTCTGTCCTGCAGTGTTCCCCATGGGCCCCACTTTTTACAATCCGTTCCCCCTGCTTCCTTTGCTTCACCTCTGTCGTGCAGTGTTCCAAACGGTTCCCCACTTTTTCCAATCTGTTTCCCCTGCTCCCTCTGGTTCCCCTCTGTTCTGCAGTGTCCTCCACGGTTCCCCACTTTTTCCAACCTGTACCTCCTGTTCCCTTTGGTTCCCCTCTGTCATGCAGTGTTTTCACAGTTCCCCAATTTTTTCCTATCTGTTCCCCCTGATCCCTTTGGTTCCCCTCTGTCATGCAGTGTGCCCCACGGTTCCCCACTTTTTCCAATCCGTTCCCTCTGCTCCCTTTGGTTCCCCTCTGTTCTGCAGTGTTCCCCACAGTTCTCCACCTTTTCCAATTCATTCCCCCTGCTCCCTTTGGTTCTCCACCTTTCTGCATTTTTCCACACGGTTCCCTACTTTTTCCAATCGGTTCCCGACTTTTTCCAATCTGTTCCCCCTGCTCCCTTTGGTTCTCCTCTGTTCTGCAGTGTTCCCGACGCTTCCCCACTTTTTCCAATCTGTTCCCCCTGCTCCCTTTGGTTCCCCTCTATTCTACAGTGTTCCCCATGATTCTACACATTTCTTTACATACTGTACCCCCTGCTCCCTATTGTTCCCCTCTGCCTTGCAGTGTTACCCAGGGGACACCACTTTTTCCAACCTGTTCCCGCTGTTCCCCTCTGTCCTTCCGTGTTCTCCACGGTTCCCAACATTTTGCAATCCGTTGCCCCTGCTCCGCTTGGTTCCCCTCTGTTCTGCAGTGTTCCCCACGGTTCCCCACTTTTTCCAATTTGTTCCCCCTGCTCCTTTGTCTCAACTCTGTTCTGCAGTTTTCCCCACGGTTCCTCACATTTTCCAAACCATTCCCCCGGCTCGCTTTCTTTTCATACTGTTCTGCAGCGTTCCCCACGGTTCCCCACTTTTTTACAATCTGTTCGCCCTGCTCCCTTTGGTTCCCCTCTGTTCTGCAGTGTCCTCCACGCTTACCAACTTTTTGCAATCCATTCCCCCTGCTCTGTTTGTTTCCCCTCTGTCCTGCATTGTCCTCCACGGTTCCCAACTTTTTGCAATCCATTCCCCTGCTCCGTTTGTTTGCCCTCTGTTCTGCAGTGTTCCCCACAGTTCTCCACTTTTTCCAATCTGTTTCCCCTGCTAACTCTGGTTCCCCTCTGTTCTGCATTTTTTCACACTGTTCCCCACTTTTTCCAATCCGTTCCCCCTGCTTCGTTTGGTTCACCTCTGTTCTGCAGATCTCTCCACGAATCCCCACTTTTTCCAATCTGTTCCCCCAGCTCCCTTTGGTTCCCCTTTGTTCTGCATTTTTCGACTCGGTTCCCCACTTTTTCCAATCTGTTCCCCCTGCTCCCTTTGGTTCCTCTCTGTTCTGCATTGTTCCCCACGGGTCCCCACTTTTCCGAGCTGTTCCCCGTGCTCCCTTTGGTTCCGCTCTGTTCTGCAGTTTTCCCCACTGTTCTCAACTTTTTCCAATCTGTTCCTCCTGCTCCCTTTTGTTCCCCACTGTTCTGCATTTTTGCCCACGGTTCCCCACTTTTTCAAAACTGTTCCCCCTGCTCCCTTTGGTTCCTCACTGTTCTGCAGTTTTGCTCACGGTTCTCCACATTTTTCCAACCTGTACCTCCTGCTCCCTATGGTTCTCCTCTGCCCTGCAGTGTCCCCCATGGTTCCCCACTTTTTCCAATCAATTCCCCCTGTTCCCTTTGGTTCGCCTCTGTTCTGCATTGTTCCCGACGCTTCCCCACTTTTTCCAATCCATTCCCCCTGCTCCCTTTGGTTCAACTCTATTCTGCAGTGTTCCCCACGATTCTCCACATTTTTTTCCATCCTATACCCACTGTTCCCTTTGGTTCCCCACTGTTGTGCATTTTTCCACACGCTACCCCACTTCTTCTAATCTGTTCCTCCTGCACCCTTTGTTTCCCCACTGTTCTGCATTTTTCCACACGGTTCCCCACTTTTTCCAATCTGTTCCCCCTGCTCCCTTTGGTTCCTCACTGTTCTGCAGTGTTCCCCACGATTCCCCACTTTTTCCAATGCGTTCCCCTGCTCTTATTGGTTCCCCTCTGTTCTGCAGTGTTCCCTACGGTTCCCCACATTTTCCAAACTGTTCCCCCTGCTCGCTTTGGTTTCAAACTGTTCTGCAGTGTTCCCCACGGTTCCCCACTTTTTTACAATCTGTTCGCCCTGCTCCCTTTGGGTTCCCTCTGTCCTGCAGTGTCCTCCACGGTTCCCCACTTTTTCCAACCTGTACCTACTGCTCCCTTTGGTTCCCCTCTGTCATGCAGTGTTTTCACAGTTCCCCAATTTTTTCCTATCTGTTCCCCCTGATGTCTTTGGTTCCCCTCTGTCGTGCAGTGTTCCCCACGGTTCCCCACTTTTTCCAATCCGTTCCCTCTGCCCCCTTTGGTTCCCCTCTGTTCTGCAGTGTTCCCCACAGTTCTCCACATTTTCCAATTCTTTCCCCCTGCTCCCTTTGGTTCCCCACCTTTCTGCATTTTTCCACACGGTTCCCTACTTATTCCAATCGGTTCCCCACTTTTTCCAATCTGTTCCCCCTGCTCCCTTTGGTTCCGCTCTGTTCTGCAGTTTTCCCCACTGTTCTCAACTTTTTCCAATCTGTTCCTCCTGCTCCCTTTGGTTCCCCACTGTTCTGCATTTTTGCCCACGGTTCCCCACTTTTTCAAAACTGTTCCCCCTGCTCCCTTTGGTTCCTCACTGTTCTGCAGTTTTCCTCACGGTTCTCCACATTTTTCCAACCTGTACCCCCTGCTCCCTATGGTTCTCCTCTGCCCTGCAGTGTCCCCCATGGTTCCCCACTTTTTCCAATCAATTCCCCCTGTTCCCTTTGGTTTGCCTCTGTTCTGCATTGTTCCCGACGCTTCCCCACTTTTTCCAATCCATTCCCCCTGCTCCCTTTGGTTCAACTCTATTCTGCAGTGTTCCCCACGATTCTCCACATTTTTTTCCATCCTATACCCCCTGTTCCCTTTGGTTCCCCACTGTTGTGCATTTTTCCACACGCTACTCCACTTCTTCTAATCTGTTCCTCCTGCACCCTTTGTTTCCCCACTGTTCTGCATTTTTCCACACGGTTCCCCACTTTTTCCAATCTGTTCCCCCTGCTCCCTTTGGTTCCTCACTGTTCTGCAGTGTTCCCCACGATTCCCCACTTTTTCCAATGCGTTCCCCTGCTCTTATTGGTTCCCCTCTGTTCTGCAGTGTTCCCTACGGTTCCCCACATTTTCCAAACTGTTCCCCTTGCTCGCTTTGGTTTCAAACTGTTCTGCAGTGTTCCCCACGGTTCCCCACTTTTTCCAACCTGTACCTACTGCTCCCTTTGGTTCCCCTCTGTCATACAGTGTTTTCACAGTTCCCCAATTTTTTCCTATCTGTTCCCCCTGATGTCTTTGGTTCCCCTCTGTCGTGCAGTGTTCCCCACGGTTCCCCACTTTTTCCAATCCGTTCCCTCTGCTCCCTTTGGTTCCCCTCTGTTCTGCAGTGTTCCCCACAGTTCTCCACATTTTCCAATTCTTTCCCCCTGCTCCCTTTGGTTCCCCACCTTTCTGCATTTTTCCACACGGTTCCCTACTTATTCCAATCGGTTCCCCACTTTTTCCAATCTGTTCCCCCTGCTCCCTTTGGTTCTCTTCTGTTCTCCAGTGTTCCCCACAGTTCCCCACTTTTTCCAATCTGTTCCCCCTGCTCCTTTGGCTCCACTCTGTTCTGCAGTTTTCCCCAAGGTTCCCCACATTTTCCAAACGATTCCCCCGGCTCGCTTTGGTTTCATTCTGTTCTGCAGCGTTCCCCACGGTTCCCCACTATTTTACAATCTGTTCGCCCTGCTCCCTTTGGTTCCCCTCTGTTCTGCAATGTCCTCCACGCTTACCAACTTTTTGCAATCCATTCCCCCTGCTCTGTTTGTTTCCCCACTGTTCTGCATTTTTCCACACGGTTCCCCACTTTTTCTAATCTGTTCCCCCTGCTCTCTTTGGTTCCTCACTGTTCTGCAGTGTTCCTCACGGTTCTCCACATTTTTTCCAACCTGTAGCCCCTGCTCCCTAAGGCTCCCCTCTGCCCTGCAGTATTCCCCATGGTTCCCCACTTTTTCTAATCCGTTCCCCCTATTCCCTTTGGTTTCATACTGTTCTGCAGCGTTCCCCATGGTTCCCCACTATTTTACAATCTGTTCGCCCTGCTCCCTTTGGTTCCCCGCTGTTCTGCAATGTCCTCCACGCTTCCCAACTTTTTGCAATCCATTCCCCCTGCTCTGTTTGTTTCCCCACTGTTCTGCATTTTTCCACACGGTTCCCCACTTTGTCCAATCTGTTCCCCCTGCTCCCTTTGGTTCCTCACTGTTCTGCAGTGTTCCTCACGGTTCTCCACATTTTTTCCAACCTGTAGCCCCTGCTCCCTTTGGCTCCCCTCTGCCCTGCAGTATTCCCCATGGTTCCCCACTTTTTCTAATCCGTTCCCCCTGCTCCCTTTGGTTCCCCTCTGTCCCGCAGTGTTCTGCACGATTCCCCACTTTTTCAAATCAGTTCCCCCTGCTCCCTTTGATTCCGCTCTGTCCTGCAGTGTTCCCCATGGGCCCCACTTTTTGTAATCTGTTCACCCTGCTCCTTTGGCTCCACTCTGTTCTGCAGTTTTCCCCATGGTTCCACACATTTTGCAATCCATTCCCCCTGCTCCATTTGTTTCCCCTCTGTTCTGCAGTGTTCCCCACAGTTCCCCACTTTTTCCAATCAGTTCCCCCTGCTGCCTTTGATTCCCTTCTGTCCTGCAGTGTTCCCCATGGGCCCCACTTTTTACAATCCGTTCCCCCTGCTTCCTTTGCTTCACCTCTGTCGTGCAGTGTTCCAAACGGTTCCCCACTTTTTCCAATGCGTTCCCTCTGCTCCCTTTGGTGCCCCTCTGTTCTGCAGTGTTCCCCACAGTTCCCCACTTTTTCCAATCTGTTTCCCCTGCTCCCTCTGGTTCCCCTCTGTTCTGCAGTGTCCTCCACGGTTCCCCACTTTTTCCAACCTGTACCTCCTGTTCCCTTTGGTTCCCCTCTGTCATGCAGTGTTTTCACAGTTCCCCAATTTTTTCCTATCTGTTCCCCCTGATCCCTTTGGTTCCCCTCTGTCATGCAGTGTGCCCCACGGTTCCCCACTTTTTCCAATCCGTTCCCTCTGCTCCCTTTGGTTCCCCTCTGTTCTGCAGTGTTCCCCACAGTTCTCCACCTTTTCCAATTCATTCCCCCTGCTCCCTTTGGTTCTCCACCTTTCTGCATTTTTCCACACGGTTCCCTACTTTTTCCAATCGGTTCCCGACTCTTTCCAATCTGTTCCCCCTGCTCCCTTTGGTTCTCCTCTGTTCTGCAGTGTTCCCGACGCTTCCCCACTTTTTCCAATCCGTTCCCCCTGCTCCCTTTGGTTCCCCTCTATTCTACAGTGTTCCCCATGATTCTACACATTTCTTTACATACTGTACCCCCTGCTCCCTATTGTTCCTCTCTGCCTTGCAGTGTTACCCAGGGGACACCACTTTTTCCAACCTGTTCCCGCTGTTCCCCTCTGTCCTTCCGTGTTCTCCACGGTTCCCAACTTTTTGCAATCCGTTGCCCCTTCTCCTCTTGGTTCCCCTCTGTTCTGCAGTGTTCCCCACGGTTCCCCACTTTTTCCAATTTGTTCCCCCTGCTCCTTTGTCTCAACTCTGTTCTGCAGTTTTCCCCACGGTTCCTCACATTTTCCAAACCATTCCCCCGGCTCGCTTTCTTTTCATACTGTTCTGCAGCGTTCCCCACGGTTCCCCACTTTTTTACAATCTGTTCGCCCTGCTCCCTTTGGTTCCCCTCTGTTCTGCAGTGTCCTCCACGCTTACCAACTTTTTGCAATCCATTCCCCCTGCTCTGTTTGTTTCCCCTCTGTCCTGCATTGTCCTCCACGGTTCCCAACTTTTTGCAATCCATTCCCCTGCTCCGTTTGTTTGCCCTCTGTTCTGCAGTGTTCCCCACAGTTCTCCACTTTTTCCAATCTGTTTCCCCTGCTAACTCTGGTTCCCCTCTATTCTGCATTTTTTCACACTGTTCCCCACTTTTTCCAATCCGTTCCCCCTGCTTCGTTTGGTTCACCTCTGTTCTGCAGATCTCTCCACGAATCCCCACTTTTTCCAATCTGTTCCCCCAGCTCCCTTTGGTTCCCCTTTGTTCTGCATTTTTCGACTCGGTTCCCCACTTTTTCCAATCTGTTCCCCCTGCTCCCTTTGGTTCCTCTCTGTTCTGCATTGTTCCCCATGGGTCCCCACTTTTCCGAGCTGTTCCCCGTGCTCCCTTTGGTTCCGCTCTGTTCTGCAGTTTTCCCCACTGTTCTCAACTTTTTCCAATCTGTTCCTCCTGCTCCCTTTGGTTCCCCACTGTTCTGCATTTTTGCCCACGGTTCCCCACTTTTTCAAAACTGTTCCCCCTGCTCCCTTTGGTTCCTCACTGTTCTGCAGTTTTCCTCACGGTTCTCCACATTTTTCCAACCTGTACCCCCTGCTCCCTATGGTTCTCCTCTGCCCTGCAGTGTCCCCCATGGTTCCCCACTTTTTCCAATCAATTCCCCCTGTTCCCTTTGGTTTGCCTCTGTTCTGCATTGTTCCCGACGCTTCCCCACTTTTTCCAATCCATTCCCCCTGCTCCCTTTGGTTCAACTCTATTCTGCAGTGTTCCCCACGATTCTCCACATTTTTTTCCATCCTATACCCCGTGTTCCCTTTGGTTCCCCACTGTCGTGCATTTTTCCACACGCTACTCCACTTCTTCTAATCTGTTCCTCCTGCACCCTTTGTTTCCCCACTGTTCTGCATTTTTCCACACGGTTCCCCACTTTTTCCAATCTGTTCCCCCTGCTCCCTTTGGTTCCTCACTGTTCTGCAGTGTTCCCCACGATTCCCCACTTTTTCCAATGCGTTCCCCTGCTCTTATTGGTTCCCCTCTGTTCTGCAGTGTTCCCTACGGTTCCCCACATTTTCCAAACTGTTCCCCTTGCTCGCTTTGGTTTCAAACTGTTCTGCAGTGTTCCCCACGGTTCCCCACTTTTTTACAATCTGTTCGCCCTGCTCCCTTTGGTTTCCCTCTGTCCTGCAGTGTCCTCCACGGTTCCCCACTTTTTCCAACCTGTACCTACTGCTCCCTTTGGTTCCCCTCTGTCATGCAGTGTTTTCACAGTTCCCCAATTTTTTCCTATCTGTTCCCCCTGATGTCTTTGGTTCCCCTCTGTTCTGCAGTGTTCCCCACAGTTCTCCACATTTTCCAATTCTTTCCCCCTGCTCCCTTTGGTTCCCCACCTTTCTGCATTTTTCCACACGGTTCCCTACTTATTCCAATCGGTTCCCCACTTTTTCCAATCTGTTCCCCCTGCTCCCTTTGGTTCTCTTCTGTTCTCCAGTGTTCCCCACAGTTCCCCACTTTTTCCAATCTGTTCCCCCTGCTCCTTTGGCTCCACTCTGTTCTGCAGTTTTCCCCAAGGTTCCCCACATTTTCCAAACGATTCCCCCGGCTCGCTTTGGTTTCATTCTGTTCTGCAGCGTTCCCCACGGTTCCCCACTATTTTACAATCTGTTCTCCCTGCTCCCTTTGGTTCCCCTCTGTTCTGCAATGTCCTCCACGCTTACCAACTTTTTGCAATCCATTCCCCCTGCTCTGTTTGTTTCCCCACTGTTCTGCATTTTTCCACACGGTTCCCCACTTTTTCTAATCTGTTCCCCCTGCTCTCTTTGGTTCCTCACTGTTCTGCAGTGTTCCTCACGGTTCTCCACATTTTTTCCAACCTGTAGCCCCTGCTCCCTAAGGCTCCCCTCTGCCCTGCAGTATTCCCCATGGTTCCCCACTTTTTCTAATCCGTTCCCCCTATTCCCTTTGGTTCCCCTCTGTCCCGCAGTGTTCTGCACGATTCCCCACTTTTTCCAATCAGTTCCCCCTGCTCCCTTTGATTCCGCTCTGTCCTGCAGTGTTCCCCATGGGCCCCACTTTTTGCAATCCGTTCCCCCTGCTCCTTTGGCTCCACTCTGTTCTGCAGTTTTCCGCATGGTTCCCCACATTTTGCAATCCATACCCCCTGCTCCCTTTGTTTCCCCTCTGTTCTGCAGTGTTCCCCACAGTTCCCCACTTTTTCCAATCAGTTCCCCCTGCTCCCTTTGATTCCCCTCTGTCCTGCAGTGTTCCCCATGGGCCCCACTTTTTACAATCCGTTCCCCCTGCTTCCTTTGGTTCCCCTTTGTCGTGCAGTGTTCCAAACGGTTCCCCACTTTTTCCAATCTGTTGCCCCAGCTCCTTTGGCTCCACTCTGTTCTGCAGTTTTCCCCACGGTTCCCCACATTTTCCAAACCATTCCCCCGGCTCGCTTTCTTTTCACACTGTTCTGCAGCGTTCCCCACGGTTCCCCACTTTTTTACAATCTGTTCGCCCTGCTCCCTTTGGTTCCCCTCTGTTCTGCAGTGTCCTCCACGCTTACCAACTTTTTGCAATCCATTACCCCTGCTCTGTTTGTTTCCCCTCTGTCCTGCACTGTCTTCCACGGTTCCCAACTTTTTGCAATCAGTTCCCCCTGCTCCCTTTGATTCCCCTCTGTCCTACAATGTTCCCCATGGGCCCAACTTTTTACAATCCGTTCCCCCTGCTTCCTTTGGTTCCCCTCTGTCGTGCTGTATTCCCCACAGTTCCCCACTTATTCCAATGTGTTCCCTCTGCTCCCTTTGGTGCCCCTCTGTTCTGCAGTGTTCCCCACGGTTCCCCACTTTTTCCAATCTGTTTACCCTACTACCTCTGGTTCTCCTCTGTTCTGCATTTTTCCACACTGTTCCCCACTTTTTCCAATCTGTTCCCCCTGCTTCCTTTGGTTCACCTCTGTTCTGCAGAACTCCCCACGATTCCCCACTTTTTCCAATCTTTTCCCCCTGCTCCCTTTGGTTCCCCACTGTTCTGCATTTTTCCACACGGTTCCCCACTTTTTCCAATCTGTTCCCCCTGCTCCCTTTGATTCCTCACTGTTCTCCACATTTTTTCCAACCAGCACCCCCTGCTCCTTATGGTTCCCCTCTGCCCTGCAGTGTCCCCCATGGTTCCCCACTTTTTCCCATCCGTTCCCCCTGTTCCCTTTTGTTTCCCTCTGTTCTGCAGTGTTCCCGACGCTTCCCCACATTTTCCAATACGTTCCCCCTGCTCCCTTTTGTTCCCCTCTATTCTGCATTGTTCCCCACGTTTCTCCACATTTTTTTCCATCCTGTACTCCCTGCTCCATATGGTTCCCCTCTGCCTTGCAGTGTTCCCCATGGGACCCCACTTTTTCCAATCTGTTCCCCCTGCTCCTTTCGCTCCACTCTGTTCTGCAGTTTTCGCTATTGTTCTCCACATTTTTTCCAAACTGTTCCACCTGCTCCCTTTGGTTCTGCAGTGTTTCCCACGGTTCCCCACTTTTTCCAATCCATTTCCCCTGCTCCCTTTGGTTCCCCTCTGTTCTGCAGTGTTCCCCACGGTTCCACACATTTTCCAAACTGTTCCCCCTGCTCGCTTTGGTTTCATACTCTTCTGCAGTGTTCCCCACGGTTCCCCACTTTTTTACAATCTGTTCGCCCTGCTCCCTTTGGTTCCCCTCTGTCCTGCAGTGTCCTCCACGGTTCCCCACTTTTTCCAACCTGTACCTCCTGCTCCCTATGGTTCCCCTCTGTCATGCAGTGTTTTCACAGTTCCCCAATTTTTTCCTATCTGTTCCCCCGATCCCTTTGGTTCCCCTCCGTCGTGCAGTGTTCCCCACGGTTCCCCACTTTTTCCAATCCGTTCCCTCTGCTCCCTTTGGTTCCCCTCTGTTCTGCAGTGTTCCCCACAGTTCTCCACATTTTCCAATTCTTTCCCCCTGCTCCCTTTGGTTCCCCACCTTTCTGCATTTTTCCACACGGTTCCCTACTTTTTCCAATCGGTTCCCCACTTTTTCCAATCTGTTCCCCCTGCTCCCTTTGGTTCTGCTCTGTTCTGCAGTGTTCCCCACAGTTCCCCACTTTTTCCAATCTGTTCCCCCTGCTCCTTTGGCTCCACTCTGTTCTGCAGTTTTCCCCAAGGTTCCCCACATTTTCCAAACCATTCACCCGGCTCGCTTTGGTTTCATACTGTTCTGCAGCGTTCCCCATGGTTCCCCACTATTTTACAATCTGTTCGCCCTGCTCCCTTTGGTTCCCCGCTGTTCTGCAATGTCCTCAACGCTTCCCAACTTTTTGCAATCCATTCCCCCTGCTCTATTTGTTTCCCCACTGTTCTGCATTTTTCCACACGGTTCCCCACTTTGTCCAATCTGTTCCCCCTGCTCCCTTTGGTTCCTCACTGTTCTGCAGTGTTCCTCACGGTTCTCCACATTTTTTCCAACCTGTAGCCCCTGCTCCCTATGGCTCTCCTCTGCCCTGCAGTATTCCCCATGGTTCCCCACTTTTTCTAATCCGTTCCCCCTGCTCCCTTTGGTTCCCCTCTGTCCCGCAGTGTTCTGCACGATTCCCCACTTTTTCCAATCAGTTCCCCCTGCTCCCTTTGATTCCGCTCTGTCCTGCAGTGTTCCCCATGGGCCCCACTTTTTGCAATCCGTTCCCCCTGCTCCTTTGGCTCCACTCTGTTCTGCAGTTTTCCGCATGGTTCCCCACATTTTGCAATCCATACCCCCTGCTCCCTTTGTTTCCCCTCTGTTCTGCAGTGTTCCCCACAGTTCCCCACTTTTTCCAATCAGTTCCCCCTGCTCCCTTTGATTCCCCTCTGTCCTGCAGTGTTCCCCATGGGCCCCACTTTTTACAATCCGTTCCCCCTGCTTCCTTTGGTTCCCCTTTGTCGTGCAGTGTTCCAAACGGTTCCCCACTTTTTCCAATCTGTTGCCCCAGCTCCTTTGGCTCCACTCTGTTCTGCAGTTTTCCCCACGGTTCCCCACATTTTCCAAACCATTCCCCCGGCTCGCTTTCTTTTCACACTGTTCTGCAGCGTTCCCCACGGTTCCCCACTTTTTTACAATCTGTTCGCCCTGCTCCCTTTGGTTCCCCTCTGTTCTGCAGTGTCCTCCACGCTTACCAACTTTTTGCAATCCATTACCCCTGCTCTGTTTGTTTCCCCTCTGTCCTGCACTGTCTTCCACGGTTCCCAACTTTTTGCAATCAGTTCCCCCTGCTCCCTTTGATTCCCCTCTGTCCTACAATGTTCCCCATGGGCCCAACTTTTTACAATCCGTTCCCCCTGCTTCCTTTGGTTCCCCTCTGTCGTGCTGTATTCCCCACAGTTCCCCACTTATTCCAATGTGTTCCCTCTGCTCCCTTTGGTGCCCCTCTGTTCTGCAGTGTTCCCCACGGTTCCCCACTTTTTCCAATCTGTTTACCCTACTACCTCTGGTTCTCCTCTGTTCTGCATTTTTCCACACTGTTCCCCACTTTTTCCAATCTGTTCCCCCTGCTTCCTTTGGTTCACCTCTGTTCTGCAGAACTCCCCACGATTCCCCACTTTTTCCAATCTTTTCCCCCTGCTCCCTTTGGTTCCCCACTGTTCTGCATTTTTCCACACGGTTCCCCACTTTTTCCAATCTGTTCCCCCTGCTCCCTTTGATTCCTCACTGTTCTCCACATTTTTTCCAACCAGCACCCCCTGCTCCTTATGGTTCCCCTCTGCCCTGCAGTGTCCCCCATGGTTCCCCACTTTTTCCCATCCGTTCCCCCTGTTCCCTTTTGTTTCCCTCTGTTCTGCAGTGTTCCCGACGCTTCCCCACATTTTCCAATACGTTCCCCCTGCTCCCTTTTGTTCCCCTCTATTCTGCATTGTTCCCCACGTTTCTCCACATTTTTTTCCATCCTGTACTCCCTGCTCCATATGGTTCCCCTCTGCCTTGCAGTGTTCCCCATGGGACCCCACTTTTTCCAATCTGTTCCCCCTGCTCCTTTCGCTCCACTCTGTTCTGCAGTTTTCGCTATTGTTCTCCACATTTTTTCCAAACTGTTCCACCTGCTCCCTTTGGTTCTGCAGTGTTTCCCACGGTTCCCCACTTTTTCCAATCCATTTCCCCTGCTCCCTTTGGTTCCCCTCTGTTCTGCAGTGTTCCCCACGGTTCCACACATTTTCCAAACTGTTCCCCCTGCTCGCTTTGGTTTCATACTCTTCTGCAGTGTTCCCCACGGTTCCCCACTTTTTTACAATCTGTTCGCCCTGCTCCCTTTGGTTCCCCTCTGTCCTGCAGTGGCCTCCACGGTTCCCCACTTTTCCCAACCTGTACCTCCTGCTCCCTATGGTTCCCCTCTGTCATGCAGTGTTTTCACAGTTCCCCAATTTTTTCCTATCTGTTCCCCCGATCCCTTTGGTTCCCCTCCGTCGTGCAGTGTTCCCCACGGTTCCCCACTTTTTCCAATCCGTTCCCTCTGCTCCCTTTGGTTCCCCTCTGTTCTGCAGTGTTCCCCACAGTTCTCCACATTTTCCAATTCTTTCCCCCTGCTCCCTTTGGTTCCCCACCTTTCTGCATTTTTCCACACGGTTCCCTACTTTTTCCAATCGGTTCCCCACTTTTTCCAATCTGTTCCCCCTGCTCCCTTTGGTTCTGCTCTGTTCTGCAGTGTTCCCCACAGTTCCCCACTTTTTCCAATCTGTTCCCCCTGCTCCTTTGGCTCCACTCTGTTCTGCAGTTTTCCCCAAGGTTCCCCACATTTTCCAAACCATTCACCCGGCTCGCTTTGGTTTCATACTGTTCTGCAGCGTTCCCCATGGTTCCCCACTATTTTACAATCTGTTCGCCCTGCTCCCTTTGGTTCCCCGCTGTTCTGCAATGTCCTCAACGCTTCCCAACTTTTTGCAATCCATTCCCCCTGCTCTATTTGTTTCCCCACTGTTCTGCATTTTTCCACACGGTTCCCCACTTTGTCCAATCTGTTCCCCCTGCTCCCTTTGGTTCCTCACTGTTCTGCAGTGTTCCTCACGGTTCTCCACATTTTTTCCAACCTGTAGCCCCTGCTCCCTATGGCTCTCCTCTGCCCTGCAGTATTCCCCATGGTTCCCCACTTTTTCTAATCCGTTCCCCCTGCTCCCTTTGGTTCCTCACTGTTCTGCAGTGTTCCTCACGGTTCTCCACATTTTTTCCAACCTGTAGCCCCTGCTCCCTATGGCTCTCCTCTGCCCTGCAGTATTCCCCATGGTTCCCCACTTTTTCCAATCAGTTCCCCCTGCTGCCTTTGATTCCCCTCTGTCCTGCAGTGTTCCCCATGGGCCCCACTTTTTACAATCCGTTCCCCCTGCTTCCTTTGCTTCACCTCTGTCGTGCAGTGTTCCAAACGGTTCCCCACTTTTTCCAATGCGTTCCCTCTGCTCCCTTTGGTGCCCCTCTGTTCTGCAGTGTTCCCCACAGTTCCCCACTTTTTCCAATCTGTTTCCCCTGCTCCCTCTGGTTCCCCTCTGTTCTGCAGTGTCCTCCACGGTTCCCCACTTTTTCCAACCTGTACCTCCTGTTCCCTTTGGTTCCCCTCTGTCATGCAGTGTTTTCACAGTTCCCCAATTTTTTCCTATCTGTTCCCCCTGATCCCTTTGGTTCCCCTCTGTCATGCAGTGTGCCCCATGGTTCCCCACTTTTTCCAATCCGTTCCCTCTGCTCCCTTTGGTTCCCCTCTGTTCTGCAGTGTTCCCCACAGTTCACCACCTTTTCCAATTCATTCCCCCTGCTCCCTTTGGTTCTCCACCTTTCTGCATTTTTCCACACGGTTCCCTACTTTTTCCAATCGGTTCCCGACTTTTTCCAATCTGTTCCCCCTGCTCCCTTTGGTTCTCCTCTGTTCTGCAGTGTTCCCGACGCTTCCCCACTTTTTCCAATCCGTTCCCCCTGCTCCCTTTGGTTCCCCTCTATTCTACAGTGTTCCCCATGATTCTCCACATTTCTTTACATACTGTACCCCCTGCTCCCTATTGTTCCCCTCTGCCTTGCAGTGTTACCCATGGGACACCACTTTTTCCAACCTGTTCCCGCTGTTCCCTTTGTTTCCCGTCTGTCCTTCCGTGTTCTCCACGGTTCCCAACTTTTTGCAATCCGTTGCCCCTGCTCCGCTTCGTTCCCCTCTGTTCTGCAGTGTTCCCCACGGTTCCCCACTTTTTCCAATCTGTTCCCCCTGCTCCTTTGTCTCAACTCTGTTCTGCAGTTTTCCCCACGTTTCCTCACATTTTCCAAACCATTCCCCCGGCTCGCTTTCTTTTCATACTGTTCTGCAGCGTTCCCCACGGTTCCCCACTTTTTTACAATCTGTTCGCCCTGCTCCCTTTGGTTCCCCTCTGTTCTGCAGTGTCCTCCATGCTTACCAACTTTTTGCAATCCATTCCCCCTGCTCTGTTTGTTTCCCCTCTGTCCTGCATTGTCCTCCACGGTTCCCAACTTTTTGCAATCCATTCCCCTGCTCCGTTTGTTTGCCCTCTGTTCTGCAGTGTTCCCCACAGTTCCCCACTTTTTCCAATCTGTTTCCCCTGCTAACTCTGGTTCCCCTCTGTTCTGCATTTTTTCACACTGTTCCCCACTTTTTCCAATCCGTTCCCCCTGCTTCGTTTGGTTCACCTCTGTTCTGCAGATCTCTCCACGAATCCCCACTTTTTCCAATCTGTTCCCCCAGCTCCCTTTGGTTCCCCTTTGTTCTGCATTTTTCGACTCGGTTCCCCACTTTTTCGAATCCTTTCCCCCTGCTCCCTTTGGGTCCCCACTGTTCTGCAGAACTCCCCACGATTCCCCACTTTTTCCAATCTGTTCACCCTTCTCCCTTTGGTTCCTCTCTGTTCTGCATTGTTCCCCATGGGTCCCCACTTTTCCGAGCTGTTCCCCGTGCTCCCTTTGGTTCCGCTCTTTTCTGCAGTTTTCCCCACTGTTCTCAACTTTTTCCAATCTGTTCCTCCTGCTCCCTTTGGTTCCCCACTGTTCTGCATTTTTGCCCACGGTTCCCCACTTTTTCAAAACTGTTCCCCCTGCTCCCTTTGGTTCCTCACTGTTCTGCAGTTTTCCTCACGGTTCTCCACATTTTTCCAACCTGTACCCCCTGCTCCCTATGGTTCTCCTCTGCCCTGCAGTGTCCCCCATGGTTCCCCACTTTTTCCAATCAATTCCCCCTGTTCCCTTTGGTTCGCCTCTGTTCTGCATTGTTCCCGACGCTTCCCCACTTTTTCCAATCCATTCCCCCTGCTCTCTTTGGTTCAACTCTATTCTGCAGTGTTCCCCACGATTCTCCACATTTTTTTCCATCCTATACCCCCTGTTCCCTTTGGTTCCCCACTGTTGTGCATTTTTCCACACGCTACTCCACTTCTTCTAATCTGTTCCTCCTGCACCCTTTGTTTCCCCACTGTTCTGCATTTTTCCACACGGTTCCCCACTTTTTCCAATCTGTTCTCCCTGCTCCCTTTGGTTCCTCACTGTTCTGCAGTGTTCCCCACGATTCCCCACTTTTTCCAATGCGTTCCCCTGCTCTTATTGGTTCCCCTCTGTTCTGCAGTGTTCCCTACGGTTCCCCACATTTTCCAAACTGTTCCCCCTGCTCGCTTTGGTTTCAAACTGTTCTGCAGTGTTCCCCACGGTTCCCCACTTTTTTACAATCTGTTCGCCCTGCTCCCTTTGGTTTCCCTCTGTCCTGCAGTGTCCTCCACGGTTCCCCACTTTTTCCAACCTGTACCTACTGCTCCCTTTGGTTCCCCTCTGTCATGCAGTGTTTTCACAGTTCCCCAATTTTTTCCTATCTGTTCCCCCTGATGTCTTTGGTTCCCCTCTGTCGTGCAGTGTTCCCCACGGTTCCCCACTTTTTCCAATCCGTTCCCTCTGCTCCCTTTGGTTCCCCTCTGTTCTGCAGTGTTCCCCACAGTTCTCCACATTTTCCAATTCTTTCCCCCTGCTCCCTTTGGTTCCCCACCTTTCTGCATTTTTCCACTCGGTTCCCTACTTATTCCAATCGGTTCCCCACTTTTTCCAATCTGTTCCCCCTGCTCCCTTTGGTTCTCTTCTGTTCTCCAGTGTTCCCCACAGTTCCCAACTTTTTCCAATCTGTTCCCCCTGCTCCTTTGGCTCCACTCTGTTCTGCAGTTTTCCCCAAGGTTCCCCACATTTTCCAAACGATTCCCCCGGCTCGCTTTGGTTTCATTCTGTTCTGCAGCGTTCCCCACGGTTCCCCACTATTTTTCAATCTGTTCGCCCTGCTCCCTTTGGTTCCCCTCTGTTCTGCAATGTCCTCCACGCTTACCAACTTTTTGCAATCCATTCCCCCTGCTCTGTTTGTTTCCCCACTGTTCTGCATTTTTCCACACGGTTCCCCACTTTTTCTAATCTGTTCCCCCTGCCCTCTTTGGTTCCTCACTGTTCTGCAGTGTTCCTCACGGTTCTCCACATTTTTTCCAACCTGTAGCCCCTGCTCCCTAAGGCTCCCCTCTGCCCTGCAGTATTCCCCATGGTTCCCCACTTTTTCTAATCCGTTCCCCCTATTCCCTTTGGTTCCCCTCTGTCCCGCAGTGTTCTGCACGATTCCCCACTTTTTCCAATCCGTTCCCCCTGCTCCCTTTGGTTCCCCTCTATTCTACAGTGTTCCCCATGATTCTCCACATTTCTTTACATACTGTACCCCCTGCTCCCTATGGTTCCCCTCTGCCTTGCAGTGTTACCCATGGGACACCACTTTTTCCAACCTGTTCCCGCTGTTCCCTTTGGTTCCCCTCTGTCCTTCCGTGTTCTCCACGGTTCCCAACTTTTTGCAATCCGTTGCCCCTGCTCCGCTTGGTTCCCCTCTGTTCTGCAGTGTTCCCCACGGTTCCCCAATTTTTCCAATCTGTTCCCCCTGCTCCTTTGTCTCAACTCTGTTCTGCAGTTTTCCCCACGGTTCCTCACATTTTCCAAACCATTCCCCCGGCTCGCTTTCTTTTCATAGTGTTCTGCAGCGTTCCCCACGGTTCCGCACTTTTTTACAATCTGTTCGCCCTGCTCCCTTTGGTTCCCCTCTGTTCTGCAGTGTCCTCCACGCTTACCAACTTTTTGCAATCCATTCCCCCTGCTCTGTTTGTTTCCCCTCTGTCCTGCATTGTCATCCACGGTTCCCAACTTTTTGCAATCCATTCCCCTGCTCCGTTTGTTTGCCCTCTGTTCTGCAGTGTTCCCCACAGTTCCCCACTTTTTCCAATCTGTTTCCCCTGCTAACTCTGGTTCCCCTCTGTTCTGCATTTTTTCACACTGTTCCCCACTTTTTCCAATCCGTTCCCCCTGCTTCGTTTGGTTCACCTCTGTTCTGCAGATCTCTCCACGAATCCCCACTTTTTCCAATCTGTTCCCCCAGCTCCCTTTGGTTCCCCTTTGTGCTGCATTTTTCGACTGGGTTCCCCACTTTTTCCAATCTGTTCCCCCTGCTCCCTTTGGTTCCTATCTGTTCTGCATTGTTCCCCACGGGTCCCCACTTTTCCGAGCTGTTCCCCGTGCTCCCTTTGGTTCCGCTCTGTTCTGCAGTTTTCCCCACTGTTCTCAACTTTTTCCAATCTGTTCCTCCTGCTCCCTTTGTTCCCCACTGTTCTGCATTTTTGCCCACGGTTCCCCACTTTTTCAAAACTGTTCCCCCTGCTCCCTTTGGTTCCTCACTGTTCTGCAGTTTTCCTCACGGTTCTCCACATTTTTCCATCCTGTACCCCCTGCTCCCTATGGTTCATCTCTGCCTTGCAGTGTTACCCATGGGACACCACTTTTTCCAACCTGTTCCCCTTGTTCCCTTTGGTTCCCCTCTGTCCTTCCGTGTTCCCCACGGTTCCCCACTTTTTCCAATCTGTTCCCCCTGCTCCTTTGTCTCAACTCTGTTCTGCAGTTTTCCCCACGGTTCCTCATATTTTCCAAACCATTCCCCCGGCTCGCTTTCTTTTCATACTGTTCTGCAGAGTTCCCCACGGTTCCCCACTTTTTTTACAATCTGTTTGCCCTGCTCCCTTTGTTTCCCCTCTGTTCTGCAGTGTCCTCCACGCTTACCAACTTTTTGCAATCCATTCCCCCTGCTCTGTTTGTTTCCCCTCTGTCATGCATTGTCCTCCACGGTTCCCAACTTTTTGCAATCCATTTCCCCTGCTCCGTTTGTTTGCCCTCTGTTCTGCAGTGTTCCCCACAGTTCCCCACTTTTTCCAATCTGTTTCCCCTGCTACCTCTGGTTCCCCTCTGTTCTGCATTTTTCCACACTGTTCCCCACTTTTTCCAATCCGTTCCCCCTGCTTCCTTTGGTTCACCTCTGTTCTGCAGATCTCTCCACGAATCCCCACTTTTTCCAATCTGTTCCCCCTGCTCCCTTTGGTTCCCCTTTGTTCTGCATTTTTCCACACGGTTCCCCACTTTTTCCAATCTGTTCCCCCTGCTCCCTTTGGTTCCTCTCTGTTCTGCATTGTTCCCCACGGGTCTCCACTTTTCCGAGCTGTTCCCCATGCTCCCTTTGGTTCCGCTCTGCTCTGCAGTTTTCCCCACTGCTCTCAACTTTTTCCAATCTGTTCCTCCTGCTCCCTTTGGTTCCCCACTCTTCTGCATTTTTCCACACGGTACCCCACTTCTTCTAATCTGTTCCTCCTGCACCCTTTGTTTTCCCACTGTTCTGCATTTTTCCACACGGTTCCCCACTTTTTCCAATCTGTTCCCCCTGCTCCCTTTGGTTCCTCACTGTTCTGCAGTGTTCCCCACGGTTCCCCACTTTTTCCAATGCGTTCCCCTGCTCCCTTTGGTTCCCCTCTGTTCTGCAGTGATCCCCATGGTTCCCCACTTTTTTCCTATCTGTTCCCCCGATCCCTTTGGTTCCCCTCTGTCGTGCAGTGTTCCCCACGGTTCCCCACTTTTTCCAATCCGTTCCCTCTGCTCCCTTTGGTTCCCCTCTCTTCTGCAGTGTTCCCCACAGTTCTCCACATTTTCCAATTCTTTCCCCCTGCTCCCTTTGGTTCCCCACCTTTCTGCATCTTTCCACACGTGTCCCTACTTTTTCCAATCGGTTCCCCACTTTTTCCAATCTGTTCCCCCTGCTCCCTTTGGTTCTGCTCTGTTCTGCAGTTTTCCCCACAGTTCCCCACTTTTTCCAATCTGTTCCCCCTGCTCTTTTGGCTCCACTCTGTTCTGCAGTTTTCCCCAAGGTTCCCCACATTTTCCAAACCATTCCCCCGGCTCGCTTTGGTTTCATACTGTTCTGCAGCGTTCCCCACGGTTCCCCACTTTTTTACAATCTGTTCGCCCTGCTCCCTATGGTTCCCCTCTGCCTTGCAGTGTTACCCATGGGACACCACTTTTTCCAACCTGTTCCCGCTGTTCCCTTTGGTTCCCCTCTGTCCTTCCGTGTTCTCCACGGTTCCCAACTTTTTGCAATCCGTTGCCCCTGCTCCGCTTGGTTCCCCTCTGTTCTGCAGTGTTCCCCACGGTTCCCCAATTTTTCCAATCTGTTCCCCCTGCTCCTTTGTCTCAACTCTGTTCTGCAGTTTTCCCCACGGTTCCTCACATTTTCCAAACCATTCCCCCGGCTCGCTTTCTTTTCATAGTGTTCTGCAGCGTTCCCCACGGTTCCGCACTTTTTTACAATCTGTTCGCCCTGCTCCCTTTGGTTCCCCTCTGTTCTGCAGTGTCCTCCACGCTTACCAACTTTTTGCAATCCATTCCCCCTGCTCTGTTTGTTTCCCCTCTGTCCTGCATTGTCATCCACGGTTCCCAACTTTTTGCAATCCATTCCCCTGCTCCGTTTGTTTGCCCTCTGTTCTGCAGTGTTCCCCACAGTTCCCCACTTTTTCCAATCTGTTTCCCCTGCTAACTCTGGTTCCCCTCTGTTCTGCATTTTTTCACACTGTTCCCCACTTTTTCCAATCCGTTCCCCCTGCTTCGTTTGGTTCACCTCTGTTCTGCAGATCTCTCCACGAATCCCCACTTTTTCCAATCTGTTCCCCCAGCTCCCTTTGGTTCACCTTTGTGCTGCATTTTTCGACTGGGTTCCCCACTTTTTCCAATCTGTTCCCCCTGCTCCCTTTGGTTCCTATCTGTTCTGCATTGTTCCCCACGGGTCCCCACTTTTCCGAGCTGTTCCCCGTGCTCCCTTTGGTTCAGCTCTGTTCTGCAGTTTTCCCCACTGTTCTCAACTTTTTCCAATCTGTTCCTCCTGCTCCCTTTGTTCCCCACTGTTCTGCATTTTTGCCCACGGTTCCCCACTTTTTCAAAACTGTTCCCCCTGCTCCCTTTGGTTCCTCACTGTTCTGCAGTTTTCCTCACGGTTCTCCACATTTTTCCATCCTGTACCCCCTGCTCCCTATGGTTCATCTCTGCCTTGCAGTGTTACCCATGGGACACCACTTTTTCCAACCTGTTCCCCTTGTTCCCTTTGGTTCCCCTCTGTCCTTCCGTGTTCCCCACGGTTCCCCACTTTTTCCAATCTGTTCCCCCTGCTCCTTTGTCTCAACTCTGTTCTGCAGTTTTCCCCACGGTTCCTCATATTTTCCAAACCATTCCCCCGGCTCGCTTTCTTTTCATACTGTTCTGCAGAGTTCCCCACGGTTCCCCACTTTTTTTACAATCTGTTTGCCCTGCTCCCTTTGTTTCCCCTCTGTTCTGCAGTGTCCTCCACGCTTACCAACTTTTTGCAATCCATTCCCCCTGCTCTGTTTGTTTCCCCTCTGTCATGCATTGTCCTCCACGGTTCCCAACTTTTTGC
Organism: Narcine bancroftii; assembly: GCF_036971445.1. Lineage (NCBI taxonomy): Eukaryota > Metazoa > Chordata > Chondrichthyes > Torpediniformes > Narcinidae > Narcine > Narcine bancroftii. The sequence continues at coordinate 63,102 of NW_027211871.1, read as the reverse complement.
AATCCATTTCCCCTGCTCCGTTTGTTTGCCCTCTGTTCTGCAGTGTTCCCCACAGTTCCCCACTTTTTCCAATCTGTTTCCCCTGCTACCTCTGGTTCCCCTCTGTTCTGCATTTTTCCACACTGTTCCCCACTTTTTCCAATCCGTTCCCCCTGCTTCCTTTGGTTCACCTCTGTTCTGCAGATCTCTCCACGAATCCCCACTTTTTCCAATCTGTTCCCCCTGCTCCCTTTGGTTCCCCTTTGTTCTGCATTTTTCCACACGGTTCCCCACTTTTTCCAATCTGTTCCCCCTGCTCCCTTTGGTTCCTCTCTGTTCTGCATTGTTCCCCACGGGTCTCCACTTTTCCGAGCTGTTCCCCATGCTCCCTTTGGTTCCGCTCTGCTCTGCAGTTTTCCCCACTGTTCTCAACTTTTTCCAATCTGTTCCTCCTGCTCCCTTTGGTTCCCCACTCTTCTGCATTTTTCCACACGGTACCCCACTTCTTCTAATCTGTTCCTCCTGCACCCTTTGTTTTCCCACTGTTCTGCATTTTTCCACACGGTTCCCCACTTTTTCCAATCTGTTCCCCCTGCTCCCTTTGGTTCCTCACTGTTCTGCAGTGTTCCCCACGGTTCCCCACTTTTTCCAATGCGTTCCCCTGCTCCCTTTGGTTCCCCTCTGTTCTGCAGTGATCCCCATGGTTCCCCACTTTTTTCCTATCTGTTCCCCCGATCCCTTTGGTTCCCCTCTGTCGTGCAGTGTTCCCCACGGTTCCCCACTTTTTCCAATCCGTTCCCTCTGCTCCCTTTGGTTCCCCTCTCTTCTGCAGTGTTCCCCACAGTTCTCCACATTTTCCAATTCTTTCCCCCTGCTCCCTTTGGTTCCCCACCTTTCTGCATCTTTCCACACGTGTCCCTACTTTTTCCAATCGGTTCCCCACTTTTTCCAATCTGTTCCCCCTGCTCCCTTTGGTTCTGCTCTGTTCTGCAGTTTTCCCCACAGTTCCCCACTTTTTCCAATCTGTTCCCCCTGCTCTTTTGGCTCCACTCTGTTCTGCAGTTTTCCCCAAGGTTCCCCACATTTTCCAAACCATTCCCCCGGCTCGCTTTGGTTTCATACTGTTCTGCAGCGTTCCCCACGGTTCCCCACTATTTTACAATCTGTTCGCCCTGCTCCCTTTGGTTCCCCTCTGTTCTGCAGTGTCCTCCACGCTTCCCAACTTTTTGCAATCCATTCCCCCTGCTCTGTTTGTTTCCCCACTGTTCTGCATTTTTCCACACGGTTCCCCACTTTTTCCAATCTGTTCCCCCTGCTCCCTTTGATTCCGCTCTGTCCTGCAGTGTTCCCCATGGGCCCCACTTTTTGCAATCTGTTCCCCCTGCTCCTTTGGCTCCACTCTGTTCTGCAGTTTTCCGCATGGTTCCCCACATTTTGCAATCCATTCCCCCTGCTCCCTTTGTTTTCCTCTGTTCTGCAGTGTTCCCGACGCTTCCCCACATTTTCCAATACGTTCCCCCTGCTCCCTTTTGTTCCCCTCTATTCTGCATTGTTCCCCACGTTTCTCCACATTTTTTTCCATCCTGTACTCCCTGCTCCATATGGTTCCCCTCTGCCTTGCAGTGTTCCCCATGGGACCCCACTTTTTCCAATCTGTTCCCCCTGCTCCTTTCGCTCCACTCTGTTCTGCAGTTTTCGCTATTGTTCTCCACATTTTTTCCAAACTGTTCCACCTGCTCCCTTTGGTTCTGCAGTGTTTCCCACGGTTCCCCACTTTTTCCAATCCATTTCCCCTGCTCCCTTTGGTTCCCCTCTGTTCTGCAGTGTTCCCCACGGTTCCACACATTTTCCAAACTGTTCCCCCTGCTCGCTTTGGTTTCATACTCTTCTGCAGTGTTCCCCACGGTTCCCCACTTTTTTACAATCTGTTCGCCCTGCTCCCTTTGGTTCCCCTCTGTCCTGCAGTGTCCTCCACGGTTCCCCACTTTTTCCAACCTGTACCTCCTGCTCCCTATGGTTCCCCTCTGTCATGCAGTGTTTTCACAGTTCCCCAATTTTTTCCTATCTGTTCCCCCGATCCCTTTGGTTCCCCTCCGTCGTGCAGTGTTCCCCACGGTTCCCCACTTTTTCCAATCCGTTCCCTCTGCTCCCTTTGGTTCCCCTCTGTTCTGCAGTGTTCCCCACAGTTCTCCACATTTTCCAATTCTTTCCCCCTGCTCCCTTTGGTTCCCCACCTTTCTGCATTTTTCCACACGGTTCCCTACTTTTTCCAATCGGTTCCCCACTTTTTCCAATCTGTTCCCCCTGCTCCCTTTGGTTCTGCTCTGTTCTGCAGTGTTCCCCACAGTTCCCCACTTTTTCCAATCTGTTCCCCCTGCTCCTTTGGCTCCACTCTGTTCTGCAGTTTTCCCCAAGGTTCCCCACATTTTCCAAACCATTCACCCGGCTCGCTTTGGTTTCATACTGTTCTGCAGCGTTCCCCATGGTTCCCCACTATTTTACAATCTGTTCGCCCTGCTCCCTTTGGTTCCCCGCTGTTCTGCAATGTCCTCAACGCTTCCCAACTTTTTGCAATCCATTCCCCCTGCTCTATTTGTTTCCCCACTGTTCTGCATTTTTCCACACGGTTCCCCACTTTGTCCAATCTGTTCCCCCTGCTCCCTTTGGTTCCTCACTGTTCTGCAGTGTTCCTCACGGTTCTCCACATTTTTTCCAACCTGTAGCCCCTGCTCCCTATGGCTCTCCTCTGCCCTGCAGTATTCCCCATGGTTCCCCACTTTTTCTAATCCGTTCCCCCTGCTCCCTTTGGTTCCCCTCTGTCCCGCAGTGTTCTGCACGATTCCCCACTTTTTCAAATCAGTTCCCCCTGCTCCCTTTGATTCCGCTCTGTCCTGCAGTGTTCCCCATGGGCCCCACTTTTTGCAATCTGTTCCCCCTGCTCCTTTGGCTCCACTCTGTTCTGCAGTTTTCCCCATGGTTCCACACATTTTGCAATCCATTCCCCCTGCTCCATTTGTTTCCCCTATGTTCTGCAGTGTTCCCCACAGTTCCCCACTTTTTCCAATCAGTTCCCCCTGCTGCCTTTGATTCCCCTCTGTCCTGCAGTGTTCCCCATGTTCCAAACGGTTCCCCACTTTTTCCAATGCGTTCCCTCTGCTCCCTTTGGTGCCCCTCTGTTCTGCAGTGTTCCCCACAGTTCCCCACTTTTTCCAATCTGTTTCCCCTGCTCCCTCTGGTTCCCCTCTGTTCTGCAGTGTCCTCCACGGTTCCCCACTTTTTCCAACCTGTACCTCCTGTTCCCTTTGGTTCCCCTCTGTCATGCAGTGTTTTCACAGTTCCCCAATTTTTTCCTATCTGTTCCCCCTGATCCCTTTGGTTCCCCTCTGTCATGCAGTGTGCCCCATGGTTCCCCACTTTTTCCAATCCGTTCCCTCTGCTCCCTTTGGTTCCCCTCTGTTCTGCAGTGTTCCCCACAGTTCACCACCTTTTCCAATTCATTCCCCCTGCTCCCTTTGGTTCTCCACCTTTCTGCATTTTTCCACACGGTTCCCTACTTTTTCCAATCGGTTCCCGACTTTTTCCAATCTGTTCCCCCTGCTCCCTTTGGTTCTCCTCTGTTCTGCAGTGTTCCCGACGCTTCCCCACTTTTTCCAATCCGTTCCCCCTGCTCCCTTTGGTTCCCCTCTATTCTACAGTGTTCCCCATGATTCTCCACATTTCTTTACATACTGTACCCCCTGCTCCCTATTGTTCCCCTCTGCCTTGCAGTGTTACCCATGGGACACCACTTTTTCCAACCTGTTCCCGCTGTTCCCTTTGTTTCCCGTCTGTCCTTCCGTGTTCTCCACGGTTCCCAACTTTTTGCAATCCGTTGCCCCTGCTCCGCTTCGTTCCCCTCTGTTCTGCAGTGTTCCCCACGGTTCCCCACTTTTTCCAATCTGTTCCCCCTGCTCCTTTGTCTCAACTCTGTTCTGCAGTTTTCCCCACGTTTCCTCACATTTTCCAAACCATTCCCCCGGCTCGCTTTCTTTTCATACTGTTCTGCAGCGTTCCCCACGGTTCCCCACTTTTTTACAATCTGTTCGCCCTGCTCCCTTTGGTTCCCCTCTGTTCTGCAGTGTCCTCCATGCTTACCAACTTTTTGCAATCCATTCCCCCTGCTCTGTTTGTTTCCCCTCTGTCCTGCATTGTCCTCCACGGTTCCCAACTTTTTGCAATCCATTCCCCTGCTCCGTTTGTTTGCCCTCTGTTCTGCAGTGTTCCCCACAGTTCCCCACTTTTTCCAATCTGTTTCCCCTGCTAACTCTGGTTCCCCTCTGTTCTGCATTTTTTCACACTGTTCCCCACTTTTTCCAATCCGTTCCCCCTGCTTCGTTTGGTTCACCTCTGTTCTGCAGATCTCTCCACGAATCCCCACTTTTTCCAATCTGTTCCCCCAGCTCCCTTTGGTTCCCCTTTGTTCTGCATTTTTCGACTCGGTTCCCCACTTTTTCGAATCCTTTCCCCCTGCTCCCTTTGGGTCCCCACTGTTCTGCAGAACTCCCCACGATTCCCCACTTTTTCCAATCTGTTCACCCTTCTCCCTTTGGTTCCTCTCTGTTCTGCATTGTTCCCCATGGGTCCCCACTTTTCCGAGCTGTTCCCCGTGCTCCCTTTGGTTCCGCTCTTTTCTGCAGTTTTCCCCACTGTTCTCAACTTTTTCCAATCTGTTCCTCCTGCTCCCTTTGGTTCCCCACTGTTCTGCATTTTTGCCCACGGTTCCCCACTTTTTCAAAACTGTTCCCCCTGCTCCCTTTGGTTCCTCACTGTTCTGCAGTTTTCCTCACGGTTCTCCACATTTTTCCAACCTGTACCCCCTGCTCCCTATGGTTCTCCTCTGCCCTGCAGTGTCCCCCATGGTTCCCCACTTTTTCCAATCATTTCCCCCTGTTCCCTTTGGTTCGCCTCTGTTCTGCATTGTTCCCGACGCTTCCCCACTTTTTCCAATCCATTCCCCCTGCTCTCTTTGGTTCAACTCTATTCTGCAGTGTTCCCCACGATTCTCCACATTTTTTTCCATCCTATACCCCCTGTTCCCTTTGGTTCCCCACTGTTGTGCATTTTTCCACACGCTACTCCACTTCTTCTAATCTGTTCCTCCTGCACCCTTTGTTTCCCCACTGTTCTGCATTTTTCCACACGGTTCCCCACTTTTTCCAATCTGTTCTCCCTGCTCCCTTTGGTTCCTCACTGTTCTGCAGTGTTCCCCACGATTCCCCACTTTTTCCAATGCGTTCCCCTGCTCTTATTGGTTCCCCTCTGTTCTGCAGTGTTCCCTACGGTTCCCCACATTTTCCAAACTGTTCCCCCTGCTCGCTTTGGTTTCAAACTGTTCTGCAGTGTTCCCCACGGTTCCCCACTTTTTTACAATCTGTTCGCCCTGCTCCCTTTGGTTTCCCTCTGTCCTGCAGTGTCCTCCACGGTTCCCCACTTTTTCCAACCTGTACCTACTGCTCCCTTTGGTTCCCCTCTGTCATGCAGTGTTTTCACAGTTCCCCAATTTTTTCCTATCTGTTCCCCCTGATGTCTTTGGTTCCCCTCTGTCGTGCAGTGTTCCCCACGGTTCCCCACTTTTTCCAATCCGTTCCCTCTGCTCCCTTTGGTTCCCCTCTGTTCTGCAGTGTTCCCCACAGTTCTCCACATTTTCCAATTCTTTCCCCCTGCTCCCTTTGGTTCCCCACCTTTCTGCATTTTTCCACTCGGTTCCCTACTTATTCCAATCGGTTCCCCACTTTTTCCAATCTGTTCCCCCTGCTCCCTTTGGTTCTCTTCTGTTCTCCAGTGTTCCCCACAGTTCCCAACTTTTTCCAATCTGTTCCCCCTGCTCCTTTGGCTCCACTCTGTTCTGCAGTTTTCCCCAAGGTTCCCCACATTTTCCAAACGATTCCCCCGGCTCGCTTTGGTTTCATTCTGTTCTGCAGCGTTCCCCACGGTTCCCCACTATTTTACAATCTGTTCGCCCTGCTCCCTTTGGTTCCCCTCTGTTCTGCAATGTCCTCCACGCTTACCAACTTTTTGCAATCCATTCCCCCTGCTCTGTTTGTTTCCCCACTGTTCTGCATTTTTCCACACGGTTCCCCACTTTTTCTAATCTGTTCCCCCTGCCCTCTTTGGTTCCTCACTGTTCTGCAGTGTTCCTCACGGTTCTCCACATTTTTTCCAACCTGTAGCCCCTGCTCCCTAAGGCTCCCCTCTGCCCTGCAGTATTCCCCATGGTTCCCCACTTTTTCTAATCCGTTCCCCCTATTCCCTTTGGTTCCCCTCTGTCCCGCAGTGTTCTGCACGATTCCCCACTTTTTCCAATCCGTTCCCCCTGCTCCCTTTGGTTCCCCTCTATTCTACAGTGTTCCCCATGATTCTCCACATTTCTTTACATACTGTACCCCCTGCTCCCTATGGTTCCCCTCTGCCTTGCAGTGTTACCCATGGGACACCACTTTTTCCAACCTGTTCCCGCTGTTCCCTTTGGTTCCCCTCTGTCCTTCCGTGTTCTCCACGGTTCCCAACTTTTTGCAATCCGTTGCCCCTGCTCCGCTTGGTTCCCCTCTGTTCTGCAGTGTTCCCCACGGTTCCCCAATTTTTCCAATCTGTTCCCCCTGCTCCTTTGTCTCAACTCTGTTCTGCAGTTTTCCCCACGGTTCCTCACATTTTCCAAACCATTCCCCCGGCTCGCTTTCTTTTCATAGTGTTCTGCAGCGTTCCCCACGGTTCCGCACTTTTTTACAATCTGTTCGCCCTGCTCCCTTTGGTTCCCCTCTGTTCTGCAGTGTCCTCCACGCTTACCAACTTTTTGCAATCCATTCCCCCTGCTCTGTTTGTTTCCCCTCTGTCCTGCATTGTCATCCACGGTTCCCAACTTTTTGCAATCCATTCCCCTGCTCCGTTTGTTTGCCCTCTGTTCTGCAGTGTTCCCCACAGTTCCCCACTTTTTCCAATCTGTTTCCCCTGCTAACTCTGGTTCCCCTCTGTTCTGCATTTTTTCACACTGTTCCCCACTTTTTCCAATCCGTTCCCCCTGCTTCGTTTGGTTCACCTCTGTTCTGCAGATCTCTCCACGAATCCCCACTTTTTCCAATCTGTTCCCCCAGCTCCCTTTGGTTCCCCTTTGTGCTGCATTTTTCGACTGGGTTCCCCACTTTTTCCAATCTGTTCCCCCTGCTCCCTTTGGTTCCTATCTGTTCTGCATTGTTCCCCACGGGTCCCCACTTTTCCGAGCTGTTCCCCGTGCTCCCTTTGGTTCCGCTCTGTTCTGCAGTTTTCCCCACTGTTCTCAACTTTTTCCAATCTGTTCCTCCTGCTCCCTTTGTTCCCCACTGTTCTGCATTTTTGCCCACGGTTCCCCACTTTTTCAAAACTGTTCCCCCTGCTCCCTTTGGTTCCTCACTGTTCTGCAGTTTTCCTCACGGTTCTCCACATTTTTCCATCCTGTACCCCCTGCTCCCTATGGTTCATCTCTGCCTTGCAGTGTTACCCATGGGACACCACTTTTTCCAACCTGTTCCCCTTGTTCCCTTTGGTTCCCCTCTGTCCTTCCGTGTTCCCCACGGTTCCCCACTTTTTCCAATCTGTTCCCCCTGCTCCTTTGTCTCAACTCTGTTCTGCAGTTTTCCCCACGGTTCCTCATATTTTCCAAACCATTCCCCCGGCTCGCTTTCTTTTCATACTGTTCTGCAGAGTTCCCCACGGTTCCCCACTTTTTTTACAATCTGTTTGCCCTGCTCCCTTTTTTTCCCCTCTGTTCTGCAGTGTCCTCCACGCTTACCAACTTTTTGCAATCCATTCCCCCTGCTCTGTTTGTTTCCCCTCTGTCATGCATTGTCCTCCACGGTTCCCAACTTTTTGCAATCCATTTCCCCTGCTCCGTTTGTTTGCCCTCTGTTCTGCAGTGTTCCCCACAGTTCCCCACTTTTTCCAATCTGTTTCCCCTGCTACCTCTGGTTCCCCTCTGTTCTGCATTTTTCCACACTGTTCCCCACTTTTTCCAATCCGTTCCCCCTGCTTCCTTTGGTTCACCTCTGTTCTGCAGATCTCTCCACGAATCCCCACTTTTTCCAATCTGTTCCCCCTGCTCCCTTTGGTTCCCCTTTGTTCTGCATTTTTCCACACGGTTCCCCACTTTTTCCAATCTGTTCCCCCTGCTCCCTTTGGTTCCTCTCTGTTCTGCATTGTTCCCCACGGGTCTCCACTTTTCCGAGCTGTTCCCCATGCTCCCTTTGGTTCCGCTCTGCTCTGCAGTTTTCCCCACTGTTCTCAACTTTTTCCAATCTGTTCCTCCTGCTCCCTTTGGTTCCCCACTCTTCTGCATTTTTCCACACGGTACCCCACTTCTTCTAATCTGTTCCTCCTGCACCCTTTGTTTTCCCACTGTTCTGCATTTTTCCACACGGTTCCCCACTTTTTCCAATCTGTTCCCCCTGCTCCCTTTGGTTCCTCACTGTTCTGCAGTGTTCCCCACGGTTCCCCACTTTTTCCAATGCGTTCCCCTGCTCCCTTTGGTTCCCCTCTGTTCTGCAGTGATCCCCATGGTTCCCCACTTTTTTCCTATCTGTTCCCCCGATCCCTTTGGTTCCCCTCTGTCGTGCAGTGTTCCCCACGGTTCCCCACTTTTTCCAATCCGTTCCCTCTGCTCCCTTTGGTTCCCCTCTCTTCTGCAGTGTTCCCCACAGTTCTCCACATTTTCCAATTCTTTCCCCCTGCTCCCTTTGGTTCCCCACCTTTCTGCATCTTTCCACACGTGTCCCTACTTTTTCCAATCGGTTCCCCACTTTTTCCAATCTGTTCCCCCTGCTCCCTTTGGTTCTGCTCTGTTCTGCAGTTTTCCCCACAGTTCCCCACTTTTTCCAATCTGTTCCCCCTGCTCTTTTGGCTCCACTCTGTTCTGCAGTTTTCCCCAAGGTTCCCCACATTTTCCAAACCATTCCCCCGGCTCGCTTTGGTTTCATACTGTTCTGCAGCGTTCCCCACGGTTCCCCACTTTTTTACAATCTGTTCGCCCTGCTCCCTATGGTTCCCCTCTGCCTTGCAGTGTTACCCATGGGACACCACTTTTTCCAACCTGTTCCCGCTGTTCCCTTTGGTTCCCCTCTGTCCTTCCGTGTTCTCCACGGTTCCCAACTTTTTGCAATCCGTTGCCCCTGCTCCGCTTGGTTCCCCTCTGTTCTGCAGTGTTCCCCACGGTTCCCCAATTTTTCCAATCTGTTCCCCCTGCTCCTTTGTCTCAACTCTGTTCTGCAGTTTTCCCCACGGTTCCTCACATTTTCCAAACCATTCCCCCGGCTCGCTTTCTTTTCATAGTGTTCTGCAGCGTTCCCCACGGTTCCGCACTTTTTTACAATCTGTTCGCCCTGCTCCCTTTGGTTCCCCTCTGTTCTGCAGTGTCCTCCACGCTTACCAACTTTTTGCAATCCATTCCCCCTGCTCTGTTTGTTTCCCCTCTGTCCTGCATTGTCATCCACGGTTCCCAACTTTTTGCAATCCATTCCCCTGCTCCGTTTGTTTGCCCTCTGTTCTGCAGTGTTCCCCACAGTTCCCCACTTTTTCCAATCTGTTTCCCCTGCTAACTCTGGTTCCCCTCTGTTCTGCATTTTTTCACACTGTTCCCCACTTTTTCCAATCCGTTCCCCCTGCTTCGTTTGGTTCACCTCTGTTCTGCAGATCTCTCCACGAATCCCCACTTTTTCCAATCTGTTCCCCCAGCTCCCTTTGGTTCCCCTTTGTGCTGCATTTTTCGACTGGGTTCCCCACTTTTTCCAATCTGTTCCCCCTGCTCCCTTTGGTTCCTATCTGTTCTGCATTGTTCCCCACGGGTCCCCACTTTTCCGAGCTGTTCCCCGTGCTCCCTTTGGTTCCGCTCTGTTCTGCAGTTTTCCCCACTGTTCTCAACTTTTTCCAATCTGTTCCTCCTGCTCCCTTTGTTCCCCACTGTTCTGCATTTTTGCCCACGGTTCCCCACTTTTTCAAAACTGTTCCCCCTGCTCCCTTTGGTTCCTCACTGTTCTGCAGTTTTCCTCACGGTTCTCCACATTTTTCCATCCTGTACCCCCTGCTCCCTATGGTTCATCTCTGCCTTGCAGTGTTACCCATGGGACACCACTTTTTCCAACCTGTTCCCCTTGTTCCCTTTGGTTCCCCTCTGTCCTTCCGTGTTCCCCACGGTTCCCCACTTTTTCCAATCTGTTCTCCCTGCTCCCTTTGGTTCCTCACTGTTCTGCAGTGTTCCCCACGATTCCCCACTTTTTCCAATGCGTTCCCCTGCTCTTATTGGTTCCCCTCTGTTCTGCAGTGTTCCCTACGGTTCCCCACATTTTCCAAACTGTTCCCCCTGCTCGCTTTGGTTTCAAACTGTTCTGCAGTGTTCCCCACGGTTCCCCACTTTTTTACAATCTGTTCGCCCTGCTCCCTTTGGTTTCCCTCTGTCCTGCAGTGTCCTCCACGGTTCCCCACTTTTTCCAACCTGTACCTACTGCTCCCTTTGGTTCCCCTCTGTCATGCAGTGTTTTCACAGTTCCCCAATTTTTTCCTATCTGTTCCCCCTGATGTCTTTGGTTCCCCTCTGTCGTGCAGTGTTCCCCACGGTTCCCCACTTTTTCCAATCCGTTCCCTCTGCTCCCTTTGGTTCCCCTCTGTTCTGCAGTGTTCCCCACAGTTCTCCACATTTTCCAATTCTTTCCCCCTGCTCCCTTTGGTTCCCCACCTTTCTGCATTTTTCCACTCGGTTCCCTACTTATTCCAATCGGTTCCCCACTTTTTCCAATCTGTTCCCCCTGCTCCCTTTGGTTCTCTTCTGTTCTCCAGTGTTCCCCACAGTTCCCAACTTTTTCCAATCTGTTCCCCCTGCTCCTTTGGCTCCACTCTGTTCTGCAGTTTTCCCCAAGGTTCCCCACATTTTCCAAACGATTCCCCCGGCTCGCTTTGGTTTCATTCTGTTCTGCAGCGTTCCCCACGGTTCCCCACTATTTTACAATCTGTTCGCCCTGCTCCCTTTGGTTCCCCTCTGTTCTGCAATGTCCTCCACGCTTACCAACTTTTTGCAATCCATTCCCCCTGCTCTGTTTGTTTCCCCACTGTTCTGCATTTTTCCACACGGTTCCCCACTTTTTCTAATCTGTTCCCCCTGCCCTCTTTGGTTCCTCACTGTTCTGCAGTGTTCCTCACGGTTCTCCACATTTTTTCCAACCTGTAGCCCCTGCTCCCTAAGGCTCCCCTCTGCCCTGCAGTATTCCCCATGGTTCCCCACTTTTTCTAATCCGTTCCCCCTATTCCCTTTGGTTCCCCTCTGTCCCGCAGTGTTCTGCACGATTCCCCACTTTTTCCAATCCGTTCCCCCTGCTCCCTTTGGTTCCCCTCTATTCTACAGTGTTCCCCATGATTCTCCACATTTCTTTACATACTGTACCCCCTGCTCCCTATGGTTCCCCTCTGCCTTGCAGTGTTACCCATGGGACACCACTTTTTCCAACCTGTTCCCGCTGTTCCCTTTGGTTCCCCTCTGTCCTTCCGTGTTCTCCACGGTTCCCAACTTTTTGCAATCCGTTGCCCCTGCTCCGCTTGGTTCCCCTCTGTTCTGCAGTGTTCCCCACGGTTCCCCAATTTTTCCAATCTGTTCCCCCTGCTCCTTTGTCTCAACTCTGTTCTGCAGTTTTCCCCACGGTTCCTCACATTTTCCAAACCATTCCCCCGGCTCGCTTTCTTTTCATAGTGTTCTGCAGCGTTCCCCACGGTTCCGCACTTTTTTACAATCTGTTCGCCCTGCTCCCTTTGGTTCCCCTCTGTTCTGCAGTGTCCTCCACGCTTACCAACTTTTTGCAATCCATTCCCCCTGCTCTGTTTGTTTCCCCTCTGTCCTGCATTGTCATCCACGGTTCCCAACTTTTTGCAATCCATTCCCCTGCTCCGTTTGTTTGCCCTCTGTTCTGCAGTGTTCCCCACAGTTCCCCACTTTTTCCAATCTGTTTCCCCTGCTAACTCTGGTTCCCCTCTGTTCTGCATTTTTTCACACTGTTCCCCACTTTTTCCAATCCGTTCCCCCTGCTTCGTTTGGTTCACCTCTGTTCTGCAGATCTCTCCACGAATCCCCACTTTTTCCAATCTGTTCCCCCAGCTCCCTTTGGTTCCCCTTTGTGCTGCATTTTTCGACTGGGTTCCCCACTTTTTCCAATCTGTTCCCCCTGCTCCCTTTGGTTCCTATCTGTTCTGCATTGTTCCCCACGGGTCCCCACTTTTCCGAGCTGTTCCCCGTGCTCCCTTTGGTTCCGCTCTGTTCTGCAGTTTTCCCCACTGTTCTCAACTTTTTCCAATCTGTTCCTCCTGCTCCCTTTGTTCCCCACTGTTCTGCATTTTTGCCCACGGTTCCCCACTTTTTCAAAACTGTTCCCCCTGCTCCCTTTGGTTCCTCACTGTTCTGCAGTTTTCCTCACGGTTCTCCACATTTTTCCATCCTGTACCCCCTGCTCCCTATGGTTCATCTCTGCCTTGCAGTGTTACCCATGGGACACCACTTTTTCCAACCTGTTCCCCTTGTTCCCTTTGGTTCCCCTCTGTCCTTCCGTGTTCCCCACGGTTCCCCACTTTTTCCAATCTGTTCCCCCTGCTCCTTTGTCTCAACTCTGTTCTGCAGTTTTCCCCACGGTTCCTCATATTTTCCAAACCATTCCCCCGGCTCGCTTTCTTTTCATACTGTTCTGCAGAGTTCCCCACGGTTCCCCACTTTTTTTACAATCTGTTTGCCCTGCTCCCTTTTTTTCCCCTCTGTTCTGCAGTGTCCTCCACGCTTACCAACTTTTTGCAATCCATTCCCCCTGCTCTGTTTGTTTCCCCTCTGTCATGCATTGTCCTCCACGGTTCCCAACTTTTTGCAATCCATTTCCCCTGCTCCGTTTGTTTGCCCTCTGTTCTGCAGTGTTCCCCACAGTTCCCCACTTTTTCCAATCTGTTTCCCCTGCTACCTCTGGTTCCCCTCTGTTCTGCATTTTTCCACACTGTTCCCCACTTTTTCCAATCCGTTCCCCCTGCTTCCTTTGGTTCACCTCTGTTCTGCAGATCTCTCCACGAATCCCCACTTTTTCCAATCTGTTCCCCCTGCTCCCTTTGGTTCCCCTTTGTTCTGCATTTTTCCACACGGTTCCCCACTTTTTCCAATCTGTTCCCCCTGCTCCCTTTGGTTCCTCTCTGTTCTGCATTGTTCCCCACGGGTCTCCACTTTTCCGAGCTGTTCCCCATGCTCCCTTTGGTTCCGCTCTGCTCTGCAGTTTTCCCCACTGTTCTCAACTTTTTCCAATCTGTTCCTCCTGCTCCCTTTGGTTCCCCACTCTTCTGCATTTTTCCACACGGTACCCCACTTCTTCTAATCTGTTCCTCCTGCACCCTTTGTTTTCCCACTGTTCTGCATTTTTCCACACGGTTCCCCACTTTTTCCAATCTGTTCCCCCTGCTCCCTTTGGTTCCTCACTGTTCTGCAGTGTTCCCCACGGTTCCCCACTTTTTCCAATGCGTTCCCCTGCTCCCTTTGGTTCCCCTCTGTTCTGCAGTGATCCCCATGGTTCCCCACTTTTTTCCTATCTGTTCCCCCGATCCCTTTGGTTCCCCTCTGTCGTGCAGTGTTCCCCACGGTTCCCCACTTTTTCCAATCCGTTCCCTCTGCTCCCTTTGGTTCCCCTCTCTTCTGCAGTGTTCCCCACAGTTCTCCACATTTTCCAATTCTTTCCCCCTGCTCCCTTTGGTTCCCCACCTTTCTGCATCTTTCCACACGTGTCCCTACTTTTTCCAATCGGTTCCCCACTTTTTCCAATCTGTTCCCCCTGCTCCCTTTGGTTCTGCTCTGTTCTGCAGTTTTCCCCACAGTTCCCCACTTTTTCCAATCTGTTCCCCCTGCTCTTTTGGCTCCACTCTGTTCTGCAGTTTTCCCCAAGGTTCCCCACATTTTCCAAACCATTCCCCCGGCTCGCTTTGGTTTCATACTGTTCTGCAGCGTTCCCCACGGTTCCCCACTTTTTTACAATCTGTTCGCCCTGCTCCCTATGGTTCCCCTCTGCCTTGCAGTGTTACCCATGGGACACCACTTTTTCCAACCTGTTCCCGCTGTTCCCTTTGGTTCCCCTCTGTCCTTCCGTGTTCTCCACGGTTCCCAACTTTTTGCAATCCGTTGCCCCTGCTCCGCTTGGTTCCCCTCTGTTCTGCAGTGTTCCCCACGGTTCCCCAATTTTTCCAATCTGTTCCCCCTGCTCCTTTGTCTCAACTCTGTTCTGCAGTTTTCCCCACGGTTCCTCACATTTTCCAAACCATTCCCCCGGCTCGCTTTCTTTTCATAGTGTTCTGCAGCGTTCCCCACGGTTCCGCACTTTTTTACAATCTGTTCGCCCTGCTCCCTTTGGTTCCCCTCTGTTCTGCAGTGTCCTCCACGCTTACCAACTTTTTGCAATCCATTCCCCCTGCTCTGTTTGTTTCCCCTCTGTCCTGCATTGTCATCCACGGTTCCCAACTTTTTGCAATCCATTCCCCTGCTCCGTTTGTTTGCCCTCTGTTCTGCAGTGTTCCCCACAGTTCCCCACTTTTTCCAATCTGTTTCCCCTGCTAACTCTGGTTCCCCTCTGTTCTGCATTTTTTCACACTGTTCCCCACTTTTTCCAATCCGTTCCCCCTGCTTCGTTTGGTTCACCTCTGTTCTGCAGATCTCTCCACGAATCCCCACTTTTTCCAATCTGTTCCCCCAGCTCCCTTTGGTTCCCCTTTGTGCTGCATTTTTCGACTGGGTTCCCCACTTTTTCCAATCTGTTCCCCCTGCTCCCTTTGGTTCCTATCTGTTCTGCATTGTTCCCCACGGGTCCCCACTTTTCCGAGCTGTTCCCCGTGCTCCCTTTGGTTCCGCTCTGTTCTGCAGTTTTCCCCACTGTTCTCAACTTTTTCCAATCTGTTCCTCCTGCTCCCTTTGTTCCCCACTGTTCTGCATTTTTGCCCACGGTTCCCCACTTTTTCAAAACTGTTCCCCCTGCTCCCTTTGGTTCCTCACTGTTCTGCAGTTTTCCTCACGGTTCTCCACATTTTTCCATCCTGTACCCCCTGCTCCCTATGGTTCATCTCTGCCTTGCAGTGTTACCCATGGGACACCACTTTTTCCAACCTGTTCCCCTTGTTCCCTTTGGTTCCCCTCTGTCCTTCCGTGTTCCCCACGGTTCCCCACTTTTTCCAATCTGTTCCCCCTGCTCCTTTGTCTCAACTCTGTTCTGCAGTTTTCCCCACGGTTCCTCATATTTTCCAAACCATTCCCCCGGCTCGCTTTCTTTTCATACTGTTCTGCAGAGTTCCCCACGGTTCCCCACTTTTTTTACAATCTGTTTGCCCTGCTCCCTTTGTTTCCCCTCTGTTCTGCAGTGTCCTCCACGCTTACCAACTTTTTGCAATCCATTCCCCCTGCTCTGTTTGTTTCCCCTCTGTCATGCATTGTCCTCCACGGTTCCCAACTTTTTGCAATCCATTTCCCCTGCTCCGTTTGTTTGCCCTCTGTTCTGCAGTGTTCCCCACAGTTCCCCACTTTTTCCAATCTGTTTCCCCTGCTACCTCTGGTTCCCCTCTGTTCTGCATTTTTCCACACTGTTCCCCACTTTTTCCAATCCGTTCCCCCTGCTTCCTTTGGTTCACCTCTGTTCTGCAGATCTCTCCACGAATCCCCACTTTTTCCAATCTGTTCCCCCTGCTCCCTTTGGTTCCCCTTTGTTCTGCATTTTTCCACACGGTTCCCCACTTTTTCCAATCTGTTCCCCCTGCTCCCTTTGGTTCCTCTCTGTTCTGCATTGTTCCCCACGGGTCTCCACTTTTCCGAGCTGTTCCCCATGCTCCCTTTGGTTCCGCTCTGCTCTGCAGTTTTCCCCACTGTTCTCAACTTTTTCCAATCTGTTCCTCCTGCTCCCTTTGGTTCCCCACTCTTCTGCATTTTTCCACACGGTACCCCACTTCTTCTAATCTGTTCCTCCTGCACCCTTTGTTTTCCCACTGTTCTGCATTTTTCCACACGGTTCCCCACTTTTTCCAATCTGTTCCCCCTGCTCCCTTTGGTTCCTCACTGTTCTGCAGTGTTCCCCACGGTTCCCCACTTTTTCCAATGCGTTCCCCTGCTCCCTTTGGTTCCCCTCTGTTCTGCAGTGATCCCCATGGTTCCCCACTTTTTTCCTATCTGTTCCCCCGATCCCTTTGGTTCCCCTCTGTCGTGCAGTGTTCCCCACGGTTCCCCACTTTTTCCAATCCGTTCCCTCTGCTCCCTTTGGTTCCCCTCTCTTCTGCAGTGTTCCCCACAGTTCTCCACATTTTCCAATTCTTTCCCCCTGCTCCCTTTGGTTCCCCACCTTTCTGCATCTTTCCACACGTGTCCCTACTTTTTCCAATCGGTTCCCCACTTTTTCCAATCTGTTCCCCCTGCTCCCTTTGGTTCTGCTCTGTTCTGCAGTTTTCCCCACAGTTCCCCACTTTTTCCAATCTGTTCCCCCTGCTCTTTTGGCTCCACTCTGTTCTGCAGTTTTCCCCAAGGTTCCCCACATTTTCCAAACCATTCCCCCGGCTCGCTTTGGTTTCATACTGTTCTGCAGCGTTCCCCACGGTTCCCCACTATTTTACAATCTGTTCGCCCTGCTCCCTTTGGTTCCCCTCTGTTCTGCAGTGTCCTCCACGCTTCCCAACTTTTTGCAATCCATTCCCCCTGCTCTGTTTGTTTCCCCACTGTTCTGCATTTTTCCACACGGTTCCCCACTTTTTCCAATCTGTTCCCCCTGCTCCCTTTGATTCCGCTCTGTCCTGCAGTGTTCCCCATGGGCCCCACTTTTTGCAATCTGTTCCCCCTGCTCCTTTGGCTCCACTCTGTTCTGCAGTTTTCCGCATGGTTCCCCA
The DNA here is from genome assembly GCF_036971445.1 of Narcine bancroftii. Taxonomy (NCBI): domain Eukaryota; kingdom Metazoa; phylum Chordata; class Chondrichthyes; order Torpediniformes; family Narcinidae; genus Narcine; species Narcine bancroftii. Next base: position 46,212 of record NW_027211871.1, on the reverse strand, counting down.
CATTTTGCAATCCATTCCCCCTGCTCCCTTTGTTTCCCCTCTGTCCTGCAGTGTTCCCCATGGGCCCCACTTTTTACAATCCGTTCCCCCTGCTTCCTTTGGTTCCCCTTTGTCGTGCAGTGTTCCAAACGGTTCCCCACTTTTTCCACTCTGTTGCCCCTGCTCCTTTGGCTCCACTCTGTTCTGCAGTTTTCCCCACGGTTCCCCACATTTTCCAAACCATACCCCCGGCTCGCTTTCTTTTCACACTGTTCTGCAGCGTTCCCCACGGTTCCCCACTTTTTTACAATCTGTTCGCCCTGCTCCCTTTGGTTCCCCTCTGTTCTGCAGTGTCCTCCACGCTTACCAACTTTTTGCAATCCATTACCCCTGCTCTGTTTGTTTCCCCTCTGTCCTGCATTGTCTTCCACGGTTCCCAACTTTTTGCAATCAGTTCCCCCTGCTCCCTTTGATTCCCATCTGTCCTACAGTGTTCCCCATGGGCCCAACTTTTTACAATCCGTTCCCCCTGCTTCCTTTGGTTCCCCTCTGTCGTGCAGTATTCCCCACAGTTCCCCACTTATTCCAATGTGTTCCCTCTGCTCCCTTTGGTGCCCCTCTGTTCTGCAGTGTACCCCACGGTTCCCCACTTTTTCCAATCTGTTTCCCCTACTACCTCTGGTTCCCCTCTGTTCTGCATTTTTCCACACTGTTCCCCACTTTTTCCAATCTGTTCCCCCTGCTTCCTTTGGTTCACCTCTGTTCTGCAGAACTCCCCACGATTCCCCACTTTTTCCAATCTTTTCCCCCTGCTCGCTTTGGTTTCATACTGTTCTGCAGTGTTCCCCACGGTTCCCCACTTTTTCCAATGCGTTCCTCTGCTCCTATTGGTTCCCCTCTGTTCTGCAGTGATCTCCACGGTTCCCCACATTTTCCAAAGTGTTCCCCCTGCTCGCTTTGGTTTCATACTGTTCTGCACTGTTCCCCACGGTTCCCCACATTTTTCCAATCTGTTTCCCCTGCTACCTCTGGTTCCCCTCTGTTCTGCATTTTTCCACACTGTTCCCCACTTTTTCCAATCTGTTCCCCCTGCTTCCTTTGGTTCACCTCTGTTCTGCAGAACTCCCCACGATTCCCCACTTTTTCCAATCTGTTCCCCCTGCTCCCTTTGATTCCTCACTGTTCTCCACATTTTTTCCAACCAGCACCCCCTGCTCCCTATGGTTCCCCTCTGCCCTGCAGTGTCCCCCATGGTTCCCCACTTTTTCCCATCCGTTCCCCCTGTTCCCTTTTGTTTGCCTCTGTTCTGCAGTATTCCCGACTCTTCCCCACTTTTTCCAATACGTTCCCACTGCTCCCTTTTGTTCCCCTCTATTCTGCATTGTTCCCCACGTTTCTCCACATTTTTTTCCATCCTGTACTCCCTGCTCCCTATGGTTCCCCTCTGCCTTGCAGTGTTCCCCATGGGACCCCACTTCTTCCAATCTGTTGCCCCTGCTCCTTTCGCTCCACTCTGTTCTGCAGTTTTCGCTATGGTTCTCCACATTTTTTCCAAACTGTTCCACCTGCTCCCTTTGGTTCTGCAGTGTTTCCCACGGTTCCCCACTTTTTCCAATCCATTTCCCCTGCTCCCTTTGGTTCCCCTCTATTGTTCAGTGTTCCCCACGGTTCCCCACTTTTTCCAATCCGTTCCCGTGCTCCCTTTGGTTCCCCTCTGTTCTGCAGTGATCTCCACGGTTCCCCACATTTTCCAAACTGTTCCCCCGGCTCGCTTTGGTTTCATACTGTTCTGCAGTTTTGGCCACGGTTCCCCACTTTTTTACAATCTGTTCGCCCTGCTCCCTTTGGTTCCCCTCTGTCCTGCAGTGTCCTCCACGGTTCCCCACTTTTTCCAACCTGTACCTCCTGTTCCCTTTGGTTCCCCTCTGTCATGCAGTGTTTTCACAGTTCCCCAATTTTTTCCTATCTGTTCCACCTGATCCCTTTGGTTCCCCTCTGTCATGCAGTGTTCCCCACAGTTCTCCACCTTTTCCAATTCGTTCCCCCTGCTCCCTTTGGTTTCCCACCTTTCTGCATTTTTCCACACGGTTCCCTACTTTTTCCAATCTGTTCCCCCTGCTCCCTTTGGTTCTCCTCTGTTCTGCAGTGTTCCCGAAACACCGCCACTTTTTGCAATCCGTTCCCCCTGCTGCCTTTGGTTCCCCTCTATTCTACAGTGTTCCCCACGATTCTCCACATTTTTTTTACACACTGTACCCCCTGCTCCCTATGGTTCCCCTCTGCCTTGCAGTGTTACCCATGGGATACCACTTTTTCCAACCTGTACCCCCTGCTCCCTATGGTTCTCCTCTGCCCTGCAGTGTCCCCCATGATTCCCCACTTTTTCCAATCCGTTCCCCCTGTTCCATTTGGTTCGCCTCTGTTCTGCAGTGTTCCCGACGCTTCCCCACTTTTTCCAATCCGTTCCCCCTGCTCCCTTTGGTTCCCCTCTATTCTGCAGTGTTCCCCACGATTCTCCACATTTTTTTCCATCCTGTACCCCCTGCTCCCTTTGGTTCCCCACTGTTGTGCATTTTTCCACACGCTACCCCACTTCTTCTAATCTGTTCCTCCTGCACCCTTTGTTTCCCCACTGTTCTGCATTTTTCCACACGGTTCCCCACTTTTTCCAATCTGTTCCCCCGGCTCGCTTTGGTTTCATACTGTTCTGCAGTGTTCCCCACGGTTCCCCACTTTTTCCAACCTGTACCTCCTGTTCCCTTAGGTTCCCCTCTGTCATGCAGTGTTTTCACAGTTCCCCAATTTTTTCCTATCTGTTCCCCCTGATCCCTTTGGTTCGCCTCTGTCATGCAGTGAGCCCCACGGTTCCCCACTTTTTCCAATCCGTTCCCTCTGCTCCCTTTGGTTCCCCTCTGTTCTGCAGTGTTCCCGACGCTTCCCCACTTTTTCCAATTCGTTCCCCCTGCTCCCTTTGGTTCTCCTCTGTTCTGCAGTGTTCCCGACGGTTCCCCACTTTTTCCAATCCGTACCCCCTGCTCCCTTTGGTTCCCCTCTGCCTTGCAGTGTTACCCATGGGACACCACTTGTTCCAACCTGTTCCCCTTGTTCCCTTTGGTTCCCCTCTGTCCTTCCGTGTTCCCCACGGTTCCCCACTTTTTCCAATCTGTTCCCCCTGCTCCTTTGTCTCAACTCTGTTCTGCAGTTTTCCCCACGGTTCCTCATATTTTCCAAACAATTCCCCCGGCTCGCTTTCTTTTCATACTGTTCTGCAGAGTTCCCCACGGTTCCCCACTTTTTTTACAATCTGTTCGCCCTGCTCCCTTTGTTTCCCCTCTGTTCTGCAGTGTCCTCCACGGTTCCCAACTTTTTGCAATCCATTTCCCCTGCTCCGTTTGTTTGCCCTCTGTTCTGCAGTGTTCCCCACAGTTCCCCACTTTTTCCAATCTGTTTCCCCTGCTACCTCTGGTTCCCCTCTGTTCTGCATTTTTCCACACTGTTCCCCACTTTTTCCAATCCGTTCCCCCTGCTTCCTTTGGTTCACCTCTGTTCTGCAGATCTCTCCACGAATCCCCACTTTTTCCAATCTGTTCCCCCTGCTCCCTTTGGTTCCCCTTTGTTCTGCATTTTTCCACACGGTTCCCCACTTTTTCCAATCTGTTCCCCCTGCTCCCTTTGGTTCCTCTCTGTTCTGCATTGTTCCCCACGGGTCTCCACTTTTCCGAGCTGTTCCCCCTGCTCCCTTTGGTTCCTCTCTGCTCTGCAGTTTTCCCCACTGTTCTCAACTTTTTCCAATTTGTCCCTCCTGCTCCCTTTGGTTCCCCACTCTTCTGCATTTTTCTACACGGTACCCAATTCTTCTAATCTGTTCCTCCTGCACCCTTTGTTTCCCCACTGTTCTGCATTTTACCACATGGTTCCCCACTTTTTCCAATCTGTTCCCCCTGCTCCCTTTGGTTCCCCTCTGTTCTGCAGTGATCCCCACGGTTCCCCACATTTTCCAAACTGTTCCCCCTGTTCGCTTTGGTTTCATACTGTTCTGCAGTGTTCCCCACGGTTCCCCACTTTTTTACAATCTGTTCGCCCTGCTCCCTTTGGTTCCCCTCTGTCCTGCAGTGTCCTCCACGGTTCCCCACTTTTTCCAACCTGTACCTCCTGCTCCCTATGGTTCCCCTCTGTCATGCAGTGTTTTCACAGTTCCCCAATTTTTTCCTATCTGTTCCCCCGATCCCTTTGGTTCCCCTCCGTCGTGCAGTGTTCCCCACGGTTCCCCACTTTTTCCAATCCGTTCCCTCTGCTCCCTTTGGTTCCCCTCTGTTCTGCAGTGTTCCCCACAGTTCTCCACATTTTCCAATTCTTTCCCCCTGCTCCCTTTGGTTACCCACCTTTCTGCATTTTTCCACACGGTTCCCTACTTTTTCCAATCGGTTCCCCACTTTTTCCAATCTGTTCCCCCTGCTCCCTTTGGTTCTGCTCTGTTCTGCAGTGTTCCCCACAGTTCCCCACTTTTTCCAAACTGTTCCCCCTGCTCCTTTGGCTCCACTCTGTTCTACAGTGTTCCCCATGATTCTCCACATTTCTTTACATACTGTACCCCCTGCTCCCTATGGTTCCCCTCTGCCTTGCAGTGTTACCCATGGGATACCACTTTTTCCAACCTGTACCCCCTGCTCCCTATGGTTCTCCTCTGCCCTGCAGTGTCCCCCATGATTCCCCACTTTTTCCAATCCGTTCCCCCTGTTCCATTTGGTTCGCCTCTGTTCTGCAGTGTTCCCGACGCTTCCCCACTTTTTCCAATCCGTTCCCCCTGCTCCCTTTGGTTCCCCTCTATTCTGCAGTGTTCCCCACGATTCTCCACATTTTTTTCCATCCTGTACCCCCTGCTCCCTTTGGTTCCCCACTGTTGTGCATTTTTCCACACGCTACCCCACTTCTTCTAATCTGTTCCTCCTGCACCCTTTGTTTCCCCACTGTTCTGCATTTTTCCACACGGTTACCCACTTTTTCCAATCTGTTCCCCCGGCTCGCTTTGGTTTCATACTGTTCTGCAGTGTTCCCCACGGTTCCCCACTTTTTCCAACCTGTACCTCCTGTTCCCTTAGGTTCCCCTCTGTCATGCAGTGTTTTCACAGTTCCCCAATTTTTTCCTATCTGTTCCCCCTGATCCCTTTGGTTCCCCTCTGTCCTTCCGTGTTCCCCACGGTTCCCCACTTTTTCCAATCTGTTCCCCCTGCTCCTTTGTCTCAACTCTGTTCTGCAGTTTTCCCCACGGTTCCTCATATTTTCCAAACCATTCCCCCGGCTCGCTTTCTTTTCATACTGTTCTGCAGAGTTCCCCACGGTTCCCCACTTTTTTTACAATCTGTTCGCCCTGCTCCCTTTGTTTCCCCTCTGTTCTGCAGTGTCCTCCACGCTTACCAACTTTTTGCAATCCATTCCTCCTGCTCTGTTTGTTTCCCCTCTGTCATGCATTGTCCTCCACGGTTCCCAACTTTTTGCAATGCATTTCCCCTGCTCCGTTTGTTTGCCCTCTGTTCTGCAGTGTTCCCCACAGTTCACCACTTTTTCCAATCTGTTTCCCCTGCTACCTCTGGTTCCCCTCTGTTCTGCATTTTTCCACACTGTTCCCCACTTTTTCCAATCCGTTCCCCCTGCTTCCTTTGGTTCACCTCTGTTCTCCAGATCTCTCCACGAATCCCCACTTTTTCCAATCTGTTCCCCCAGCTCCCTTTGGTTCCCCTTTGTTCTGCATTTTTCGACTCGGTTCCCCACTTTTTCCAATCTGTTCCCCCTGCTCCCTTTGGTTCCTCTCTGTTCTGCATTGTTCCCCACGGGTCCCCACTTTTCCGAGCTGTTCCCCCTGCTCCCTTTGGTTCCGCTCTGTTCTGCAGTTTTCCCCACTGTTCTCAACTTTTTCCAATCTGTTCCTCCTGCTCCCTTTGGTTCCCCACTGTTCTGCATTTTTGCACACGGTTCCCCACTTTTTCAAAACTGTTCCCCCTGCTCCCTTTGGTTCCTCACTGTTCTGCAGTTTTCCTCACGGTTCTCCACATTTTTCCAACCTGTACCCCCTGCTCCCTATGGTTCTCCTCTGCCCTGCAGTGTCCCCCATGATTCCCCACTTTTTCCAATCCATTCCCCCTGTTCCATTTGGTTCGCCTCATTTCTGCAGTGTTCCCGACACTTCCCCACTTTTTCCAATCCGTTCCGCGTGCTCCCTTTGGTTCCCCTCTATTCTGCAGTGTTCCCCACGATTCTCCACATTTTTTTCCATCCTGTACCCCCTGCTTCCTTTGGTTCCCCACTGTTGTGCATTTTTCCACACGCTACCCCACTTTCATCAGATGCAAGGATCGACAATGAGATAGACAACAGACTCGCCAAGGCAAATAGCGCCTTTGGAAGACTACACAAAAGAGTCTGGAAAAACAACCAGCTGAAAAACCTCACAAAGATAAGCGTATACAGAGTCGTTGTCATACCCACACTCCTGTTCGGCTCCGAATCATGGGTCCTCTACCGGCACCACCTACGGCTCCTAGAATGCTTCCACCAGCGTTGTCTCCGCATCCTCAACATCCATTGGAGTGCTCACACCCCTAACGTCGAGGTACTCGAGATGGCAGAGGTCGACAGCATCGAGTCCACGCTGCTGAAGATCCAGCTGCGCTGGATGGGTCACGTCTCCAGAATGGAGGACCATCGCCTTCCCAAGATCGTATTATATGGCGAGCTCTCCACTGGCCACCGTGACAGAGGTGCACCAAAGAAAAGGTACAAGGACTGCCTAAAGAAATCTCTTGGTGCCTGCCACATTGACCACCGCCAGTGGGCTGATAACGCCTCAAACCGTGCATCTTGGCGCCTCACAGTTTGGCGGGCAGCAGCCTCCTTTGAAGAAGACCGCAGAGCCCACCTCACTGACAAAAGGCAAAGGAGGAAAAACCCAACCCCAACCAACCAATTTTCCCTTGCAACCGCTGCAATCGTGTCTGCCTGTCCCGCATCGGACTGGTCAGCCACAAACGAGCCTGCAGCTGACGTGGACTTTTTACCGCCTCCATAAATCTTCGTCCGCGAAGCCAAGCCAAAGAACCCCACTTCTTCTAATCTGTTCCTCCTGCACCCTTTGTTTCCCCACTGTTCTGCATTTTTCCACACGGTTCCCCACTTTTTCCAATCTGTTCCTCCTGCTCCCTTTGGTTCCTCACTGTTCTGCAGTGTTACCCACGATTCCCCACTTTTTCCAATGCGTTTCCCTGCTCCTATTGGTTCCCCTCTGTTCTGCAGTGTTCCCCACTGTTCCACACATTTTCCAAACTGTTCCCCCTGCTCGCTTTGGTTTCATACTGTTCTGCAGTGTTCCCCACGGTTCCCCACTTTTTTACAATCTGTTGGCCCTGCTCCCTTTGGTTCCCCTCTGACCTGCAGTGTCCTCCACGGTTCCCCACTTTTTCCAACCTGTACCTCCTGCTCCCTTTGGTTCCCATCTGTCATGCAGTGTTTTCACAGTTCCCCAATTTTTTCCTATCTGTTCCCCCTGATGTCTTTGGTTCCCCTCTGTTCTGCAGTGTTCCCCACAGTTCTCCACATTTTCCAATTCTTTCCCCCTGCTCCCTTTGGTTCCCCACCTTTCTGCATTTTTCCACACGGTTCCCTAGTTTTTCCAATCGGTTCCCCACTTTTTCCAATCTGTTCCCCCTGCTCCCTTTGGTTCTGCTCTGTTCTGCAGTGTTCCCCACAGTTCCCCACTTTTTCCAATCTGTTCCCCCTGCTCCTTTGGCTCCACTCTGTTCTGCAGTTTTCCCCAAGGTTCCCCACATTTTCCAAACCATTCCCCCGGCTCGCTTTGGTTTCATACTGTTCTGCAGCGTTCCCCATGGTTCCCCACTATTTTACAATCTGTTCGCCCTGCTCCCTTTGGTTCCCCGCTGTTCTGCAATGTCCTCCACGCTTCCCAACTTTTTGCAATCCATTCCCCCTGCTCTGTTTGTTTCCCCACTGTTCTGCATTTTTCCACACGGTTCCCCACTTTGTCCAATCTGTTCCCCCTGCTCCCTTTGGTTCCTCACTGTTCTGCAGTGTTCCTCACGGTTCTCCACATTTTTTCCAACCTGTAGCCCCTGCTCCCTATGGCTCCCCTCTGCCCTGCAGTATTCCCCATGGTTCCCCACTTTTTCTAATCCGTTCCCCCTGCTCCCTTTGGTTCCCCTCTGTCCCGCAGTGTTCTGCACGATTCCCCACTTTTTCAAATCAGTTCCCCCTGCTCCCTTTGATTCCGCTCTGTCCTGCAGTGTTCCCCATGGGCCCCACTTTTTGCAATCTGTTCCCCCTGCTCCTTTGGCTCCACTCTGTTCTGCAGTTTTCCCCATGGTTCCACACATTTTGCAATCCATTCCCCCTGCTCCATTTGTTTCCCCTCTGTTCTGCAGTGTTCCCCACAGTTCCCCACTTTTTCCAATCAGTTCCCCCTGCTGCCTTTGATTCCCTTCTGTCCTGCAGTGTTCCCCATGGGCCCCACTTTTTACAATCCGTTCCCCCTGCTTCCTTTGCTTCACCTCTGTTCTGCAGTGTCCTCCACGGTTCCCCACTTTTTCCAACCTGTACCTCCTGTTCCCTTTGGTTCCCCTCTGTCATGCAGTGTTTTCACAGTTCCCCAATTTTTTCCTATCTGTTCCCCCTGATCCCTTTGGTTCCCCTCTGTCATGCAGTGTGCCCCACGGTTCCCCACTTTTTCCAATCCGTTCCCTCTGCTCCCTTTGGTTCCCCTCTGTTCTGCAGTGTTCCCCACAGTTCTCCACCTTTTCCAATTCATTCCCCCTGCTCCCTTTGGTTCTCCACCTTTCTGCATTTTTCCACACGGTTCCCTACTTTTTCCAATCGGTTCCCGACTTTTTCCAATCTGTTCCCCCTGCTCCCTTTGGTTCTCCTCTGTTCTGCAGTGTTCCCGACGCTTCCCCACTTTTTCCAATCTGTTCCCCCTGCTCCCTTTGGTTCCCCTCTATTCTACAGTGTTCCCCATGATTCTACACATTTCTTTACATACTGTACCCCCTGCTCCCTATTGTTCCCCTCTGCCTTGCAGTGTTACCCAGGGGACACCACTTTTTCCAACCTGTTCCCGCTGTTCCCCTCTGTCCTTCCGTGTTCTCGACGGTTCCCAACATTTTGCAATCCGTTGCCCCTGCTCCGCTTGGTTCCCCTCTGTTCTGCAGTGTTCCCCACGGTTCCCCACTTTTTCCAATTTGTTCCCCCTGCTCCTTTGTCTCAACTCTGTTCTGCAGTTTTCCCCACGGTTCCTCACATTTTCCAAACCATTCCCCCGGCTCGCTTTCTTTTCATACTGTTCTGCAGCGTTCCCCACGGTTCCCCACTTTTTTACAATCTGTTCGCCCTGCTCCCTTTGGTTCCCCTCTGTTCTGCAGTGTCCTCCACGCTTACCAACTTTTTGCAATCCATTCCCCCTGCTCTGTTTGTTTCCCCTCTGTCCTGCATTGTCCTCCACGGTTCCCAACTTTTTGCAATCCATTCCCCTGCTCCGTTTGTTTGCCCTCTGTTCTGCAGTGTTCCCCACAGTTCTCCACTTTTTCCAATCTGTTTCCCCTGCTAACTCTGGTTCCCCTCTGTTCTGCATTTTTTCACACTGTTCCCCACTTTTTCCAATCCGTTCCCCCTGCTTCGTTTGGTTCACCTCTGTTCTGCAGATCTCTCCACGAATCCCCACTTTTTCCAATCTGTTCCCCCAGCTCCCTTTGGTTCCCCTTTGTTCTGCATTTTTCGACTCGGTTCCCCACTTTTTCCAATCTGTTCCCCCTGCTCCCTTTGGTTCCTCTCTGTTCTGCATTGTTCCCCACGGGTCCCCACTTTTCCGAGCTGTTCCCCGTGCTCCCTTTGGTTCCGCTCTGTTCTGCAGTTTTCCCCACTGTTCTCAACTTTTTCCAATCTGTTCCTCCTGCTCCCTTTTGTTCCCCACTGTTCTGCATTTTTGCCCACGGTTCCCCACTTTTTCAAAACTGTTCCCCCTGCTCCCTTTGGTTCCTCACTGTTCTGCAGTTTTGCTCACGGTTCTCCACATTTTTCCAACCTGTACCTCCTGCTCCCTATGGTTCTCCTCTGCCCTACAGTGTCCCCCATGGTTCCCCACTTTTTCCAATCAATTCCCCCTGTTCCGTTTGGTTCGCCTCTGTTCTGCATTGTTCCCGACGCTTCCCCACTTTTTCCAATCCATTCCCCCTGCTCCCTTTGGTTCAACTCTATTCTGCAGTGTTCCCCACGATTCTCCACATTTTTTTCAATCCTATACCCACTGTTCCCTTTGGTTCCCCACTGTTGTGCATTTTTCCACACGCTACCCCACTTCTTCTAATCTGTTCCTCCTGCACCCTTTGTTTCCCCACTGTTCTGCATTTTTCCACACGGTTCCCCACTTTTTCCAATCTGTTCCCCCTGCTCCCTTTGGTTCCTCACTGTTCTGCAGTGTTCCCCACGATTCCCCACATTTTCCAATGCGTTCCCCTGCTCTTATTAGTTCCCCTCTGTTCTGCAGTGTTCCCTACGGTTCCCCACATTTTCCAAACTGTTCCCCCTGCTCGCTTTGGTTTCAAACTGTTCTGCAGTGTTCCCCACGGTTCCCCACTTTTTTACAATCTGTTCGCCCTGCTCCCTTTGGGTTCCCTCTGTCCTGCAGTGTCCTCCACGGTTCCCCACTTTTTCCAACCTGTACCTACTGCTCCCTTTGGTTCCCCTCTGTCATGCAGTGTTTTCACAGTTCCCCAATTTTTTCCTATCTGTTCCCCCTGATGTCTTTGGTTCCCCTCTGTCGTGCAGTGTTCCCCACGGTTCCCCACTTTTTCCAATCCGTTCCCTCTGCCCCCTTTGGTTCCCCTCTGTTCTGCAGTGTTCCCCACAGTTCTCCACATTTTCCAATTCTTTCCCCCTGCTCCCTTTGGTTCCCCACCTTTCTGCATTTTTCCACACGGTTCCCTACTTATTCCAATCGGTTCCCCACTTTTTCCAATCTGTTCCCCCTGCTCCCTTTGGTTCCGCTCTGTTCTGCAGTTTTCCCCACTGTTCTCAACTTTTTCCAATCTGTTCCTCCTGCTCCCTTTGGTTCCCCACTGTTCTGCATTTTTGCCCACGGTTCCCCACTTTTTCAAAACTGTTCCCCCTGCTCCCTTTGGTTCCTCACTGTTCTGCAGTTTTCCTCACGGTTCTCCACATTTTTCCAACCTGTACCCCCTGCTCCCTATGGTTCTCCTCTGCCCTGCAGTGTCCCCCATGGTTCCCCACTTTTTCCAATCAATTCCCCCTGTTCCCTTTGGTTTGCCTCTGTTCTGCATTGTTCCCGACGCTTCCCCACTTTTTCCAATCCATTCCCCCTGCTCCCTTTGGTTCAACTCTATTCTGCAGTGTTCCCCACGATTCTCCACATTTTTTTCCATCCTATACCCCCTGTTCCCTTTGGTTCCCCACTGTTGTGCATTTTTCCACACGCTACTCCACTTCTTCTAATCTGTTCCTCCTGCACCCTTTGTTTCCCCACTGTTCTGCATTTTTCCACACGGTTCCCCACTTTTTCCAATCTGTTCCCCCTGCTCCCTTTGGTTCCTCACTGTTCTGCAGTGTTCCCCACGATTCCCCACTTTTTCCAATGCGTTCCCCTGCTCTTATTGGTTCCCCTCTGTTCTGCAGTGTTCCCTACGGTTCCCCACATTTTCCAAACTGTTCCCCTTGCTCGCTTTGGTTTCAAACTGTTCTGCAGTGTTCCCCACGGTTCCCCACTTTTTCCAACCTGTACCTACTGCTCCCTTTGGTTCCCCTCTGTCATACAGTGTTTTCACAGTTCCCCAATTTTTTCCTATCTGTTCCCCCTGATGTCTTTGGTTCCCCTCTGTCGTGCAGTGTTCCCCACGGTTCCCCACTTTTTCCAATCCGTTCCCTCTGCTCCCTTTGGTTCCCCTCTGTTCTGCAGTGTTCCCCACAGTTCTCCACATTTTCCAATTCTTTCCCCCTGCTCCCTTTGGTTCCCCACCTTTCTGCATTTTTCCACACGGTTCCCTACTTATTCCAATCGGTTCCCCACTTTTTCCAATCTGTTCCCCCTGCTCCCTTTGGTTCTCTTCTGTTCTCCAGTGTTCCCCACAGTTCCCCACTTTTTCCAATCTGTTCCCCCTGCTCCTTTGGCTCCACTCTGTTCTGCAGTTTTCCCCAAGGTTCCCCACATTTTCCAAACGATTCCCCCGGCTCGCTTTGGTTTCATTCTGTTCTGCAGCGTTCCCCACGGTTCCCCACTATTTTACAATCTGTTCGCCCTGCTCCCTTTGGTTCCCCTCTGTTCTGCAATGTCCTCCACGCTTACCAACTTTTTGCAATCCATTCCCCCTGCTCTGTTTGTTTCCCCACTGTTCTGCATTTTTCCACACGGTTCCCCACTTTTTCCAATCTGTTCCCCCTGCTCTCTTTGGTTCCTCACTGTTCTGCAGTGTTCCTCACGGTTCTCCACATTTTTTCCAACCTGTAGCCCCTGCTCCCTAAGGCTCCCCTCTGCCCTGCAGTATTCCCCATGGTTCCCCACTTTTTCTAATCCGTTCCCCCTATTCCCTTTGGTTTCATACTGTTCTGCAGCGTTCCCCATGGTTCCCCACTATTTTACAATCTGTTCGCCCTGCTCCCTTTGGTTCCCCGCTGTTCTGCAATGTCCTCCACGCTTCCCAACTTTTTGCAATCCATTCCCCCTGCTCTGTTTGTTTCCCCACTGTTCTGCATTTTTCCACACGGTTCCCCACTTTGTCCAATCTGTTCCCCCTGCTCCCTTTGGTTCCTCACTGTTCTGCAGTGTTCCTCACGGTTCTCCACATTTTTTCCAACCTGTAGCCCCTGCTCCCTTTGGCTCCCCTCTGCCCTGCAGTATTCCCCATGGTTCCCCACTTTTTCTAATCCGTTCCCCCTGCTCCCTTTGGTTCCCCTCTGTCCCGCAGTGTTCTGCACGATTCCCCACTTTTTCAAATCAGTTCCCCCTGCTCCCTTTGATTCCGCTCTGTCCTGCAGTGTTCCCCATGGGCCCCACTTTTTGTAATCTGTTCACCCTGCTCCTTTGGCTCCACTCTTTTCTGCAGTTTTCCCCATGGTTCCACACATTTTGCAATCCATTCCCCCTGCTCCATTTGTTTCCCCTCTGTTCTGCAGTGTTCCCCACAGTTCCCCACTTTTTCCAATCAGTTCCCCCTGCTGCCTTTGATTCCCTTCTGTCCTGCAGTGTTCCCCATGGGCCCCACTTTTTACAATCCGTTCCCCCTGCTTCCTTTGCTTCACCTCTGTCGTGCAGTGTTCCAAACGGTTCCCCACTTTTTCCAATGCGTTCCCTCTGCTCCCTTTGGTGCCCCTCTGTTCTGCAGTGTTCCCCACAGTTCCCCACTTTTTCCAATCTGTTTCCCCTGCTCCCTCTGGTTCCCCTCTGTTCTGCAGTGTCCTCCACGGTTCCCCACTTTTTCCAACCTGTACCTCCTGTTCCCTTTGGTTCCCCTCTGTCATGCAGTGTTTTCACAGTTCCCCAATTTTTTCCTATCTGTTCCCCCTGATCCCTTTGGTTCCCCTCTGTCATGCAGTGTGCCCCACGGTTCCCCACTTTTTCCAATCCGTTCCCTCTGCTCCCTTTGGTTCCCCTCTGTTCTGCAGTGTTCCCCACAGTTCTCCACCTTTTCCAATTCATTCCCCCTGCTCCCTTTGGTTCTCCACCTTTCTGCATTTTTCCACACGGTTCCCTACTTTTTCCAATCGGTTCCCGACTCTTTCCAATCTGTTCCCCCTGCTCCCTTTGGTTCTCCTCTGTTCTGCAGTGTTCCCGACGCTTCCCCACTTTTTCCAATCCGTTCCCCCTGCTCCCTTTGGTTCCCCTCTATTCTACAGTGTTCCCCATGATTCTACACATTTCTTTACATACTGTACCCCCTGCTCCCTATTGTTCCTCTCTGCCTTGCAGTGTTACCCAGGGGACACCACTTTTTCCAACCTGTTCCCGCTGTTCCCCTCTGTCCTTCCGTGTTCTCCACGGTTCCCAACTTTTTGCAATCCGTTGCCCCTTCTCCTCTTGGTTCCCCTCTGTTCTGCAGTGTTCCCCACGGTTCCCCACTTTTTCCAATTTGTTCCCCCTGCTCCTTTGTCTCAACTCTGTTCTGCAGTTTTCCCCACGGTTCCTCACATTTTCCAAACCATTCCCCCGGCTCGCTTTCTTTTCATACTGTTCTGCAGCGTTCCCCACGGTTCCCCACTTTTTTACAATCTGTTCGCCCTGCTCCCTTTGGTTCCCCTCTGTTCTGCAGTGTCCTCCACGCTTACCAACTTTTTGCAATCCATTCCCCCTGCTCTGTTTGTTTCCCCTCTGTCCTGCATTGTCCTCCACGGTTCCCAACTTTTTGCAATCCATTCCCCTGCTCCGTTTGTTTGCCCTCTGTTCTGCAGTGTTCCCCACAGTTCTCCACTTTTTCCAATCTGTTTCCCCTGCTAACTCTGGTTCCCCTCTATTCTGCATTTTTTCACACTGTTCCCCACTTTTTCCAATCCGTTCCCCCTGCTTCGTTTGATTCACCTCTGTTCTGCAGATCTCTCCACGAATCCCCACTTTTTCCAATCTGTTCCCCCAGCTCCCTTTGGTTCCCCTTTGTTCTGCATTTTTCGACTCGGTTCCCCACTTTTTCCAATCTGTTCCCCCTGCTCCCTTTGGTTCCTCTCTGTTCTGCATTGTTCCCCATGGGTCCCCACTTTTCCGAGCTGTTCCCCGTGCTCCCTTTGGTTCCGCTCTGTTCTGCAGTTTTCCCCACTGTTCTCAACTTTTTCCAATCTGTTCCTCCTGCTCCCTTTGGTTCCCCACTGTTCTGCATTTTTGCCCACGGTTCCCCACTTTTTCAAAACTGTTCCCCCTGCTCCCTTTGGTTCCTCACTGTTCTGCAGTTTTCCTCACGGTTCTCCACATTTTTCCAACCTGTACCCCCTGCTCCCTATGGTTCTCCTCTGCCCTGCAGTGTCCCCCATGGTTCCCCACTTTTTCCAATCAATTCCCCCTGTTCCCTTTGGTTTGCCTCTGTTCTGCATTGTTCCCGACGCTTCCCCACTTTTTCCAATCCATTCCCCCTGCTCCCTTTGGTTCAACTCTATTCTGCAGTGTTCCCCACGATTCTCCACATTTTTTTCCATCCTATACCCCCTGTTCCCTTTGGTTCCCCACTGTTGTGCATTTTTCCACACGCTACTCCACTTCTTCTAATCTGTTCCTCCTGCACCCTTTGTTTCCCCACTGTTCTGCATTTTTCCACACGGTTCCCCACTTTTTCCAATCTGTTCCCCCTGCTCCCTTTGGTTCCTCACTGTTCTGCAGTGTTCCCCACGATTCCCCACTTTTTCCAATGCGTTCCCCTGCTCTTATTGGTTCCCCTCTGTTCTGCAGTGTTCCCTACGGTTCCCCACATTTTCCAAACTGTTCCCCTTGCTCGCTTTGGTTTCAAACTGTTCTGCAGTGTTCCCCACGGTTCCCCACTTTTTTACAATCTGTTCGCCCTGCTCCCTTTGGTTTCCCTCTGTCCTGCAGTGTCCTCCACGGTTCCCCACTTTTTCCAACCTGTACCTACTGCTCCCTTTGGTTCCCCTCTGTCATGCAGTGTTTTCACAGTTCCCCAATTTTTTCCTATCTGTTCCCCCTGATGTCTTTGGTTCCCCTCTGTTCTGCAGTGTTCCCCACAGTTCTCCACATTTTCCAATTCTTTCCCCCTGCTCCCTTTGGTTCCCCACCTTTCTGCATTTTTCCACACGGTTCCCTACTTATTCCAATCGGTTCCCCACTTTTTCCAATCTGTTCCCCCTGCTCCCTTTGGTTCTCTTCTGTTCTCCAGTGTTCCCCACAGTTCCCCACTTTTTCCAATCTGTTCCCCCTGCTCCTTTGGCTCCACTCTGTTCTGCAGTTTTCCCCAAGGTTCCCCACATTTTCCAAACGATTCCCCCGGCTCGCTTTGGTTTCATTCTGTTCTGCAGCGTTCCCCACGGTTCCCCACTATTTTACAATCTGTTCTCCCTGCTCCCTTTGGTTCCCCTCTGTTCTGCAATGTCCTCCACGCTTACCAACTTTTTGCAATCCATTCCCCCTGCTCTGTTTGTTTCCCCACTGTTCTGCATTTTTCCACACGGTTCCCCACTTTTTCTAATCTGTTCTCCCTGCTCTCTTTGGTTCCTCACTGTTCTGCAGTGTTCCTCACGGTTCTCCACATTTTTTCCAACCTGTAGCCCCTGCTCCCTAAGGCTCCCCTCTGCCCTGCAGTATTCCCCATGGTTCCCCACTTTTTCTAATCCGTTCCCCCTATTCCCTTTGGTTCCCCTCTGTCCCGCAGTGTTCTGCACGATTCCCCACTTTTTCCAATCAGTTCCCCCTGCTCCCTTTGATTCCGCTCTGTCCTGCAGTGTTCCCCATGGGCCCCACTTTTTGCAATCCGTTCCCCCTGCTCCTTTGGCTCCACTCTGTTCTGCAGTTTTCCGCATGGTTCCCCACATTTTGCAATCCATACCCCCTGCTCCCTTTGTTTCCCCTCTGTTCTGCAGTGTTCCCCACAGTTCCCCACTTTTTCCAATCAGTTCCCCCTGCTCCCTTTGATTCCCCTCTGTCCTGCAGTGTTCCCCATTGGCCCCACTTTTTACAATCCGTTCCCCCTGCTTCCTTTGGTTCCCCTTTGTCGTGCAGTGTTCCAAACGGTTCCCCACTTTTTCCAATCTGTTGCCCCAGCTCCTTTGGCTCCACTCTGTTCTGCAGTTTTCCCCACGGTTCCCCACATTTTCCAAACCATTCCCCCGGCTCGCTTTCTTTTCACACTGTTCTGCAGCTTTCCCCACGGTTCCCCACTTTTTTACAATCTGTTCGCCCTGCTCCCTTTGGTTCCCCTCTGTTCTGCAGTGTCCTCCACGCTTACCAACTTTTTGCAATCCAATACCCCTGCTCTGTTTGTTTCCCCTCTGTCCTGCACTGTCTTCCACGGTTCCCAACTTTTTGCAATCAGTTCCCCCTGCTCCCTTTGATTCCCCTCTGTCCTACAATGTTCCCCATGGGCCCAACTTTTTACAATCCGTTCCCCCTGCTTCCTTTGGTTCCCCTCTGTCGTGCTGTATTCCCCACAGTTCCCCACTTATTCCAATGTGTTCCCTCTGCTCCCTTTGGTGCCCCTCTGTTCTGCAGTGTTCCCCACGGTTCCCCACTTTTTCCAATCTGTTTACCCTACTACCTCTGGTTCTCCTCTGTTCTGCATTTTTCCACACTGTTCCCCACTTTTTCCAATCTGTTCCCCCTGCTTCCTTTGGTTCACCTCTGTTCTGCAGAACTCCCCACGATTCCCCACTTTTTCCAATCTTTTCCCCCTGCTCCCTTTGGTTCCCCACTGTTCTGCATTTTTCCACACGGTTCCCCACTTTTTCCAATCTGTTCCCCCTGCTCCCTTTGATTCCTCACTGTTCTCCACATTTTTTCCAACCAGCACCCCCTGCTCCTTATGGTTCCCCTCTGCCCTGCAGTGTCCCCCATGGTTCCCCACTTTTTCCCATCCGTTCCCCCTGTTCCCTTTTGTTTCCCTCTGTTCTGCAGTGTTCCCGACGCTTCCCCACATTTTCCAATACGTTCCCCCTGCTCCCTTTTGTTCCCCTCTATTCTGCATTGTTCCCCACGTTTCTCCACATTTTTTTCCATCCTGTACTCCCTGCTCCATATGGTTCCCCTCTGCCTTGCAGTGTTCCCCATGGGACCCCACTTTTTCCAATCTGTTCCCCCTGCTCCTTTCGCTCCACTCTGTTCTGCAGTTTTCGCTATTGTTCTCCACATTTTTACCAAACTGTTCCACCTGCTCCCTTTGGTTCTGCAGTGTTTCCCACGGTTCCCCACTTTTTCCAATCCATTTCCCCTGCTCCCTTTGGTTCCCCTCTGTTCTGCAGTGTTCCCCACGGTTCCACACATTTTCCAAACTGTTCCCCCTGCTCGCTTTGGTTTCATACTCTTCTGCAGTGTTCCCCACGGTTCCCCACTTTTTTACAATCTGTTCGCCCTGCTCCCTTTGGTTCCCCTCTGTCCTGCAGTGTCCTCCACGGTTCCCCACTTTTTCCAACCTGTACCTCCTGCTCCCTATGGTTCCCCTCTGTCATGCAGTGTTTTCACAGTTCCCCAATTTTTTCCTATCTGTTCCCCCGATCCCTTTGGTTCCCCTCCGTCGTGCAGTGTTCCCCACGGTTCCCCACTTTTTCCAATCCGTTCCCTCTGCTCCCTTTGGTTCCCCTCTGTTCTGCAGTGTTCCCCACAGTTCTCCACATTTTCCAATTCTTTCCCCCTGCTCCCTTTGGTTCCCCACCTTTCTGCATTTTTCCACACGGTTCCCTACTTTTTCCAATCGGTTCCCCACTTTTTCCAATCTGTTCCCCCTGCTCCCTTTGGTTCTGCTCTGTTCTGCAGTGTTCCCCACAGTTCCCCACTTTTTCCAATCTGTTCCCCCTGCTCCTTTGGCTCCACTCTGTTCTGCAGTTTTCCCCAAGGTTCCCCACATTTTCCAAACCATTCACCCGGCTCGCTTTGGTTTCATACTGTTCTGCAGCGTTCCCCATGGTTCCCCACTATTTTACAATCTGTTCGCCCTGCTCCCTTTGGTTCCCCGCTGTTCTGCAATGTCCTCAACGCTTCCCAACTTTTTGCAATCCATTCCCCCTGCTCTATTTGTTTCCCCACTGTTCTGCATTTTTCCACACGGTTCCCCACTTTGTCCAATCTGTTCCCCCTGCTCCCTTTGGTTCCTCACTGTTCTGCAGTGTTCCTCACGGTTCTCCACATTTTTTCCAACCTGTAGCCCCTGCTCCCTATGGCTCTCCTCTGCCCTGCAGTATTCCCCATGGTTCCCCACTTTTTCTAATCCGTTCCCCCTGCTCCCTTTGGTTCCCCTCTGTCCCGCAGTGTTCTGCACGATTCCCCACTTTTTCAAATCAGTTCCCCCTGCTCCCTTTGATTCCGCTCTGTCCTGCAGTGTTCCCCATGGGCCCCACTTTTTGCAATCTGTTCCCCCTGCTCCTTTAGCTCCACTCTGTTCTGCAGTTTTCCCCATGGTTCCACACATTTTGCAATCCATTCCCCCTGCTCCATTTGTTTCCCCTATGTTCTGCAGTGTTCCCCACAGTTCCCCACTTTTTCCAATCAGTTCCCCCTGCTGCCTTTGATTCCCCTCTGTCCTGCAGTGTTCCCCATGGGCCCCACTTTTTACAATCCGTTCCCCCTGCTTCCTTTGCTTCACCTCTGTCGTGCAGTGTTCCAAACGGTTCCCCACTTTTTCCAATGCGTTCCCTCTGCTCCCTTTGGTGCCCCTCTGTTCTGCAGTGTTCCCCACAGTTCCCCACTTTTTCCAATCTGTTTCCCCTGCTCCCTCTGGTTCCCCTCTGTTCTGCAGTGTCCTCCACGGTTCCCCACTTTTTCCAACCTGTACCTCCTGTTCCCTTTGGTTCCCCTCTGTCATGCAGTGTTTTCACAGTTCCCCAATTTTTTCCTATCTGTTCCCCCTGATCCCTTTGGTTCCCCTCTGTCATGCAGTGTGCCCCATGGTTCCCCACTTTTTCCAATCCGTTCCCTCTGCTCCCTTTGGTTCCCCTCTGTTCTGCAGTGTTCCCCACAGTTCACCACCTTTTCCAATTCATTCCCCCTGCTCCCTTTGGTTCTCCACCTTTCTGCATTTTTCCACACGGTTCCCTACTTTTTCCAATCGGTTCCCGACTTTTTCCAATCTGTTCCCCCTGCTCCCTTTGGTTCTCCTCTGTTCTGCAGTGTTCCCGACGCTTCCCCACTTTTTCCAATCCGTTCCCCCTGCTCCCTTTGGTTCCCCTCTATTCTACAGTGTTCCCCATGATTCTCCACATTTCTTTACATACTGTACCCCCTGCTCCCTATTGTTCCCCTCTGCCTTGCAGTGTTACCCATGGGACACCACTTTTTCCAACCTGTTCCCGCTGTTCCCTTTGTTTCCCGTCTGTCCTTCCGTGTTCTCCACGGTTCCCAACTTTTTGCAATCCGTTGCCCCTGCTCCGCTTCGTTCCCCTCTGTTCTGCAGTGTTCCCCACGGTTCCCCACTTTTTCCAATCTGTTCCCCCTACTCCTTTGTCTCAACTCTGTTCTGCAGTTTTCCCCACGTTTCCTCACATTTTCCAAACCATTCCCCCGGCTCGCTTTCTTTTCATACTGTTCTGCAGCGTTCCCCACGGTTCCCCACTTTTTTACAATCTGTTCGCCCTGCTCCCTTTGGTTCCCCTCTGTTCTGCAGTGTCCTCCATGCTTACCAACTTTTTGCAATCCATTCCCCCTGCTCTGTTTGTTTCCCCTCTGTCCTGCATTGTCCTCCACGGTTCCCAACTTTTTGCAATCCATTCCCCTGCTCCGTTTGTTTGCCCTCTGTTCTGCAGTGTTCCCCACAGTTCCCCACTTTTTCCAATCTGTTTCCCCTGCTAACTCTGGTTCCCCTCTGTTCTGCATTTTTTCACACTGTTCCCCACTTTTTCCAATCCGTTCCCCCTGCTTCGTTTGGTTCACCTCTGTTCTGCAGATCTCTCCACGAATCCCCACTTTTTCCAATCTGTTCCCCCAGCTCCCTTTGGTTCCCCTTTGTTCTGCATTTTTCGACTCGGTTCCCCACTTTTTCGAATCCTTTCCCCCTGCTCCCTTTGGGTCCCCACTGTTCTGCAGAACTCCCCACGATTCCCCACTTTTTCCAATCTGTTCACCCTTCTCCCTTTGGTTCCTCTCTGTTCTGCATTGTTCCCCATGGGTCCCCACTTTTCCGAGCTGTTCCCCGTGCTCCCTTTGGTTCCGCTCTTTTCTGCAGTTTTCCCCACTGTTCTCAACTTTTTCCAATCTGTTCCTCCTGCTCCCTTTGGTTCCCCACTGTTCTGCATTTTTGCCCACGGTTCCCCACTTTTTCAAAACTGTTCCCCCTGCTCCCTTTGGTTCCTCACTGTTCTGCAGTTTTCCTCACGGTTCTCCACATTTTTCCAACCTGTACCCCCTGCTCCCTATGGTTCTCCTCTGCCCTGCAGTGTCCCCCATGGTTCCCCACTTTTTCCAATCCATTCCCCCTGTTCCCTTTGGTTCGCCTCTGTTCTGCATTGTTCCCGACGCTTCCCCACTTTTTCCAATCCATTCCCCCTGCTCTCTTTGGTTCAACTCTATTCTGCAGTGTTCCCCACGATTCTCCACATTTTTTTCCATCCTATACCCCCTGTTCCCTTTGGTTCCCCACTGTTGTGCATTTTTCCACACGCTACTCCACTTCTTCTAATCTGTTCCTCCTGCACCCTTTGTTTCCCCACTGTTCTGCATTTTTCCACACGGTTCCCCACTTTTTCCAATCTGTTCTCCCTGCTCCCTTTGGTTCCTCACTGTTCTGCAGTGTTCCCCACGATTCCCCACTTTTTCCAATGCGTTCCCCTGCTCTTATTGGTTCCCCTCTGTTCTGCAGTGTTCCCTACGGTTCCCCACATTTTCCAAACTGTTCCCCCTGCTCGCTTTGGTTTCAAACTGTTCTGCAGTGTTCCCCACGGTTCCCCACTTTTTTACAATCTGTTCGCCCTGCTCCCTTTGGTTTCCCTCTGTCCTGCAGTGTCCTCCACGGTTCCCCACTTTTTCCAACCTGTACCTACTGCTCCCTTTGGTTCCCCTCTGTCATGCAGTGTTTTCACAGTTCCCCAATTTTTTCCTATCTGTTCCCCCTGATGTCTTTGGTTCCCCTCTGTCGTGCAGTGTTCCCCACGGTTCCCCACTTTTTCCAATCCGTTCCCTCTGCTCCCTTTGGTTCCCCTCTGTTCTGCAGTGTTCCCCACAGTTCTCCACATTTTCCAATTCTTTCCCCCTGCTCCCTTTGGTTCCCCACCTTTCTGCATTTTTCCACTCGGTTCCCTACTTATTCCAATCGGTTCCCCACTTTTTCCAATCTGTTCCCCCTGCTCCCTTTGGTTCTCTTCTGTTCTCCAGTGTTCCCCACAGTTCCCAACTTTTTCCAATCTGTTCCCCCTGCTCCTTTGGCTCCACTCTGTTCTGCAGTTTTCCCCAAGGTTCCCCACATTTTCCAAACGATTCCCCCGGCTCGCTTTGGTTTCATTCTGTTCTGCAGCGTTCCCCACGGTTCCCCACTATTTTACAATCTGTTCGCCCTGCTCCCTTTGGTTCCCCTCTGTTCTGCAATGTCCTCCACGCTTACCAACTTTTTGCAATCCATTTCCCCTGCTCTGTTTGTTTCCCCACTGTTCTGCATTTTTCCACACGGTTCCCCACTTTTTCTAATCTGTTCCCCCTGCCCTCTTTGGTTCCTCACTGTTCTGCAGTGTTCCTCACGGTTCTCCACATTTTTTCCAACCTGTAGCCCCTGCTCCCTAAGGCTCCCCTCTGCCCTGCAGTATTCCCCATGGTTCCCCACTTTTTCTAATTCGTTCCCCCTATTCCATTTGGTTCCCCTCTGTCCCGCAGTGTTCTGCACGATTCCCCACTTTTTCCAATCCGTTCCCCCTGCTCCCTTTGGTTCCCCTCTATTCTACAGTGTTCCCCATGATTCTCCACATTTCTTTACATACTGTACCCCCTGCTCCCTATGGTTCCCCTCTGCCTTGCAGTGTTACCCATGGGACACCACTTTTTCCAACCTGTTCCCGCTGTTCCCTTTGGTTCCCCTCTGTCCTTCCGTGTTCTCCACGGTTCCCAACTTTTTGCAATCCGTTGCCCCTGCTCCGCTTGGTTCCCCTCTGTTCTGCAGTGTTCCCCACGGTTCCCCAATTTTTCCAATCTGTTCCCCCTGCTCCTTTGTCTCAACTCTGTTCTGCAGTTTTCCCCACGGTTCCTCACATTTTCCAAACCATTCCCCCGGCTCGCTTTCTTTTCATAGTGTTCTGCAGCGTTCCCCACGGTTCCGCACTTTTTTACAATCTGTTCGCCCTGCTCCCTTTGGTTCCCCTCTGTTCTGCAGTGTCCTCCACGCTTACCAACTTTTTGCAATCCATTCCCCCTGCTCTGTTTGTTTCCCCTCTGTCCTGCATTGTCATCCACGGTTCCCAACTTTTTGCAATCCATTCCCCTGCTCCGTTTGTTTGCCCTCTGTTCTGCAGTGTTCCCCACAGTTCCCCACTTTTTCCAATCTGTTTCCCCTGCTAACTCTGGTTCCCCTCTGTTCTGCATTTTTTCACACTGTTCCCCACTTTTTCCAATCCGTTCCCCCTGCTTCGTTTGGTTCACCTCTGTTCTGCAGATCTCTCCACGAATCCCCACTTTTTCCAATCTGTTCCCCCAGCTCCCTTTGGTTCCCCTTTGTGCTGCATTTTTCGACTGGGTTCCCCACTTTTTCCAATCTGTTCCCCCTGCTCCCTTTGGTTCCTATCTGTTCTGCATTGTTCCCCACGGGTCCCCACTTTTCCGAGCTGTTCCCCGTGCTCCCTTTGGTTCCGCTCTGTTCTGCAGTTTTCCCCACTGTTCTCAACTTTTTCCAATCTGTTCCTCCTGCTCCCTTTGTTCCCCACTGTTCTGCATTTTTGCCCACGGTTCCCCACTTTTTCAAAACTGTTCCCCCTGCTCCCTTTGGTTCCTCACTGTTCTGCAGTTTTCCTCACGGTTCTCCACATTTTTCCATCCTGTACCCCCTGCTCCCTATGGTTCATCTCTGCCTTGCAGTGTTACCCATGGGACACCACTTTTTCCAACCTGTTCCCCTTGTTCCATTTGGTTCCCCTCTGTCCTTCCGTGTTCCCCACGGTTCCCCACTTTTTCCAATCTGTTCCCCCTGCTCCTTTGTCTCAACTCTGTTCTGCAGTTTTCCCCACGGTTCCTCATATTTTCCAAACCATTCCCCCGGCTCGCTTTCTTTTCATACTGTTCTGCAGAGTTCCCCACGGTTCCCCACTTTTTTTACAATCTGTTTGCCCTGCTCCCTTTGTTTCCCCTCTGTTCTGCAGTGTCCTCCACGCTTACCAACTTTTTGCAATCCATTTCCCCTGCTCCGTTTGTTTGCCCTCTGTTCTGCAGTGTTCCCCACAGTTCCCCACTTTTTCCAATCTGTTTCCCCTGCTACCTCTGGTTCCCCTCTGTTCTGCATTTTTCCACACTGTTCCCCACTTTTTCCAATCCGTTCCCCCTGCTTCCTTTGGTTCACCTCTGTTCTGCAGATCTCTCCACGAATCCCCACTTTTTCCAATCTGTTCCCCCTGCTCCCTTTGGTTCCCCTTTGTTCTGCATTTTTCCACACGGTTCCCCACTTTTTCCAATCTGTTCCCCCTGCTCCCTTTGGTTCCTCTCTGTTCTGCATTGTTCCCCACGGGTCTCCACTTTTCCGAGCTGTTCCCCATGCTCCCTTTGGTTCCGCTCTGCTCTGCAGTTTTCCCCACTGTTCTCAACTTTTTCCAATCTGTTCCTCCTGCTCCCTTTGGTTCCCCACTCTTCTGCATTTTTCCACACGGTACCCCACTTCTTCTAATCTGTTCCTCCTGCACCCTTTGTTTTCCCACTGTTCTGCATTTTTCCACACGGTTCCCCACTTTTTCCAATCTGTTCCCCCTGCTCCCTTTGGTTCCTCACTGTTCTGCAGTGTTCCCCACGGTTCCCCACTTTTTCCAATGCGTTCCCCTGCTCCCTTTGGTTCCCCTCTGTTCTGCAGTGATCCCCATGGTTCCCCACTTTTTTCCTATCTGTTCCCCCGATCCCTTTGGTTCCCCTCTGTCGTGCAGTGTTCCCCACGGTTCCCCACTTTTTCCAATCCGTTCCCTCTGCTCCCTTTGGTTCCCCTCTCTTCTGCAGTGTTCCCCACAGTTCTCCACATTTTCCAATTCTTTCCCCCTGCTCCCTTTGGTTCCCCACCTTTCTGCATCTTTCCACACGTGTCCCTACTTTTTCCAATCGGTTCCCCACTTTTTCCAATCTGTTCCCCCTGCTCCCTTTGGTTCTGCTCTGTTCTGCAGTTTTCCCCACAGTTCCCCACTTTTTCCAATCTGTTCCCCCTGCTCTTTTGGCTCAACTCTGTTCTGCAGTTTTCCCCAAGGTTCCCCACATTTTCCAAACCATTCCCCCGGCTCGCTTTGGTTTCATACTGTTCTGCAGCGTTCCCCACGGTTCCCCACTTTTTTACAATCTGTTCGCCCTGCTCCCTATGGTTCCCCTCTGCCTTGCAGTGTTACCCATGGGACACCACTTTTTCCAACCTGTTCCCGCTGTTCCCTTTGGTTCCCCTCTGTCCTTCCGTGTTCTCCACGGTTCCCAACTTTTTGCAATCCGTTGCCCCTGCTCCGCTTGGTTCCCCTCTGTTCTGCAGTGTTCCCCACGGTTCCCCAATTTTTCCAATCTGTTCCCCCTGCTCCTTTGTCTCAACTCTGTTCTGCAGTTTTCCCCACGGTTCCTCACATTTTCCAAACCATTCCCCCGGCTCGCTTTCTTTTCATAGTGTTCTGCAGCGTTCCCCACGGTTCCGCACTTTTTTACAATCTGTTCGCCCTGCTCCCTTTGGTTCCCCTCTGTTCTGCAGTGTCCTCCACGCTTACCAACTTTTTGCAATCCATTCCCCCTGCTCTGTTTGTTTCCCCTCTGTCCTGCATTGTCATCCACGGTTCCCAACTTTTTGCAATCCATTCCCCTGCTCCGTTTGTTTGCCCTCTGTTCTGCAGTGTTCCCCACAGTTCCCCACTTTTTCCAATCTGTTTCCCCTGCTAACTCTGGTTCCCCTCTGTTCTGCATTTTTTCACACTGTTCCCCACTTTTTCCAATCCGTTCCCCCTGCTTCGTTTGGTTCACCTCTGTTCTGCAGATCTCTCCACGAATCCCCACTTTTTCCAATCTGTTCCCCCAGCTCCCTTTGGTTCCCCTTTGTGCTGCATTTTTCGACTGGGTTCCCCACTTTTTCCAATCTGTTCCCCCTGCTCCCTTTGGTTCCTATCTGTTCTGCATTGTTCCCCACGGGTCCCCACTTTTCCGAGCTGTTCCCCGTGCTCCCTTTGGTTCCGCTCTGTTCTGCAGTTTTCCCCACTGTTCTCAACTTTTTCCAATCTGTTCCTCCTGCTCCCTTTGTTCCCCACTGTTCTGCATTTTTGCCCACTGTTCCCCACTTTTTCAAAACTGTTCCCCCTGCTCCCTTTGGTTCCTCACTGTTCTGCAGTTTTCCTCACGGTTCTCCACATTTTTCCATCCTGTACCCCCTGCTCCCTATGGTTCATCTCTGCCTTGCAGTGTTACCCATGGGACACCACTTTTTCCAACCTGTTCCCCTTGTTCCCTTTGGTTCCCCTCTGTCCTTCCGTGTTCCCCACGGTTCCCCACTTTTTCCAATCTGTTCCCCCTGCTCCTTTGTCTCAACTCTGTTCTGCAGTTTTCCCCACGGTTCCTCATATTTTCCAAACCATTCCCCCGGCTCGCTTTCTTTTCATACTGTTCTGCAGAGTTCCCCACGGTTCCCCACTTTTTTTACAATCTGTTTGCCCTGCTCCCTTTGTTTCCCCTCTGTTCTGCAGTGTCCTCCACGCTTACCAACTTTTTGCAATCCATTCCCCCTGCTCTGTTTGTTTCCCCTCTGTCATGCATTGTCCTCCACGGTTCCCAACTTTTTGCAATCCATTTCCCCTGCTCCGTTTGTTTGCCCTCTGTTCTGCAGTGTTCCCCACAGTTCCCCACTTTTTCCAATCTGTTTCCCCTGCTACCTCTGGTTCCCCTCTGTTCTGCATTTTTCCACACTGTTCCCCACTTTTTCCAATCCGTTCCCCCTGCTTCCTTTGGTTCACCTCTGTTCTGCAGATCTCTCCACGAATCCCCACTTTTTCCAATCTGTTCCCCCTGCTCCCTTTGGTTCCCCTTTGTTCTGCATTTTTCCACACGGTTCCCCACTTTTTCCAATCTGTTCCCCCTGCTCCCTTTGGTTCCTCTCTGTTCTGCATTGTTCCCCACGGGTCTCCACTTTTCCGAGCTGTTCCCCATGCTCCCTTTGGTTCCGCTCTGCTCTGCAGTTTTCCCCACTGTTCTCAACTTTTTCCAATCTGTTCCTCCTGCTCCCTTTGGTTCCCCACTCTTCTGCATTTTTCCACACGGTACCCCACTTCTTCTAATCTGTTCCTCCTGCACCCTTTGTTTTCCCACTGTTCTGCATTTTTCCACACGGTTCCCCACTTTTTCCAATCTGTTCCCCCTGCTCCCTTTGGTTCCTCACTGTTCTGCAGTGTTCCCCACGGTTCCCCACTTTTTCCAATGCGTTCCCCTGCTCCCTTTGGTTCCCCTCTGTTCTGCAGTGATCCCCATGGTTCCCCACTTTTTTCCTATCTGTTCCCCCGATCCCTTTGGTTCCCCTCTGTCGTGCAGTGTTCCCCACGGTTCCCCACTTTTTCCAATCCGTTCCCTCTGCTCCCTTTGGTTCCCCTCTCTTCTGCAGTGTTCCCCACAGTTCTCCACATTTTCCAATTCTTTCCCCCTGCTCCCTTTGGTTCCCCACCTTTCTGCATCTTTCCACACGTGTCCCTACTTTTTCCAATCGGTTCCCCACTTTTTCCAATCTGTTCCCCCTGCTCCCTTTGGTTCTGCTCTGTTCTGCAGTTTTCCCCACAGTTCCCCACTTTTTCCAATCTGTTCCCCCTGCTCTTTTGGCTCCACTCTGTTCTGCAGTTTTCCCCAAGGTTCCCCACATTTTCCAAACCATTCCCCCGGCTCGCTTTGGTTTCATACTGTTCTGCAGCGTTCCCCACGGTTCCCCACTATTTTACAATCTGTTCGCCCTGCTCCCTTTGGTTCCCCTCTGTTCTGCAGTGTCCTCCACGCTTCCCAACTTTTTGCAATCCATTCCCCCTGCTCTGTTTGTTTCCCCACTGTTCTGCATTTTTCCACACGGTTCCCCACTTTTTCCAATCTGTTCCCCCTGCTCCCTTTGATTCCGCTCTGTCCTGCAGTGTTCCCCATGGGCCCCACTTTTTGCAATCTGTTCCCCCTGCTCCTTTGGATCCACTCTGTTCTGCAGTTTTCCGCATGGTTCCCCACATTTTGCAATCCATTCCCCCTACTCCCTTTGTTTCCCCTCTGTCCTGCAGTGTTCCCCATGGGCCCCACTTTTTACAACCCGTTCCCCCTGCTTCCTTTGGTTCCCCTTTGTCGTGCAGTGTTCCAAACGGTTCCCCACTTTTTCCACTCTGTTGCCCCTGCTCCTTTGGCTCCACTCTGTTCTGCAGTTTTCCCCACGGTTCCCCACATTTTCCAAACCATACCCCCGGCTCGCTTTCTTTTCACACTGTTCTGCAGCGTTCCCCACGGTTCCCCACTTTTTTACAATCTGTTCGCCCTGCTCCCTTTGGTTCCCCTCTGTTCTGCAGTGTCCTCCACGCTTACCAACTTTTTGCAATCCATTACCCCTGCTCTGTTTGTTTCCCCTCTGTCCTGCATTGTCTTCCACGGTTCCCAACTTTTTGCAATCAGTTCCCCCTGCTCCCTTTGATTCCCATCTGTCCTACAGTGTTCCCCATGGGCCCAACTTTTTACAATCCGTTCCCCCTGCTTCCTTTGGTTCCCCTCTGTCGTGCAGTATTCCCCACAGTTCCCCACTTATTCCAATGTGTTCCCTCTGCTCCCTTTGGTGCCCCTCTGTTCTGCAGTGTACCCCACGGTTCCCCACTTTTTCCAATCTGTTTCCCCTACTACCTCTGGTTCCCCTCTGTTCTGCATTTTTCCGCACTGTTCCCCACTTTTTCCAATCTGTTCCCCCTGCTTCCTTTGGTTCACCTCTGTTCTGCAGAACTCCCCACGATTCCCCACTTTTTCCAATCTTTTCCCCCTGCTCGCTTTGGTTTCATACTGTTCTGCAGTGTTCCCCACGGTTCCCCACTTTTTCCAATGCGTTCCTCTGCTCCTATTGGTTCCCCTCTGTTCTGCAGTGATCTCCACGGTTCCCCACATTTTCCAAAGTGTTCCCCCTGCTCGCTTTGGTTTCATACTGTTCTGCAGTGTTCCCCACGGTTCCCCACATTTTTCCAATCTGTTTCCCCTGCTACCTCTGGTTCCCCTCTGTTCTGCATTTTTCCACACTGTTCCCCACTTTTTCCAATCTGTTCCCCCTGCTTCCTTTGGTTCACCTCTGTTCTGCAGAACTCCCCACGATTCCCCACTTTTTCCAATCTGTTCCCCCTGCTCCCTTTGATTCCTCACTGTTCTCCACATTTTTTCCAACCAGCACCCCCTGCTCCCTATGGTTCCCCTCTGCCCTGCAGTGTCCCCCATGGTTCCCCACTTTTTCCCATCCGTTCCCCCTGTTCCCTTTTGTTTGCCTCTGTTCTGCAGTATTCCCGACTCTTCCCCACTTTTTCCAATACGTTCCCCCTGCTCCCTTTTGTTCCCCTCTATTCTGCATTGTTCCCCACGTTTCTCCACATTTTTTTCCATCCTGTACTCCCTGCTCCCTATGGTTCCCCTCTGCCTTGCAGTGTTCCCCATGGGACCCCACTTCTTCCAATCTGTTGCCCCTGCTCCTTTCGCTCCACTCTGTTCTGCAGTTTTCGCTATGGTTCTCCACATTTTTTCCAAACTGTTCCACCTGCTCCCTTTGGTTCTGCAGTGTTTCCCACGGTTCCCCACTTTTTCCAATCCATTTCCCCTGCTCCCTTTGGTTCCCCTCTATTGTTCAGTGTTCCCCACGGTTCCCCACTTTTTCCAATCCGTTCCCGTGCTCCCTTTGGTTCCCCTCTGTTCTGCAGTGATCTCCACGGTTCCCCACATTTTCCAAACTGTTCCCCCGGCTCGCTTTGGTTTCATACTGTTCTGCAGTTTTGGCCACGGTTCCCCACTTTTTTACAATCTGTTCGCCCTGCTCCCTTTGGTTCCCCTCTGTCCTGCAGTGTCCTCCACGGTTCCCCACTTTTTCCAACCTGTACCTCCTGTTCCCTTTGGTTCCCCTCTGTCATGCAGTGTTTTCACAGTTCCCCAATTTTTTCCTATCTCTTCCTCCTGATCCCTTTGGTTCCCCTCTGTCATGCAGTGTTCCCCACAGTTCTCCACCTTTTCCAATTCGTTCCCCCTGCTCCCTTTGGTTTCCCACCTTTCTGCATTTTTCCACACGGTTCCCTACTTTTTCCAATCTGTTCCCCCTGCTCCCTTTGGTTCTCCTCTGTTCTGCAGTGTTCCCGAAACACCGCCAATTTTTGCAATCCGTTCCCCCTGCTGCCTTTGGTTCCCCTCTATTCTACAGTGTTCCCCACGATTCTCCACATTTTTTTTACACACTGTACCCCCTGCTCCCTATGGTTCCCCTCTGCCTTGCAGTGTTACCCATGGGATACCACTTTTTCCAACCTGTACCCCCTGCTCCCTATGGTTCTCCTCTGCCCTGCAGTGTCCCCCATGATTCCCCACTTTTTCCAATCCGTTCCCCCTGTTCCATTTGGTTCGCCTCTTTTCTGCAGTGTTCCCGACGCTTCCCCACTTTTTCCAATCCGTTCCCCCTGCTCCCTTTGGTTCCCCTCTATTCTGCAGTGTTCCCCACGATTCTCCACATTTTTTTCCATCCTGTACCCCCTGCTCCCTTTGGTTCCCCACTGTTGTGCATTTTTCCACACGCTACCCCACTTCTTCTAATCTGTTCCTCCTGCACCCTTTGTTTCCCCACTGTTCTGCATTTTTCCACACGGTTCCCCACTTTTTCCAATCTGTTCCCCCGGCTCGCTTTGGTTTCATACTGTTCTGCAGTGTTCCCCACGGTTCCCCACTTTTTCCAACCTGTACCTCCTGTTCCCTTAGGTTCCCCTCTGTCATGCAGTGTTTTCACAGTTCCCCAATTTTTTCCTATCTGTTCCCCCTGATCCCTTTGGTTCGCCTCTGTCATGCAGTGAGCCCCACGGTTCCCCACTTTTTCCAATCCGTTCCCTCTGCTCCCTTTGGTTCCCCTCTGTTCTGCAGTGTTCCCGACGCTTCCCCACTTTTTCCAATTCGTTCCCCCTGCTCCCTTTGGTTCTCCTCTGTTCTGCAGTGTTCCCGACGCTTCCCCACTTTTTCCAATCCGTACCCCCTGCTCCCTTTGGTTCCCCTCTGCCTTGCAGTGTTACCCATGGGACACCACTTGTTCCAACCTGTTCCCCTTGTTCCCTTTGGTTCCCCTCTGTCCTTCCGTGTTCCCCACGGTTCCCCACTTTTTCCAATCTGTTCCCCCTGCTCCTTTGTCTCAACTCTGTTCTGCAGTTTTCCCCACGGTTCCTCATATTTTCCAAACAATTCCCCCGGCTCGCTTTCTTTTCACACTGTTCTGCAGCGTTCCCCACGGTTCCCCACTTTTTTACAATCTGTTCGCCCTGCTCCCTTTGGTTCCCCTCTGTTCTGCAGTGTCCTCCACGCTTACCAACTTTTTGCAATCCATTACCCCTGCTCTGTTTGTTTCCCCTCTGTCCTGCATTGTCTTCCACGGTTCCCAACTTTTTGCAATCAGTTCCCCCTGCTCCCTTTGATTCCCATCTGTCCTACAGTGTTCCCCATGGGCCCAACTTTTTACAATCCGTTCCCCCTGCTTCCTTTGGTTCCCCTCTGTCGTGCAGTATTCCCCACAGTTCCCCACTTATTCCAATGTGTTCCCTCTGCTCCCTTTGGTGCCCCTCTGTTCTGCAGTGTACCCCACGGTTCCCCACTTTTTCCAATCTGTTTCCCCTACTACCTCTGGTTCCCCTCTGTTCTGCATTTTTCCGCACTGTTCCCCACTTTTTCCAATCTGTTCCCCCTGCTTCCTTTGGTTCACCTCTGTTCTGCAGAACTCCCCACGATTCCCCACTTTTTCCAATCTTTTCCCCCTGCTCGCTTTGGTTTCATACTGTTCTGCAGTGTTCCCCACGGTTCCCCACTTTTTCCAATGCGTTCCTCTGCTCCTATTGGTTCCCCTCTGTTCTGCAGTGATCTCCACGGTTCCCCACATTTTCCAAAGTGTTCCCCCTGCTCGCTTTGGTTTCATACTGTTCTGCAGTGTTCCCCACGGTTCCCCACATTTTTCCAATCTGTTTCCCCTGCTACCTCTGGTTCCCCTCTGTTCTGCATTTTTCCACACTGTTCCCCACTTTTTCCAATCTGTTCCCCCTGCTTCCTTTGGTTCACCTCTGTTCTGCAGAACTCCCCACGATTCCCCACTTTTTCCAATCTGTTCCCCCTGCTCCCTTTGATTCCTCACTGTTCTCCACATTTTTTCCAACCAGCACCCCCTGCTCCCTATGGTTCCCCTCTGCCCTGCAGTGTCCCCCATGGTTCCCCACTTTTTCCCATCCGTTCCCCCTGTTCCCTTTTGTTTGCCTCTGTTCTGCAGTATTCCCGACTCTTCCCCACTTTTTCCAATACGTTCCCCCTGCTCCCTTTTGTTCCCCTCTATTCTGCATTGTTCCCCACGTTTCTCCACATTTTTTTCCATCCTGTACTCCCTGCTCCCTATGGTTCCCCTCTGCCTTGCAGTGTTCCCCATGGGACCCCACTTCTTCCAATCTGTTGCCCCTGCTCCTTTCGCTCCACTCTGTTCTGCAGTTTTCGCTATGGTTCTCCACATTTTTTCCAAACTGTTCCACCTGCTCCCTTTGGTTCTGCAGTGTTTCCCACGGTTCCCCACTTTTTCCAATCCATTTCCCCTGCTCCCTTTGGTTCCCCTCTATTGTTCAGTGTTCCCCACGGTTCCCCACTTTTTCCAATCCGTTCCCGTGCTCCCTTTGGTTCCCCTCTGTTCTGCAGTGATCTCCACGGTTCCCCACATTTTCCAAACTGTTCCCCCGGCTCGCTTTGGTTTCATACTGTTCTGCAGTTTTGGCCACGGTTCCCCACTTTTTTACAATCTGTTCGCCCTGCTCCCTTTGGTTCCCCTCTGTCCTGCAGTGTCCTCCACGGTTCCCCACTTTTTCCAACCTGTACCTCCTGTTCCCTTTGGTTCCCCTCTGTCATGCAGTGTTTTCACAGTTCCCCAATTTTTTCCTATCTCTTCCACCTGATCCCTTTGGTTCCCCTCTGTCATGCAGTGTTCCCCACAGTTCTCCACCTTTTCCAATTCGTTCCCCCTGCTCCCTTTGGTTTCCCACCTTTCTGCATTTTTCCACACGGTTCCCTACTTTTTCCAATCTGTTCCCCCTGCTCCCTTTGGTTCTCCTCTGTTCTGCAGTGTTCCCGAAACACCGCCAATTTTTGCAATCCGTTCCCCCTGCTGCCTTTGGTTCCCCTCTATTCTACAGTGTTCCCCACGATTCTCCACATTTTTTTTACACACTGTACCCCCTGCTCCCTATGGTTCCCCTCTGCCTTGCAGTGTTACCCATGGGATACCACTTTTTCCAACCTGTACCCCCTGCTCCCTATGGTTCTCCTCTGCCCTGCAGTGTCCCCCATGATTCCCCACTTTTTCCAATCCGTTCCCCCTGTTCCATTTGGTTCGCCTCTTTTCTGCAGTGTTCCCGACGCTTCCCCACTTTTTCCAATCCGTTCCCCCTGCTCCCTTTGGTTCCCCTCTATTCTGCAGTGTTCCCCACGATTCTCCACATTTTTTTCCATCCTGTACCCCCTGCTCCCTTTGGTTCCCCACTGTTGTGCATTTTTCCACACGCTACCCCACTTCTTCTAATCTGTTCCTCCTGCACCCTTTGTTTCCCCACTGTTCTGCATTTTTCCACACGGTTCCCCACTTTTTCCAATCTGTTCCCCCGGCTCGCTTTGGTTTCATACTGTTCTGCAGTGTTCCCCACGGTTCCCCACTTTTTCCAACCTGTACCTCCTGTTCCCTTAGGTTCCCCTCTGTCATGCAGTGTTTTCACAGTTCCCCAATTTTTTCCTATCTGTTCCCCCTGATCCCTTTGGTTCGCCTCTGTCATGCAGTGAGCCCCACGGTTCCCCACTTTTTCCAATCCGTTCCCTCTGCTCCCTTTGGTTCCCCTCTGTTCTGCAGTGTTCCCGACGCTTCCCCACTTTTTCCAATTCGTTCCCCCTGCTCCCTTTGGTTCTCCTCTGTTCTGCAGTGTTCCCGACGCTTCCCCACTTTTTCCAATCCGTACCCCCTGCTCCCTTTGGTTCCCCTCTGCCTTGCAGTGTTACCCATGGGACACCACTTGTTCCAACCTGTTCCCCTTGTTCCCTTTGGTTCCCCTCTGTCCTTCCGTGTTCCCCACGGTTCCCCACTTTTTCCAATCTGTTCCCCCTGCTCCTTTGTCTCAACTCTGTTCTGCAGTTTTCCCCACGGTTCCTCATATTTTCCAAACAATTCCCCCGGCTCGCTTTTTTTCATACTGTTCTGCAGAGTTCCCCACGGTTCCCCACTTTTTTTACAATCTGTTCGCCCTGCTCCCTTTGTTTCCCCTCTGTTCTGCAGTGTCCTCCACGGTTCCCAACTTTTTGCAATCCATTTCCCCTGCTCCGTTTGTTTGCCCTCTGTTCTGCAGTGTTCCCCACAGTTCCCCACTTTTTCCAATCTGTTTCCCCTGCTACCTCTGGTTCCCCTCTGTTCTGCATTTTTCCACACTGTTCCCCACTTTTTCCAATCCGTTCCCCCTGCTTCCTTTGGTTCACCTCTGTTCTGCAGATCTCTCCACGAATCCCCACTTTTTCCAATCTGTTCCCCCTGCTCCCTTTGGTTCCCCTTTGTTCTGCATTTTTCCACACGGTTCCCCACTTTTTCCAATCTGTTCACCCTGCTCCCTTTGGTTCCTCTCTGTTCTGCATTGTTCCCCACGGGTCTCCACTTTTCCGAGCTGTTCCCCCTGCTCCCTTTGGTTCCTCTCTGCTCTGCAGTTTTCCCCACTGTTCTCAACTTTTTCCAATTTGTCCCTCCTGCTCCCTTTGGTTCCCCACTCTTCTGCATTTTTCTACACGGTACCCAATTCTTCTAATCTGTTCCTCCTGCACCCTTTGTTTCCCCACTGTTCTGCATTTTACCACATGGTTCCCCACTTTTTCCAATCTGTTCCCCCTGCTCCCTTTGGTTCCCCTCTGTTCTGCAGTGATCCCCACGGTTCCCCACATTTTCCAAACTGTTCCCCCTGTTCGCTTTGGTTTCATACTGTTCTGCAGTGTTCCCCACGGTTCCCCACTTTTTTACAATCTGTTCGCCCTGCTCCCATTGGTTCCCCTCTGTCCTGCAGTGTCCTCCACGGTTCCCCACTTTTTCCAACCTGTACCTCCTGCTCCCTATGGTTCCCCTCTGTCATGCAGTGTTTTCACAGTTCCCCAATTTTTTCCTATCTGTTCCCCCGATCCCTTTGGTTCCCCTCCGTCGTGCAGTGTTCCCCACGGTTCCCCACTTTTTCCAATCCGTTCCCTCTGCTCCCTTTGGTTCCCCTCTGTTCTGCAGTGTTCCCCACAGTTCTCCACATTTTCCAATTCTTTCCCCCTGCTCCCTTTGGTTACCCACCTTTCTGCATTTTTCCACACGGTTCCCTACTTTTTCCAATCGGTTCCCCACTTTTTCCAATCTGTTCCCCCTGCTCCCTTTGGTTCTGCTCTGTTCTGCAGTGTTCCCCACAGTTCCCCACTTTTTCCAATCTGTTCCCCCTGCTCCTTTGGCTCCACTCTGTTCTACAGTGTTCCCCATGATTCTCCACATTTCTTTACATACTGTACCCCCTGCTCCCTATGGTTCCCCTCTGCCTTGCAGTGTTACCCATGGGATACCACTTTTTCCAACCTGTACCCCCTGCTCCCTATGGTTCTCCTCTGCCCTGCAGTGTCCCCCATGATTCCCCACTTTTTCCAATCCGTTCCCCCTGTTCCATTTGGTTCGCCTCTGTTCTGCAGTGTTCCCGACGCTTCCCCACTTTTTCCAATCCGTTCCCCCTGCTCCCTTTGGTTCCCCTCTATTCTGCAGTGTTCCCCACGATTCTCCACATTTTTTTCCATCCTGTACCCCCTGCTCCCTTTGGTTCCCCACTGTTGTGCATTTTTCCACACGCTACCCCACTTCTTCTAATCTGTTCCTCCTGCACCCTTTGTTTCCCCACTGTTCTGCATTTTTCCACACGGTTCCCCACTTTTTCCAATCTGTTCCCCCGGCTCGCTTTGGTTTCATACTGTTCTGCAGTGTTCCCCACGGTTCCCCACTTTTTCCAACCTGTACCTCCTGTTCCCTTAGGTTCCCCTCTGTCATGCAGTGTTTTCACAGTTCCCCAATTTTTTCCTATCTGTTCCCCCTGATCCCTTTGGTTCCCCTCTGTCCTTCCGTGTTCCCCACGGTTCCCCACTTTTTCCAATCTGTTCCCCCTGCTCCTTTGTCTCAACTCTGTTCTGCAGTTTTCCCCACGGTTCCTCATATTTTCCAAACCATTCCCCCGGCTCGCTTTCTTTTCATACTGTTCTGCAGAGTTCCCCACGGTTCCCCACTTTTTTTACAATCTGTTCGCCCTGCTCCCTTTGTTTCCCCTCTGTTCTGCAGTGTCCTCCACGCTTACCAACTTTTTGCAATCCATTCCTCCTGCTCTGTTTGTTTCCCCTCTGTCATGCATTGTCCTCCACGGTTCCCAACTTTTTGCAATGCATTTCCCCTGCTCCGTTTGTTTGCCCTCTGTTCTGCAGTGTTCCCCACAGTTCCCCACTTTTTCCAATCTGTTTCCCCTGCTACCTCTGGTTCCCCTCTGTTCTGCATTTTTCCACACTGTTCCCCACTTTTTCCAATCCGTTCCCCCTGCTTCCTTTGGTTCACCTCTGTTCTGCAGATCTCTCCACGAATCCCCACTTTTTCCAATCCGTTCCCCCTGTTCCATTTGGTTCGCCTCTGTTCTGCAGTGTTCCCGACGCTTCCCCACTTTTTCCAATCCGTTCCCCCTGCTCCCTTTGGTTCCCCTCTATTCTGCAGTGTTCCCCACGATTCTCCACATTTTTTTCCATCCTGTACCCCCTGCTCCCTTTGGTTCCCCACTGTTGTGCATTTTTCCACACGCTACCCCACTTCTTCTAATCTGTTCCTCCTGCACCCTTTGTTTCCCCACTGTTCTGCATTTTTCCACACGGTTCCCCACTTTTTCCAATCTGTTCCCCCGGCTCGCTTTGGTTTCATACTGTTCTGCAGTGTTCCCCACGGTTCCCCACTTTTTCCAACCTGTACCTCCTGTTCCCTTAGGTTCCCCTCTGTCATGCAGTGTTTTCACAGTTCCCCAATTTTTTCCTATCTGTTCCCCCTGATCCCTTTGGTTCCCCTCTGTCCTTCCGTGTTCCCCACGGTTCCCCACTTTTTCCAATCTGTTCCCCCTGCTCCTTTGTCTCAACTCTGTTCTGCAGTTTTCCCCACGGTTCCTCATATTTTCCAAACCATTCCCCCGGCTCGCTTTCTTTTCATACTGTTCTGCAGAGTTCCCCACGGTTCCCCACTTTTTTTACAATCTGTTCGCCCTGCTCCCTTTGTTTCTCCTCTGTTCTGCAGTGTCCTCCACGCTTACCAACTTTTTGCAATCCATTCCTCCTGCTCTGTTTGTTTCCCCTCTGTCATGCATTGTCCTCCACGGTTCCCAACTTTTTGCAATGCATTTCCCCTGCTCCGTTTGTTTGCCCTCTGTTCTGCAGTGTTCCCCACAGTTCCCCACTTTTTCCAATCTGTTTCCCCTGCTACCTCTGGTTCCCCTCTGTTCTGCATTTTTCCACACTGTTCCCCACTTTTTCCAATCCGTTCCCCCTGCTTCCTTTGGTTCACCTCTGTTCTGCAGATCTCTCCACGAATCCCCACTTTTTCCAATCTGTTCCCCCTGCTCCCTTTGGTTCCCCTTTGTTCTGCATTTTTCCACACGGTTCCCCACTTTTTCCAATCTGTTCCCCCTGCTCCCTTTGGTTCCTCTCTGTTCTGCATTGTTCCCCACGGGTCTCCACTTTTCCGAGCTGTTCCCCCTGCTCCCTTTGGTTCCTCACTGTTCTGCAGTGTTCCCCACGGTTCCCCACTTTTTCCAATGCGTTCCACTGCTCCCTTTGGTTCCCCTATGTTCTGCAGTGATCCCCACGGTTCCCCACATTTTCCAAACTGTTCCCCCTGCTCGCTTTGGTTTCATACTGTTCTGCAGTGTTCCCCACGGTTCCCCACTTTTTTACAATCTGTTTGCCCTGCTCCCTTTGGTTCCCCTCTGTCCTGCAGCGTCCTCCACGGTTCCCCACTTTTTCCAACCTGTACCTCCTGCTCCCTATGGTTCCCCTCTGTCATGCAGTGTTTTCACAGTTCCCCAATTTTTTCCTATCTGTTCCCCCGATCCCTTTGGTTCCCCTCCGTCGTGCAGTGTTCCCCACGGTTCCCCACTTTTTCCAATCTGTTCCCCCTGCTCCCTTTGGTTCTGCTCTGTTCTGCAGTGTTCCCCACAGTTCCCCACTTTTTCCAATCTGTTCCCCCTGCTCCTTTGGCTCCACTCTGTTCTGCAGTTTTCCCCAAGGTTCCCCACATTTTCCAAACCATTCCCCCGGCTCGCTTTGGTTTCATACTGTTCTGCAGCGTTCCCCATGGTTCCCCACTATTTTACAATCTGTTCGCCCTGCTCCCTTTGGTTCCCCTCTGTTCTGCAATGTCCTCCACGCTTCCCAACTTTTTGCAATCCATTCCCCCTGCTCTATTTGTTTCCCCACTGTTCTGCATTTTTCCACACGGTTCCCCACTTTGTCCAATCTGTTCCCCCTGCTCCCTTTGGTTCCTCACTGTTCTGCAGTGTTCCTCACGGTTCTCCACATTTTTTCCAACCTGTAGCCCCTGCTCCCTATGGCTCTCCTCTGCCCTGCAGTATTCCCCATGGTTCCCCACTTTTTCTAATCCGTTCCCCCTGCTCCCTTTGGTTCCCCTCTGTCCCGCAGTGTTCTGCACGATTCCCCACTTTTTCAAATCAGTTCCCCCTGCTCCCTTTGATTCCGCTCTGTCCTGCAGTGTTCCCCATGGGCCCCACTTTTTGCAATCTGTTCCCCCTGCTCCTTTGGCTCCACTCTGTTCTGCAGTTTTCCCCATGGTTCCACACATTTTGCAATCCATTCCCCCTGCTCCATTTGTTTCCCCTCTGTTCTGCAGTGTTCCCCACAGTTCCCCACTTTTTCCAATCAGTTCCCCCTGCTGCCTTTGATTCCCCTCTGTCCTGCAGTGTTCCCCATGGGCCCCACTTTTTACAATCCGTTCCCCCTGCTTCCTTTGCTTCACCTCTGTCGTGTAGTGTTCCAAAC
The DNA here is from genome assembly GCF_036971445.1 of Narcine bancroftii. Lineage (NCBI taxonomy): Eukaryota > Metazoa > Chordata > Chondrichthyes > Torpediniformes > Narcinidae > Narcine > Narcine bancroftii. The sequence goes on along the minus strand of NW_027211871.1, from coordinate 7,106 downwards.
GGTTCCCCACTTTTTCCAATCCGTTCCCTCTGCTCCCTTTGGTTCCCCTCTGTTCTGCAGTGTTCCCCACAGTTCTCCACATTTTCCAATTCTTTCCCCCTGCTCCCTTTGGTTACCCACCTTTCTGCATTTTTCCACACGGTTCCCTACTTTTTCCAATCGGTTCCCCACTTTTTCCAATCTGTTCCCCCTGCTCCCTTTGGTTCTGCTCTGTTCTGCAGTGTTCCCCACAGTTCCCCACTTTTTCCAATCTGTTCCCCCTGCTCCTTTGGCTCCACTCTGTTCTACAGTGTTCCCCATGATTCTCCACATTTCTTTACATACTGTACCCCCTGCTCCCTATGGTTCCCCTCTGCCTTGCAGTGTTACCCATGGGATACCACTTTTTCCAACCTGTACCCCCTGCTCCCTATGGTTCTCCTCTGCCCTGCAGTGTCCCCCATGATTCCCCACTTTTTCCAATCCGTTCCCCCTGTTCCATTTGGTTCGCCTCTGTTCTGCAGTGTTCCCGACGCTTCCCCACTTTTTCCAATCCGTTCCCCCTGCTCCCTTTGGTTCCCCTCTATTCTGCAGTGTTCCCCACGATTCTCCACATTTTTTTCCATCCTGTACCCCCTGCTCCCTTTGGTTCCCCACTGTTGTGCATTTTTCCACACGCTACCCCACTTCTTGTAATCTGTTCCTCCTGCACCCTTTGTTTCCCCACTGTTCTGCATTTTTCCACACGGTTCCCCACTTTTTCCAATCTGTTCCCCCGGCTCGCTTTGGTTTCATACTGTTCTGCAGTGTTCCCCACGGTTCCCCACTTTTTCCAACCTGTACCTCCTGTTCCCTTAGGTTCCCCTCTGTCATGCAGTGTTTTCACAGTTCCCCAATTTTTTCCTATCTGTTCCCCCTGATCCCTTTGGTTCCCCTCTGTCCTTCCGTGTTCCCCACGGTTCCCCACTTTTTCCAATCTGTTCCCCCTGCTCCTTTGTCTCAACTCTGTTCTGCAGTTTTCCCCACGGTTCCTCATATTTTCCAAACCATTCCCCCGGCTCGCTTTCTTTTCATACTGTTCTGCAGAGTTCCCCACGGTTCCCCACTTTTTTTACAATCTGTTCGCCCTGCTCCCTTTGTTTCCCCTCTGTTCTGCAGTGTCCTCCACGCTTACCAACTTTTTGCAATCCATTCCTCCTGCTCTGTTTGTTTCCCCTCTGTCATGCATTGTCCTCCACGGTTCCCAACTTTTTGCAATGCATTTCCCCTGCTCCGTTTGTTTGCCCTCTGTTCTGCAGTGTTCCCCACAGTTCCCCACTTTTTCCAATCTGTTTCCCCTGCTACCTCTGGTTCCCCTCTGTTCTGCATTTTTCCACACTGTTCCCCACTTTTTCCAATCCGTTCCCCCTGCTTCCTTTGGTTCACCTCTGTTCTGCAGATCTCTCCACGAATCCCCACTTTTTCCAATCCGTTCCCCCTGTTCCATTTGGTTCGCCTCTGTTCTGCAGTGTTCCCGACGCTTCCCCACTTTTTCCAATCCGTTCCCCCTGCTCCCTTTGGTTCCCCTCTATTCTGCAGTGTTCCCCACGATTCTCCACATTTTTTTCCATCCTGTACCCCCTGCTCCCTTTGGTTCCCCACTGTTGTGCATTTTTCCACACGCTACCCCACTTCTTCTAATCTGTTCCTCCTGCACCCTTTGTTTCCCCACTGTTCTGCATTTTTCCACACGGTTCCCCACTTTTTCCAATCTGTTCCCCCGGCTCGCTTTGGTTTCATACTGTTCTGCAGTGTTCCCCACGGTTCCCCACTTTTTCCAACCTGTACCTCCTGTTCCCTTAGGTTCCCCTCTGTCATGCAGTGTTTTCACAGTTCCCCAATTTTTTCCTATCTGTTCCCCCTGATCCCTTTGGTTCCCCTCTGTCCTTCCGTGTTCCCCACGGTTCCCCACTTTTTCCAATCTGTTCCCCCTGCTCCTTTGTCTCAACTCTGTTCTGCAGTTTTCCCCACGGTTCCTCATATTTTCCAAACCATTCCCCCGGCTCGCTTTCTTTTCATACTGTTCTGCAGAGTTCCCCACGGTTCCCCACTTTTTTTACAATCTGTTCGCCCTGCTCCCTTTGTTTCTCCTCTGTTCTGCAGTGTCCTCCACGCTTACCAACTTTTTGCAATCCATTCCTCCTGCTCTGTTTGTTTCCCCTCTGTCATGCATTGTCCTCCACGGTTCCCAACTTTTTGCAATGCATTTCCCCTGCTCCGTTTGTTTGCCCTCTGTTCTGCAGTGTTCCCCACAGTTCCCTACTTTTTCCAATCTGTTTCCCCTGCTACCTCTGGTTCCCCTCTGTTCTGCATTTTTCCACACTGTTCCCCACTTTTTCCAATCCGTTCCCCCTGCTTCCTTTGGTTCACCTCTGTTCTGCAGATCTCTCCACGAATCCCCACTTTTTCCAATCTGTTCCCCCTGCTCCCTTTGGTTCCCCTTTGTTCTGCATTTTTCCACACGGTTCCCCACTTTTTCCAATCTGTTCCCCCTGCTCCCTTTGGTTCCTCTCTGTTCTGCATTGTTCCCCACGGGTCTCCACTTTTCCGAGCTGTTCCCCCTGCTCCCTTTGGTTCCTCACTGTTCTGCAGTGTTCCCCACGGTTCCCCACTTTTTCCAATGCGTTCCACTGCTCCCTTTGGTTCCCCTATGTTCTGCAGTGATCCCCACGGTTCCCCACATTTTCCAAACTGTTCCCCCTGCTCGCTTTGGTTTCATACTGTTCTGCAGTGTTCCCCACGGTTCCCCACTTTTTTACAATCTGTTTGCCCTGCTCCCTTTGGTTCCCCTCTGTCCTGCAGCGTCCTCCACGGTTCCCCACTTTTTCCAACCTGTACCTCCTGCTCCCTATGGTTCCCCTCTGTCATGCAGTGTTTTCACAGTTCCCCAATTTTTTCCTATCTGTTCCCCCGATCCCTTTGGTTCCCCTCCGTCGTGCAGTGTTCCCCACGGTTCCCCACTTTTTCCAATCCGTTCCCTCTGCTCCCTTTGGTTCCCCTCTGTTCTGCAGTGTTCCCCACAGTTCTCCACATTTTCCAATTCTTTCCCCCTGCTCCCTTTGGTTCCCCACCTTTCTGCATTTTTCCACACGGTTCCCTACTTTTTCCAATCGGTTCCCCACTTTTTCCAATCTGTTCCCCCTGCTCCCTTTGGTTCTGCTCTGTTCTGCAGTGTTCCCCACAGTTCCCCACTTTTTCCAATCTGTTCCCCCTGCTCCTTTGGCTCCACTCTGTTCTGCAGTTTTCCCCAAGGTTCCCCACATTTTCCAAACCATTCCCCCGGCTCGCTTTGGTTTCATACTGTTCTGCAGCGTTCCCCATGGTTCCCCACTATTTTACAATCTGTTCGCCCTGCTCCCTTTGGTTCCCCTCTGTTCTGCAATGTCCTCCACGCTTCCCAACTTTTTGCAATCCATTCCCCCTGCTCTATTTGTTTCCCCACTGTTCTGCATTTTTCCACACGGTTCCCCACTTTGTCCAATCTGTTCCCCCTGCTCCCTTTGGTTCCTCACTGTTCTGCAGTGTTCCTCACGGTTCTCCACATTTTTTCCAACCTGTAGCCCCTGCTCCCTATGGCTCTCCTCTGCCCTGCAGTATTCCCCATGGTTCCCCACTTTTTCTAATCCGTTCCCCCTGCTCCCTTTGGTTCCCCTCTGTCCCGCAGTGTTCTGCACGATTCCCCACTTTTTCAAATCAGTTCCCCCTGCTCCCTTTGATTCCGCTCTGTCCTGCAGTGTTCCCCATGGGCCCCACTTTTTGCAATCTGTTCCCCCTGCTCCTTTGGCTCCACTCTGTTCTGCAGTTTTCCCCATGGTTCCACACATTTTGCAATCCATTCCCCCTGCTCCATTTGTTTCCCCTCTGTTCTGCAGTGTTCCCCACAGTTCCCCACTTTTTCCAATCAGTTCCCCCTGCTGCCTTTGATTCCCCTCTGTCCTGCAGTGTTCCCCATGGGCCCCACTTTTTACAATCCGTTCCCCCTGCTTCCTTTGCTTCACCTCTGTCGTGTAGTGTTCCAAACGGTTCCCCACTTTTTCCAATGCGTTCCCTCTGCTCCCTTTGGTGCCCCTCTGTTCTGCAGTGTTCCCCACAGTTCCCCACTTTTTCCAATCTGTTTCCCCTGCTCCCTCTGGTTCCCCTCTGTTCTGCAGTGTCCTCCACGGTTCCCCACTTTTTCCAACCTGTACCTCCTGTTCCCTTTGGTTCCCCTCTGTCATGCAGTGTTTTCACAGTTCCCCAATTTTTTCCTATCTGCTCCCCCTGATCCCTTTGGTTCCCCTCTGTCATGCAGTGTGCCCCACGGTTCCCCACTTTTTCCAATCCGTTCCCTCTGCTCCCTTTGGTTCCCCTCTGTTCTGCAGTGTTCCCCACAGTTCTCCACCTTTTCCAATTAATTCCCCCTGCTCCTTTTGGTTCTCCACCTTTCTGCATTTTTCCACACGGTTCCCTACTTTTTCCAATCGGTTCCCGACTTTTTCCAATCTGTTCCCCCTGCTCCCTTTGGTTCTCCTCTGTTCTGCAGTGTTCCCGACGCTTCCCCACTTTTTCCAATCCGTTCCCCCTGCTCCCTTTGGTTCCCCTCTATTCTACAGTGTTCCCCATGATTCTCCACATTTCTTTACATACTGTACCCCCTGCTCCCTATTGTTCCCCTCTGCCTTGCAGTGTTACCCATGGGACACCACTTTTTCCAACCTGTTCCCGCTGTTCCGTTTGGTTCTGCTCTGTTCTGCAGTTTTCCCCACAGTTCCCCACTTTTTCCAATCTGTTCCCCCTGCTCTTTTGGCTCCACTCTGTTCTGCAGTTTTCCCCAAGGTTCCCCACATTTTCCAAACCATTCCCCCGGCTCGCTTTGGTTTCATACTGTTCTGCAGCGTTCCCCACGGTTCCCCACTATTTTACAATCTGTTCGCCCTGCTCCCTTTGGTTCCCCTCTGTTCTGCAGTGTCCTCCACGCTTCCCAACTTTTTGCAATCCATTCCCCCTGCTCTGTTTGTTTCCCCACTGTTCTGCATTTTTCCACACGGCTCCCCACTTTTTCCAATCTGTTCCCCCTGCTCCCTTTGATTCCGCTCTGTCCTGCAGTGTTCCCCATGGGCCCCACTTTTTGCAATCTGTTCCCCCTGCTCCTTTGGCTCCACTCTGTTCTGCAGTTTTCCGCATGGTTCCCCACATTTTGCAATCCATTCCCCCTGCTCCCTTTGTTTCCCCTCTGTCCTGCAGTGTTCCCCATGGGCCCCACTTTTTACAATCCGTTCCCCCTGCTTCCTTTGGTTCCCCTTTGTCGTGCAGTGTTCCAAACGGTTCCCCACTTTTTCCACTCTGTTGCCCCTGCTCCTTTGGCTCCACTCTGTTCTGCAGTTTTCCCCACGGTTCCCCACATTTTCCAAACCATTCCCCCGGCTCGCTTTCTTTTCACACTGTTCTGCAGCGTTCCCCACGGTTCCCCACTTTTTTACAATCTGTTCGCCCTGCTCCCTTTGGTTCCCCTCTGTTCTGCAGTGTCCTCCACGCTTACCAACTTTTTGCAATCCATTACCCCTGCTCTGTTTGTTTCCCCTCTGTCCTGCATTGTCTTCCACGGTTCCCAACTTTTTGCAATCAGTTCCCCCTGCTCCCTTTGATTCCCATCTGTCCTACAGTGTTCCCCATGGGCCCAACTTTTTACAATCCGTTCCCCCTGCTTCTTTTGGTTCCCCTCTGTCGTGCAGTATTCCCCACAGTTCCCCACTTATTCCAATGTGTTCCCTCTGCTCCCTTTGGTGCCCCTCTGTTCTGCAGTGTACCCCACGGTTCCCCACTTTTTCCAATCTGTTTCCCCTACTACCTCTGGTTCCCCTCTGTTCTGCATTTTTCCACACTGTTCCCCACTTTTTCCAATCTGTTCCCCCTGCTTCCTTTGGTTCACCTCTGTTCTGCAGAACTCCCCACGATTCCCCACTTTTTCCAATCTTTTCCCCCTGCTCGCTTTGGTTTCATACTGTTCTGCAGTGTTCCCCACGGTTCCCCACTTTTTCCAATGCGTTCCCCTGCTCCTATTGGTTCCCCTCTGTTCTGCAGTGATCTCCACGGTTCCCCACATTTTCCAAAGTGTTCCCCCTGCTCGCTTTGGTTTCATACTGTTCTGCAGTGTTCCCCACGGTTCCCCACTTTTTTCCAATCTGTTTCCCCTGCTACCTCTGGTTCCCCTCTGTTCTGCATTTTTCCACACTGTTCCCCACTTTTTCCAATCTGTTCCCCCTGCTTCCTTTGGTTCACCTCTGTTCTGCAGAACTCCCCACGATTCCCCACTTTTTCCAATCTGTTCCCCCTGCTCCCTTTGATTCCTCACTGTTCTCCACATTTTTTCCAACCAGCACCCCCTGCTCCCTATGGTTCCCCTCTGCCCTGCAGTGTCCCCCATGGTTCCCCACTTTTTCCCATCCGTTCTCCCTGTTCCCTTTTGTTGCCTCTGTTCTGCAGTGTTCCCGACGCTTCCCCACATTTTCCAATACGTTCCCCCTGCTCCCTTTTGTTCCCCTCTATTCTGCATTGTTCCCCACGTTTCTCCACATTTTTTTCCATCCTGTACTCCCTGCTCCATATGGTTCCGCTCTGCCTTGCAGTGTTCCCCATGGGACCCCACTTTTTCCAATCTGTTCCCCCTGCTCCTTTCGCTCCACTCTGTTCTGCAGTTTTCGCTATTGTTCTCCACATTTTTTCCAAACTGTTCCACCTGCTCCCTTTGGTTCTGCAGTGTTTCCCACGGTTCCCCACTTTTTCCAATCCATTTCCCCTGCTCCCTTTGGTTCCCCTCTATTGTTCAGTGTTCCCCACGGTTCCCCACTTTTTCCAATCCGTTCCCGTGCTCCCTTTGGTTCCCCTCTGTTCTGCAGTGATCTCCACGGTTCCCCACATTTTCCAAACTGTTCCCCCGGCTCGCTTTGGTTTCATACTGTTCTGCAGTGTTGCCCACGGTTCCCCACTTTTTTACAATCTGTTCGCCCTGCTCCCTTTGGTTCCCCTCTGTCCTGCAGTGTCCTCCACGGTTCCCCACTTTTTCCAACCTGTACCTCCTGTTCCCTTTGGTTCCCCTCTGTCATGCAGTG